>NC_090266.1:1143846699-1144196699 GCF_040414725.1 Anabrus simplex
TACTACTACCTTCGTGAGTAGCTTCGCGAACCTTTGGGAAATCTTCAGCCTCCAGCCAGCAATTTGCACTGCATGGGGAGCAATTACCTCTCTATACCAAACCGCTACCATATTCGCGAGCAGCCTAATCGTCGAATAGCGGGTGAACACCACGACCCTCCGCGCAGTGATTACTGTGGGGAGAGCCCACTATTCCATTAACTTACCATTCAGTTAATTGAAGCATTTATTTATGAACAACACAGGCGATTAGCCCCAATACATGTTCACAATGGAGCATAATACTAACTAACTACTACTACTACTATCCGGCCATGTCATCACCCTTGGTGAGAGAAAGGCCACCCTCCCGTCGATGACATGGCCGGCCCTCTCCCTGGGGTCTAACTATGGACCCCCATAATCCTCACAGATGACAATGTGATTCCCTCTCACCAATCCAATGCGGCCCATCCACTAAACTGGCGCCGCTCCCTTCTCCTATTCCTCTATTCCCATCTTATCTTCTTAACTCTAATCTGCGTGGGCCCCTCCCACCCTTTCTTCATTTGGAATGGGCCCACCCCCACTCCGTCTTTACACATGACTAGGGAGAGAAAACCACATGCCATCCTGCACTCCTTTTGGCGCGCCATGGAGTCCATCAGATGCTCCGGAAACGTGCCTTCAAATATAGGTCACCACGGCAGCCATCCTTTTTTCCCCATGGCACGTCCATACTTCCCTCCTAAAAAAAATACTCACTTCCTAAGCCACCCTACACTATCACGTCAAATAAATAATTAGATGAATAAATAAATAAATAACTAAATATAAAATACCCCTACCCACATATAAAATAATAATAGTGATGTCAATAATAATAATAATGATAATAATAATAATAATAAAATAATGGTAATAATCATAATTATAAAGTAATAATAATAATATTAATAATCAACTGGCCAACGGTAGATTCCCTCTATGAACCGTTTGCCTTACTTACAGTAAATAATAAACTTAAAATATCACATATGCGATCCCGGAGCAAGACTACACCTTCCACCAACTGTCCTCGTTTACTCAGCACATTCCCACACCGCCATTGTTTTTCTGCTTGACCTACTCTGTTTAGGTGTGCTCAGGCCAACCATGCCTATGTTTACCTTACACCTCACCTGTCGCAACTTATTCTTGCTTAACCAAGCTTGATCGACTTCAGGACCGCAAAACCACAATTTGCTTACTCTCACACATACACATAGACCGCTATGCACTACTTCTCTAATTACAATCTAATTAACAGACATACTTCTACTCTCTCCACATTTTAACAATGAATACCCCATAATACCTATTCCACTCTCACATATACATATAGGTCCCTGTGCACTACTTCTCTGAAATACACTATAATTAAAAGACAAACCTCTACTATCATTTCTCCCTCTCCACATTTTAGCAATAAATACCTCATACACCCCTCCGTCTCCACAATTTCGCCACAAATAGATTTATATATTACAACAATACATATTCAGCACTTACGTCTCCTACAATGTAATCTAAACCAAAACAGACAAAATATCACTACTTCTCAGCATTGAATAATCCTCATACCCTACACAAATGCTACATCAATAATAACTAAATTTAACTACCCAGCCAACTTTTCTTACCCTACACAAGTACTCTATATACCAATGTCCAAACCCTACCAACCATTCTCGCTTCTCATCTCTACTTTCAGTAACCAAACCACCTACTACTGTTTTTTACTTCTAGTAACTACCCCCTCTCATATCCACTTGTACCCCACATTTCTGTCAGATCTCTGTTCCTGTATCTGGCCCTACTCTGGTCGAGGCTCCCCAAGTTCAACCTTGCCGTTACCTTTTTACCTTGCGCTTCCCTTACTTCACTGCATACACTTCCTTTACTTCCCTCTTCACTGCAAATAGCCATATTCTCACTTCGCCTCTCTACCAGCACTTCTTCACTCCGAACACTGTTATTGGTCACTTTAGCACTTGGCACTTTTCCCTGCCTCTCTTCACACGGTACACTGTTACTTCTGGTATTTTGCCTATCATCTCCACTAATCGTTGCACTACTCTCTTTTTCTTCGGCCTGCTTTGACTTCATCCCTACGTCCATCCTCAGCACACTGTTATTTGTATTTCGCCTCACTTGCCTACAGTTTATTGCACTACTCTCCTTTTCCTCATCTTGTTTTAACTTCAATTCTAAATCCATCAATCTATCCACAGACCAGATCCTCTTCCAGCTTCTGTCTGACACCACTAGATTTTGACCTCTAATAGTTGCTTTCAGCCCCTGTTTTACAGCCAGTATCTTGTGTTTTCTGAGTATCCTCTCGTTTCTGATCGCGTCACTTCCCACGTCTCTCTTTATCCATATTTTCTCCCTCTGTACGTTTCCCGCATTTGTTAACACAACATCCGCCATCAACGTTGAAAACAATTGTAGCTTTATAGGCCTGTTGCCTCTAGTTCTCCCCACTCTCTGCACATCGTCAATATCTACTTCACTAAAATTTATTTTCATTTTCCCCTGTATTAGATCCACTACTTTATAAGTTGTAAGTACTTTGCCTTCTCTCGACTCCTCAGGCACTCCATAAATAAACAAGCACTTCTTCCTTCTGTATAAAGTATTTGCTTCCACTTCTGCTTTCAGCTTGCAATTCTCCTCTTCAAGTCGTCCTACTTTTTCCCTTAATGCTACCACTTCCTCGGTGTTATTTCTCGCCTGTGCAGCCATGTCGTCCGTTTTTTCTCTTATCCATACTTCCATTTTTTCAATCTTACTGGTTTGTTCTTCAATCATCTCTTTTATTTGCCCGAAAGGGCAAACTTCTGTCAACACCTCTCTTACAGCTCTTTTGATTGCGTCCATATTTTCCCTTTCCTCATTTCTACTAGATGACGGGCCTGGGTTCAACTCGACCCCCCCAATACATAGTAAAATTATAATCACTGCTGCCGATAACAATAGTTCTCCTTTCCTCTCCATATCCATTTTACACCCACCTGGCTTCTTTTCTTCTTTCTTCATTTTCCTCTGCCATCTTCCTATCGTCACTCTGTACTGCTCTATACCAATCATTGTCGGCCCACTTCTCGGCGACCTTCCAACACTCCACACTCTCGAACTCCACTCCCCTCCCGGGACCCACAGCTCACTGCGACCTCCTTCGTCCGTGGCTTAGGCAAGACTGATTTCAGTTAATTTGACATGGGCATTTTGTGCAGTTATTGAAAAGGATATTTGACATACTGTATATACAGCAATTGCTGGAAATACTTATCATTCACAACCTGTTCAAAAAATTTACTTCACTGAAAATCTATTCTTTCAGAAAAAAGCCTCATCTTACTTCAAAATTATTTTTTTCAGAGCAGAGAATTCGAGCAATTTCACATCATCCAAAATGAAACATTTCCTTTTTTTACTGGTGTACTTTGCAGAAGGAATAACATCAATGAAATTACAGTCTTTCAAATCTTTCATGTTCAACCTATAAAAAATCTGAAATTCATCACATTAAACAAGCCATTTTATCTAAATGGTCCTCACATGATTGGTACAGGGATCAGGTAGAATTTATGAAATTGTTTACTTCTCTTCAGGGAACTTCCATTATTTATTCGATACCTGTTTTCTGGAGAATTTGATACAGTATTTGAATCCAAATTACACACAGAAAACAGCTATGTTCTGTTTTCAGATCATTAATTGTAGTATAAAATATGTTCATTTCTGAATCAATCAATCAATCAATCAATCAATACTGATCTGCATTTATGGCAGTCTCCCTGGTGACAGATTCCCTATCTGTTGCTTTCCTAGCCTTTTCCTAAATGATTTCAAAGAAATTGGAAATTTATTGAACATCTCCCTTGGTAAGTTATTCCAATCCCTAACTCCCCTTCCTATAAATGAGTATTTACCCCAGTTTGTCCTCTTGAATTCCAACTTTATCTTCATATTGTGATCTTTCCTACTTTTATAAACGCCATTCAAACTTATTCGTCTACTAATGTCATTCCACGCAATCTCTCCGCTGACAGCTCGGAACATACCACTTAGTCGAGCAGCTCTTCTTCTTTCTCTCAATTCTTCCCAACCCAAACATTGCAACATTTTTGTAACGCTACTCTTTTGTCGGAAATCACCCAGAACAAATCGAGCTGCTTTTCTTTGGATTTTTTCCAGTTCTTGAATCAGGTAATCCTGGTGAGGGTCCCATACACTGGATCCATACTCTAGTTGGGGGCTTTCCAGAGACTTATATGCACTCTCCTTTACATCCTTACTACAACCCCTAAACACCCTCATAACCATGTGCAGAGATCTATACCCTTTATTTACAATCCCATTTATGTGATTACCCCAATGAAGATCTTTCCTTATATTAACACCTAGATACTTACAATGATCCCCAAAAGGAACTTTCACTCCATCAACGCAGTAATTAAAACTGAGAGGACTTTTCCTATTTGTGAAATTCACAACCTGACTTTTAACCCCGTTTATCAACATACCATTGCCTGCTGTCCATCTCACAACATTTAATTTGTTGTTTTGGTTATTCGATTACTCTTATCTATGATTATTATTATTGCTATCACATTATTATTTTTATCTAGAGTATACTTGAAGATGTTCGCTAAGCTGGGCAATGTTATTTCTCTCCATTCAGGATCACTAAGGTAGGAAATACTGTAGATCTGGAGGGAAATAAGAATAATTATAATAAATAAATATACCACGAACCTAAAACGGTGTCGTAGCAGGCGGAGAGGTGATACTCCGACGTGGCGCGTCCCAGGTGGCGGATAGGGGGGGTCCTCACGTGCTTTCCAGAGGACTTGAGCGAAATAGAATAGCTCTCGCGGACCAAACACACAACATCAAGAAATCCACTAGTGTCTGTTCTGGTATCCAGCGACTAGTGGTCTGCGTCTGTTCACCTAGTTGGTGCGGCTGTGAAATATGGCTTGATCTCAACAATCAAGTCTGTAATTACCGTGATCTTTATTAAAGATCACCACAACCAACTTCAACTTGACGTAATCATGATGGAACAAAGGGAAAGAAATCCGCTACCCGAGGCCCCAGTCAACGAACTGGACTTTCCTGGTCATCGGATTCTGGGGGACTAGGAACATCATGAGGAAAAGAGTCGGAGCTTCTCAAAATCTCTTCGCAAACACTACATTGGCACTCTCAATGCAAACACTCCCTTCAAACTTGGAAGACTAAAACAACTTATAGACATGCTAGAAAAAATTCGCATCAAAATGCTTGCCATTCAAGAGACGCCCTTTATAGATGAAAACCATTTCTACACAGAAAATTACAGGATTTACAAAGGCAACCTGCTGTCAGAAGAGGCATACCATTATTGTTTGGTACGGGATTTGTAGTACACAAATCAGTCGTGGATAACATCATAGACTTCAATTCCATATCAGAACGTATCTCCACACTCTCCTCCAAATCAGGTAATAAAGCATACACAATTATCAATGCACATGCACCTACAAATGACCATAACAGAAAGAACCCACAAGAAATTGAAGACTTCTGGGAAGACATGGAAGAAGTGACCAACAACGTACCGGAAAGACATGTGAATATTTTAATGGGTGACTTCAATGCGCAATTAGGTAAAGAGAGGAAATACAGACAAATAACAGGCCCGTACTCGGCACACATTCGCACAAACAAAAATGGGGAACACCTCATAAAATATTGTCAACATTTTAACCTCAAAATTATGCCAACGCAATTTCAAAAGCCAAGACGAAAACTTACAACATGGAAAGCACCTAATACAGTGTGGGGAGAATTCCAAATTGATCATGTGGCCATATCCAAGAAAATATGTGGGAAATTTGAAATGTCAGAACGCGTAAAGTATTCTTCGAGTCTGATCATTATTTGCTACTAGTTAAGATTAGGCCAATCCCAAGAGAGAAAAAGACAGCGCAAAGCAAAATAGTCAAACGTGATCCGGATTACGTGAAGATAAACAGCGAAAATTGTTGAATAAATTCATAGGCATTCACCAAACACTTGGACAGATCTTGCGAAGACAGTTCAAAAGGCAATGCGCTGGGGACAACCTCCTAGAAAACAAAAACATAGATGGTGGAATGTAAGGGTTGATCAAGCCATTCAGAGAAGAAAGCAAGCATGGGAGAAGTTCAGTAGTAACAGAACATCAGAAACATGTAAGGAATTGCACTTAGTTCAGAAACAATCATCGAAGGAGATCAGAAGAGAAAACGAGCATACGACAATAACGGGCTAAAAGAAATTGAGGAATATTTCAAGAGAAATAACACAAGAAATTTGTACAGAACTTTCAAAGAAAATATTAAAGGCTATCAACCTCCTAGCCTCTGCTTCCGAAGAACAGATGGATCCCTGGAAACAAACACGTAAGAAAACTGTAAAATTCTCAAGCATTACTTTGATAAACTTCTTAATTGCAAGCAACCCAACAAACACGAAAGGAAACTGTAAAATTCTCAAGCATTACTTTGATAAACTTCTTAATTGCAAGCAACCCAGAGAAAAACTAACATTCCAAAAAACTACATCCAACCCTGATTCTAATCCACCCACAATTGAAGAGATAGAGGAAATCATAAAACAAATGAAAAATAGCAGAGCAGCAGGAGACGATGGTATTATCGCCGAGATCTGGAAGCTCCAAGATGAAAACATCACCAAAAAATCCATAAGATTATCACAGATATTTGGGTCACAGAGAAAGTGCCAGAGGAATGGAAATGTGCATTAATCCATCAATTACATAAAAAGGGTGATAAGTCAGATCCAAATAATTACAGAGGTATTTCGCTAGTACCAATTGTGTACAAAATTTTCTCTATGGTGCTATTAAACAGGCTAGAACCACAAGCAGATCCACAAATAAGTGAATACCTGGCAGGCTTCAGAAAAGGGAGATCATGCATCGAACAGATCTGGAACTTGAGAACACTTTTGAAAGTCAGACAAACAAGAAACACTGTAGTTACCTTTGTGGACTTTAAAAAAGCACACGACTCCATAGACAGACAGACGCTCTTTGACGTACTGGAAAAATATGGCATTGACAGAAAAATCAGAGCACTTATACAACAGACACTTACAGTCACCACCTCCAAGATCAAGTTCATGGGAGAAATTTCGGAACCCTTTCAGATACACACAGGTGTACGACAAGGAGACGGGCTTTCACCAATCTTGTTCAACATGGTGTTGGACAAAATTATCAAGCAGTGGGAGGAACAAGTTAAAGGAATACGGCTGGGAAGAACACGTGAAACAAAAACAATCATAAAATGTCTGGGATTTGCAGATGACATAGCCATACTTAGCAATAATACACAGGAGGCAAAGGAAGCACTGGAACGCTTGCATGAAGTAACTGCCAAAACAGGTCTACAGATATCTTACGAGAACACCCAATACATGGAACGACAGAACAACAATGTGTACACCATGCATACTGTATATGGATCCGTAAAAAGAGTAGAAAAATTTAAATATTTAGGGGAATACATACAAATAGGAGGATTAAACAAGGCGTCTAGCATAGAACGAAATGAAAAACTCCAGAAAGCATACACACTCACATGGTCATATTATAATAAGAAAAGCATATCAAGACAGGCCAAACTTAGATACTACAAAACAGTAGTATTACCAGATTATCAGAAGAAATGTATGCGTCAGAAACGACCACAATTGGAGCATCAGTCATCGTAGAGACAGAAAAAATAGAACGTAAAATTCTCAGAAAATATTTGGACCAATACATAGAGATGGCATGTGGATGAAACGACCTACTGAATAGCTGTACCAGCACACTGACAGACTCACAGACATGATCAGGAAACGCAGACTAACTTTTTATGGGCACATACAGTGAATGGACAGCAACGGACTTACAAAGAAAATCTTTGATGTAGTAAACAGTTCAAGCAAGAAAACAAATTGGTATCATGAAATAGAGGAAGACTTAAGGTAGGTGGGGATAAACTGGCAAATGATCGGAGACAGAAAAGAATTCAGAAACAAAATTAGGAATACAAAATTTATAGTAAATGAGAAGAAGAAGACAGGAACATTGTGGACAGAACAAAAGAAACAGGAGCACAGCCAAAGGATGAAGAGATTTTGGGAAGAGAAGGAGAAGAAGAGAAAGAAGTGATAATTGTGTCATCATGAGATATTCGAGTTCAAACACTGTCCATAAAGGCAAAAATGATATGAATGAATGAATTAATTAATTAAATAATTATAATAAATACATACAGTATATACCGCTAGATGTATGACTCCGCACAGTTTCAACACGCACGAGTGAAGGCAGGCATGGTGCCATTCTGTACGGCAAAACACTCATTTCCACATAACGTAAATGGAATTATCCACGATAATTATGAACGGAAATTGACACTGATGAACAACGTACTCCTTTAAATAATGTCCAGACTTTTATAAGACCTGTTAGCCAAACAATGAATGACAATCACATGAAATCAGGATACGGAATACAATTATTAAACGAATAGCAACAAGAGCAATATAGTATTAAAGATTATATTATATTAAATATCCTCTCTTACGTATTTATTACAATGTTGAATGCAGAGGGCATTTACATAAGATACGGAATCGGATTATGAAATGAATAATAACAACCATGGGCGCCCGCAGGATCCTTTCCAGGGGGGGGGGGCAAATTAACAATTTTCTTGAATATAAAAACCGACATAACGTCAGCAACATTAAATTGTTTACAGAAATTTTCGGTTATAACAGATGCAAGATGACTGTCAGTAAGTTCAGTTTATGAAATAGTCTTGTATGATATTTAACCAATTGAACACGAACATTTTTAGAATTCCAGGGTGGGGGCAAGCGCCCCCCCTTGCGGGCGCCCCATGATAACAACAGTTTATAGTACCGGTATTAAAGATTCTCTGTCTTACATAATGCAGGCCTGCACTGTTTAGGCTACACAATATTAGCATGTTGAATGAAGGGCAGCATTTGAATAAGATGCCGTACAGGATATGGTTAGTAAATGAATAATAACAAATGTTAATTATACCAGTATTAAAAATTCTCTGTCATACATATTTAGGCCTACACTGTTTGTACAATATTAGCATGTTGAATGAAGGTTAGCATTTGCGTAAGATACATAATTGGATTTTTAAATGAATAATAACAACAGTTTATAATCTTACAGATTACATGGCAGCATTTACATATAGGGTTGCCAGATGTACGGTTTTGCCCGGAACAATACGGTTTTTTCTCATTTTTTCCGCGTACGGTGCACTATTTAAACCGTACGCCCAATGTTCCGTTTTTTAAAATATCATGGTTTAGACAATAGTATAGTATCAAAAAAGTGCGCGGTTATGGTCAAAATATTCTCTATTCTGACCTGACCAATGATCAGCCATCACAGTTGAGAACAGTGCTTCTGGCAGTGTTCTAGCGGTGCTAGCGGGCATGTAGTCTCCTCCATTATATATATATCAGTGGTTTAATTGGCCTAGAAAAACTGAAGAACATTTTGATGGTACTTACGTTTGTCTTAACTAAATCTCCATCGAATGCATGTACTGAAAGAGGATTTTCAGTAATGGCAATAAAATGGAGAGATGACAGAAACAGATGCTCAGTACATACAATAAAAATGAACTTCTTGTGTACTTCAACTATGATGACAATTGTAAAGAATTTCTCAAGAAAGTTTTGTTGAATAAGAAACTGTTACAAATTGCTTCTTCAAATGACAAGTATTTGTGAAATGTTAATTTCAATGTAAAGACTAACGCACTATTAGTTTTTAATAAGTTAAGTACCTACATATTTCATGCTGACGCTGTTATATTATTAACGGCATTTACTTGTTAATATATCCCTGGCATTTTCTCTTAATTATCGCTATGGTGTCTTAATGTAGCGCTATATGGCAAGGAAATTGAAGTGTTCCTTATTTGCCATCTGGAATCGAGCGACTGTTCCTTATTTGCCATCCGGAAATCTGGCAGCCCTATTTACATAAGATCACAGTCCTTTAATAAACAATACGGTCTTATTACAATGTGGCCTGAAAACACATGTCTTTCTTTAAATCACTTCTGTATAGTAAGACTGGTCGTAACATATGACTTATCAGTTTAACGAGTTGAACCCTGTGACTATCTTCACATGCTACATCAGTGGCATGGTGATCTGCCAATGTGTAAAATATTGCTGACCTTCCAATAAAAAATGTAATTAATGGCAGTACTTAGCAACAAAGCATGAAGATCTTCTTATGAATTATGGAATATCCCTCTGTGCTAGAAACAAGCAACCTGAATTTTTTTCACAAACAGTAAGCACTCTCACTACATCTTCACATGTTTTAATTAACTCACCCCTATTCTTGCACTCAAAGAAAGAATAACTTGCTGAAGCTGAGAAATAACAATGGTCTTCCAACTCAGGAGTTACAGTAGTCCACAGTAATGCATTTAAACAGATTTTACAATTCAGTTTATTGTACAGCTGCCTTATTGTATAACCACCAACATAACACAAAATAGCTTCTTTGTAAACTGTCAGGGTTACAGAGTCTATGTTACAGGGCATTTGAAATGACTTCAGATGTTGTTCAGTGAATAGAGTTTCTGAAAATTTTGAAGATCTCCTCCATTTCAACTGAATGAAAGCATTAACTGATTCTGCACCGAAAGTCAAACAGTTGGAATATCTTGAGGGCAAAATGGCATTCCTAACTAAAATTCTTTTCAAACTTGTCTTCAGCTGAACAACATCAGGGTTGTTATTGAAACCATTCTTGCCTCTGATACATGAATAGTTCAAGATGATCTTGTGAGAATCTGTAAATTAGCAAGTAGCTAAATCTCTCATTTTCTCTAGTCAGTAAATCTACTGCTAACGATTTCTGACTCAGTGCACAAACAACAAGAAAGTACAGACATTTTTCTTCTGTGGCTTATCAGCAGCTGACTGTCAGGGGTCCTCAAACTTAGGAATATACTTAATTGCGTCGTCAATTGCCTTTTATCATCATAATTATATTATCTCTAGAAATGGGCATTTTAAAGCCAATAGCATAGGGATTTTTGGAATTCACTGAGTCAAAAATCATATCAAAAATCTGTATAAATCGAATGGTACCATCAGAATCTAAAAAAATGTTCTTTAAGAAAATCAGAGCATCAGGAACTGATGAACTCAAGGTTTGTGCAGCTATTTTAACATTCACCCTGTGTTTATGAAAGTGAATGTGCTTGACACCCAGTTTGTTAGCTAACTTCATTTGCTCTGAATCGTGCACCTCAAACACATCTACAGTATGTTCGCATTTTATAACATTGCCATCTGAGTCGTGCAAAACATTTAAGTCACAAAGGGCATTGCGTGCTAGCTTGAGAACATGGCATGCATCAAAAAATACATATACATTGCACTCTAACACAGGTTGACTGAAGAAATGTTTTCTATCCATCAAGTATTCTTAAATCGACACACTAGTTGCTTCAGAGCTTCAACATTAACATTACAGCAATCACAAGTAAGTGACAAGACAGGGATACCATGTTCCGCTGTTACAGTTAGGCAGACCCTAATTAAACTTGCTATATTTGTTCCTGTCAATTTATTCACAAGGAAATAACCAATTAGACATGAAAAATTCCTGAAACCAACCAACAAGAAATCTAATGCTTGGGTAGCCAAACTGTCAGGCTCTTCAATGTCAATGTTTCCATAGTCTGTGAATCGTTCATATTTACGCAAAGGGGGATTATACGCAGTTCTTTCCTTTATATACATGCTGTCTACTAATAATGCCTCTTCTGCAGAGACTTGATGTTTATTAATACCAGTAAGGACATCAGAAAAGAAGCTAGGACAGCACTGTACAGAACCCATCCAATTTCCCAATGAACTAGATGCAGGCAGAGTGAAAATCTGTCTCAAATAGTCATATGCTCTTGGGGAAAAGAAGTTAACAGTATGTGCAAATGTCTTGACCTCTTCTGAATATCTTCTACCGTTATAAAATCTTGACCCATTAATTAGCTGATTATCAGAAAGTTCAAGGCCTACGCCAGAAAAGTTACTGTGCAAAACAGTTACAGAATGTTCGTTCATGAGATTATCATCTTTCACTTTACTAATTCAATCTTTGCAATATTATATTTTTGATGATTTGCGCCGTACCTTTTGCTGAAAACTCTTGGTCTGCTTCTTAAGCGCCTTCTTGTTCGGAGAGAGCAGGGAGATAGTTTGTTCTATTTTTGTAGCACCATAATTGTGATCAGCAATACAAGGAGGACCAGGCTGAGGTTCTGAGTCGGGGTTATGGGCACAGCTGAAGACCTACCTCTGTGCCGTGACAATTAATCTAATGCTTGGGTAGCCAAACTGTCAGGCTCTTCAATTGTTTTGTGATGAGTTTTTAGGTATCCCGGGAAGTCGAATACACATGGAACTGCATTTCTAATTAGTGAGTATTTCCCACCACAAGGCCTTGGTTCATGTACCGTACGAAATGTGCACCACAAATAAAAGTGTGCTTGCTGGGCACAAATCCTTTCCGCTTGACAGCGGTAACCTACCGTTTCAATACATCTTTATTATTCAACGGGAATCTGTTAGTAAAAGAAGAACAATTCTTCAATGAACATACAGTATAATAATACCTAAGCGGCTTTTATACAGTTATTATATAGTCAGCGATTAAAATGTGACCGCCTTGAATAACATGTAATAACAAGTTAAATTTCTTACCTATGAAAGGATATATCGTGTTCTTTGCTCTGTATTTTTGTGCAATGCCGTTATATACAATGCATATAACCATATTTTAAAAGTAAATCAAGGCATATAATAGACATAAATAAGGCAAACCTTATTACAATAGCTAACGCGTGGACTCTTTCTTGCCGTACAGAATGGCAGGTAGCTGACCTCAGTCTATTTGCTGAGTCGTCCATCTAGCGGTATATACGATACTACATCATTGATTTGATACTATGATTAAGTAGAAGACACTTTTGCTCTGAATCGTGTTGGCGAGTAGATGTGTGACTATCGGTGCTAGCATATAACTCAGTGTGGTGTGCGAGTAGGTTCGGAGTTGGTAACGTGTTTCATCTTGCTTAGCTTCCTTGGGAGCGGTACGAGAGTTTGTATTATATGTCTTAAATTCTAACTCACTCCCCACCTCATGGCGGAGTCGAGTGGGGGACAGAGTATGGAGGAGGAGTCTTTTGAAGTTTATATTCGTGAGTACTCTATGGAAAATACCCTTGTGTTAAATGACCCAACCCCATCTGATAGTAACCGTGCTCCCTCTACTACGGTTGATGTGTATTCTATTAAACCTGAAACGGAGACATACGATGATGCACATACAGGCCCCTAATATAGTATTTGTGGAGGCCATTGATGAAAGTAAGAAATTGGGCAGCATACATCCCATGACTTTGGGAAAACTATTTTATGACCGTAAATTTGAGGGTGTTACTCACATTGCTTGGTGAGGTCGCCATAGGATTCAAACTGAGTTTCAGACAAGAACAAAAGCTAATAACTTTCTCTCCAACCCTATCTTAAAGAAAAAACATCTTCAAGCGTTTATTCCTTCCGCGTCACTATATAAGATAGGCGTTATTCGAGGGGTTGATAAAGATTTGTCAGTAGAGGAAATTTGTAAGGTTGCTGAATCGACCGCCGCTATCGTTGGAGCTCAGAGAATGAAACGACGCTCCGTTCAGGATGGACGGGTCAGTTATATTCCAACTGGCACCATTAAACTCACGTTTCGCAGCCAGAATTTACCTGCCTTCGTTTCCATTTATCGGGTTCGTACCCAGGTCGACCCATTTGTCTTTCAACCGACGATCTGTCGGCGATGTCAACGATATGGCCATACCAGAAAAAACGTTAGGGCTCAAATCCCTCGGTGCGCCAATTGCGCACACGATCATGAAACTACAGTATGTACGAATCCTACTAGACTTTGTCTCAATTGTTCAGGGGAGCATTCAGTAGGATCTCTGCAATGCCCAGAACATAAACGACAACAGGATATGAAAAAACAGCAGGCTTTGGAAGCTTCTCCTTTATCCTCAGAGTCTTTTTTTACCCCAGTGTCCAATAGATTCCACCCCCTTTTGACCCTTCAACAATTTCCTCCACTCCAGAAATCTCTCGGTTCTACAGAATCAGCAGCCCAGAAAACGTAAATTTATGGCGGTTGTCTCATCCCCCACCCCGAGTCCACATAGGTCGCCAGGTTATGATCTCCAGGGATATCGTGCACTCCTCAAAATACCTCCCTCGGCTACAACTGACATATCTCCCAAAGCCTCAGTATCCGGGACGAACACTTCGGTTCCTTCCAAGCAGGCTGTGTCGCCTGCGACCGCATAGCCAGCAACATCCCGGGCTTCGAACCCGGTTTAGAAATTAATTCCAGTTATTTCCGACAAACTAGGAGCGTATGCTAAGGCAGCTGAGAACGATGCCACATGGTCAAAAAGGCTCCTTACCCTGCAGGAGGAAGTTGTGGCTCTTTTACACAACATAGAATCTTGTGTTGCTTCACAGAATAGGTCTCCCAGGAATGCCAGTAGTAATGTAACCAAATAACACGAACTCCCTCCGGTATTTGTTTTATACCAACCCAGTCCAGTAGTATCGGTACGCTTATCTCTACCCTCAGTGTTGACCCAGTCTGTTTGTGATTGGTAGAAAGTCGCCAAGCATCACCCGTTTTGGCGTAAAGATTAGTACCCTTGTGTCCTTGTGATTTTCCTGTGTAGTCGTTTTGTCGTTTCATTCCTTAATTTCCCCCCCTTTTTTTTTACACTTTTGACTTTATTTGTCCGCCTCCGCCATACTTTGGTTTTGTTTTATAGGTTACGTGGCTGGGTATACCGCTCTCAAGCGAAGTCCATTAAATTATCAAGACAAGACAAGACAAGACAAGACAAGTATATAGAAGACCTGTAGGAACTCTTTACTCCCTGATTGATCTCGTTATGTTATATTACCAACATCTGAATAGTGTTCTATAGCTAGATTACTTTGGTTGGCAATATTATATTATGTGAATACTCAAAAGTGAAATGTTTTTCATCAATCTATCCTCTTTGGTAGGGAGCATGGTGGTGTTGTTAAACATTGGCGATAGAACCCTAGCCATTTTTATGTAGCCATTTCTACTTTATTGCTGTCGTGAGGTAATTTGACGTTGTCACTCATTTCGAATCACGTGGAGTGCCACATCGTATTCGATAAAATCAAGTTGCGATTATCCACTTCTCCAAGTAAAATGGTTCTCACAAAGGAATACCGGATATGTATGCCTTTGACAGTGGAAGAGGTAAGTTTTCCGATTATGACATGACGATATTTTAATACTGTATACTCTGTTAGCGTTATACTGGTTGTTTTATCGTAGCTAAAGTTTGATTAAACGTTATTGAAATGTTTACAACGGCAGGTTTTCACTCTGTTTACTGTCTTGTAATTTTTTATTCCAATATTAGTGTTTCAGGTTCGATTAAACGTTATTGAAATGCATATTAATGCAGGATTTAATTCCATTATTTGCTGTCTTGTCAGTTTATATTCCAATATTTGTGTTTCAGATGAGAAGTTAATTGTTTTCTGTACGTTATTAATACTCGGTTGAAATTCTGTAATGGAATGCATAGAGACATTCCATGAAACTTAGGGTAGGAAAATGTGGGTTACCCACCCCCGTACATCCAGTCCTCTTGAGTATACGTGAACCTTTCCTGGACTCCCATTGCGGGTGAAGAGTATGTCAATCACTAAAGAGTCTACCGAGCGAGTGGCTGTACGTTTAGAGTCAAGTAGCTGTCAGCTTGCATTCGGGATATAGTGGGTTCGAACCCCAATCTCGGCAGCCCTGAAAATATTTTTCAGCGGATTCCCATTTTCACACCAGGCAAATGAGGGGACTGTACGGTACCTTAGTTAAGGCCACAGTCGCTTCCTTTCCGTTTTCAAACCCACCGTTGCCATAAGAATCTGTGTTGGAGCCTAGTAAAGCAAACCATAAAGTACATTAAAAAAGAAACGAGTCTTGGTGATGAGTAAGACCACAGATATTAAGTTATATTCAAATGTTTGGTATAGAAGTGATACCTTGCTCATTATTTCTGCCTTTGAAACTTTGATTAAAATCCATCCCCATTTGTCGAAAATGTTGTGTAGGCCTTTCCAAGCAGTTGTCCCAACTAGAAGTGAATTTGAATTGAAGTTGAATTTATATGGTAGAAATTTAGTATGGCTTACCACACTTTTATAGCATGTTAAGGATGCAATATGTTAGAAATCTGAAGTGGAATACCTTGTAGAGGAGAGATGTGTTCACTGCGACAGCCAAGAACCCACCCACCGTCCCCCAGAAATAATTTTGCCTTTATAACCTAATACACCTCCCCTGCGAACCATGTGACCTTGCTGTGGTGGGGAGGCTTGCGTGTCCCAATAAAGCAGATAGCCGAGACGCAGGTGCAACCATAACGGATGGGTATCTGTTGAGAGACCAGACTAAGGAATGGTTCATCGAAAGGGGGGTAGCAGCCTTTCGGAAGTTGCATGGGCGGCAGTCTAGATGATTGACTGATACGGCGTTGTAATAATACTCAACATGGCATAGCTGTGTTGATACTGCTACACGGCTGAAAGCAACGGGAAACGACAGCCGTTAACTACTGAGGACATGCAGCTCTCTCTGTACGAATGATGTACTGATGATGGCTTCTCCTGGGTAAAATATTCCAGAGGTGAACTAGTCTCCCATTCGGATCTCCGGGTGGGGACTACACGAGAGGGGGCGATCATCAGGAAGATGGATGCTGACATTCTGCGAGTCAGAGCGTGAAATGTTAGAAGTTTGAATCGTTGTGGTAGATTAGAGAATCTGAAAAGGGAGATGGATAGACTAAAGTTAAATGTAGTTGGTATAAGTGAAGTACGTTGGCAGGAAGAACGGGATTTTTGGTCAGGCGACTACCGAATTATCAACACAAAATCAAACAGGGGAAATGCAGGAGTTGGTTTAATAATGAATAAGAAAATAGGGCAGTGGGTAAGCTACTACTACCAGCATAGTGAAAGAATTATTGTCATCAAGATACTCCAAACCAATGCCCACGACAATAGTGCAGGTCTATATGCCTACCAGTTCAGTGGATGATGAGGAAATTGAAAGAACATATGAAGAGATAGAAGATTTAATACAATATGTAAAAGGAGACGAGAATCTAATTGTGATGGGAGACTGGAATACAGTGGCAGGCCAAGGAAGAGAAGGTAATACAGTAGGAGAATTCAGATTGGGACAAAGGAATGAAAGAGGAAGTCGGCTGGTTGAATTCTGCACTGATCATAATTTAGTCCTTGCCAATACTTGGTTCAAACACCGCAAACGACGGCTTTATACATGGACGAGACACTGGAAGGTGTCAAATAGACTTCATTATGATTAGGCAGAGATTCAGAAACCAGGTGTTGGATTGCAAAACTTTCTCAGGAGCAGACTTGGATTCTGACCATAACTTGCTGGTCATGAAATGCCATCTGAAGCTGAAGAAATTGAAGAAAGGAAAGATGGGATCTAGACAAGTTGAAAGAAAAAGTGTGAGGGATTGTTTCAAGGAACATGTTGCAAAAGGACTAAATGAAAAGGCTGAAGGAAACACAATAGAGGAAGAGTGGATTGTCATGAAAAATGAAGTCAGCAGGGCTGTTGCAGAAATGTTAGGAAGGAGGAAAAATTCAACTAAGGATCAGTGGATAACTCAGGAGATACTAGACCTGATTGATGAACGACGAAAATACAAGAATGCTAGAAAAGGAAGAGGGCAGAAAAGAATACAGGCAATTAAAGAATGAAGTGGATAGACAGTGCAAGGTAGCTAAGGAAGACTGGCTGAAGGAGAAGTGCAAGGATGTCAAAGGTTATATGGTCCTAGGAAAAGTAGATGCTGTATACAGGAAAATTAAGGAAACCTTGGGAGAAAGGAAATCTTGGTGTATGAATATTAAGAGCTCAGATGGAAAGCCACTTCTAGGGAAAGAAGACAAAGCAGAAAGATGGCAGGAACCTATACAACAGTTGTATCAAGGCGAAGATGAAGATAATTTGGTTCTGGAACAAGAAGAGGCTGTTGGTGCTTATGAAATTGGAGACCCAATTTTGAGGTCAGAGTTTGACAGACCTGTGAGAGACCTAAATAGGAACAAGGCACCTGGAATTGATGACATTCCCTCTGAATTACTGACTGGTTTAAGAGAAACCAGCATAGCAGAGTTATTCCATTTAATGAGTAGGATGTATGAGACAGGAGAAGTGCCATCCGATTTTCAGCAGAATGTTGTTATACCTATTCCCAAGAAAACCGATGCTGACAAGTGTGAAAACTACTGCACCATTAGTTTAGTATCTCATGCCTGCAAAATTTTAACACGTGTTATTTACAGAAGAATGGATAGATAAATTGATGCTGAGTTGGGAGAAGATTAATTTGGCTTCAGAAATGTAGGAACGCGTGAAGCAATCCTGACTCAACGCCTGATCTTAGAGTAACGAATCAAGAAGGACAGGCCCACGTACATGGCATTCGTAGATCTAGAAAAGGCATTCGGTAATGTTGATTGGACCAAGCTATTTAAGATTCTGAAGGTGATTGGGATCAGATACCGAGAACGAAGAATTATCTACAATCTGTATAAAAATCAGTCTGCAGTGATAAGAATTGAGGGCTTTGAAAAATAGGCAGCAATCTAGAAAGGAGTGAGGCAAGGCTGCAGTTTGTCCCCCCTTCTCTTCACTGTTTACATAGAACAGGCAGTAAAGGAAATCAAAGAGGAATTTGGAAAGGGAATCACAATCCAAGGAGAGGAAATCAAAACGTTGAGATTTGTCGATGATATTGTTATTTTATCTGAGACTGCAGAAGATCTCGAAGCTGCTGAATGGTATGGACGAAGTCTTGGGTAAGGAGTACAAGATGAAAATAAATATGTCCAAAACAAAAGTAATGGAGTGCAGTCGAACATAGGCAGGTGATGCAGGAAATATTAAATTAGGAAATGATGTCTTAAAGGAAGTAGATGAATGTTATTACTTGGGTAGTAAAATAACTAACGATGGCAGAAGTAAGGAGGACATAAAATGCAGATTAGCACAAGCAAGGAAGAGCTTTCTTAAGAAAGTAAATTTGCTCACTTCAAACATTGATATAGGAATTAGAAAGAGGTTTTTGAAGACTTTTGTGTGGAGTGTGGCATTGTATGGAAGTGAAACATGGGTGATATCTAGCTCAGAAAGAAAGAGAATAGAAGCTTTTGAAATGTGGTGTTACAGAAAAATGCTGAAGGTGAGATGGATAGATCGAATCACAAATGAAGAGATACTGAATCAAATAGGTGAGAGGAGATCGATTTGACAAGGAGAAGGGATAGAATGATAGGACACATCTTAAGACACCAAGGACTTGTGCAGTTGGTTTTTGAAGGAAATGTAGTTGGTAAGAACAGTAGGGGTAGACCAAGGTTTGAGTATGACAAGCAGATTAGAGCAGACGTAGGATGATGTAGTTACGTAGAAATGAAAAAGTTTGCGTATGATAGGTTGGCATGGAGAGCTGCATCAAATCAGTCTATGGACTGATGACTCAAACAACAACAACCGAATACAATTTATCACCCGCCATAATCCATCGCCTAACAACATACCAGCACTTCCATTAGGTGAGACACAATGGGATATGACGTCACTCCCAGCAATGAAGTAAAATTAATTCTATCATCAACCCGCTCACAAGAAATACACTAACCTACCCGCAGACCAATGGAAGTCTCATGCGGGACACTAGAGGCCTAAGGGGTGCATTGCGGCTTCTAACCTGGGGGCATGCCTCCTTTGTTGATCCAGACCAATGGCCAGTGGCTTTGTCACTAACCTATCCTAACCAATCCAGACCATTGGAGGTGTCACGTGGGATACTAGAGTCCTTGGGCTGCTTTGCGGCTTCTAGCATGGGGGCTTACCTCCCCAGACCCCCTTTGCTTGATCCTGACCAATGGCCTAACCAAGCCAGACCAATGGTTGGCTTTGTCACTAACCTACCCTAACCAGTCGAGACCAATTGTTTTGTCACTAATCTACCCTAACGTATCCAGAATAATGGGTGGTATGAATAAAAATGAGTCTAAGCGAGTGAGTGTGTGCTCGCTGAGTGCCTTGAGTGTCTCCCTGCCGATGAGCTTCCACTCCGCATTTGTGGTGAATAAAAATATAGAGCGGAAGCACAGCGGAGGCCCCGGGTTCGATTCCCGGCCAGGTCAGGGTTTTTACCTGAGGGCTGGTTCGAGGTCCACTCAGCCTACGTGATTAGACTTGAGGAGCTATCTGACGGCGAGATAGCGGCCCCGGTCTAGAAAGCCAAGAATAACGGCCGAGAGGATTCGTCGTGCTGACCACATGACACGTCGTAATCTGCAGGCCTTCGGCTGAACTGCGGTCGCTTGGTAGGCCAAGGCCCTTCAAGGGCTGTAGTGCCATGGGGTTTGGTTTGGTTTGGTTTCCTGTATCCAAGCAACATTTGTTGGATTTTTATCTAATAATCTGCTTTCATTTCTGTTCAGGTCAAAACCTACAAAAATGTTTTTTACACAGTTCTCCGAGATGTCTTCACCAACTCCACTCTGAAACCCAGGGTCACCAACATAACGCAAGAAGATTTACAGTTTTTCTTCATTTGTTAGTGCACCACCTCTTTGGAGTGCCCAAGGAAATGCTCCGCTAACCATTCAGCATGCTCCTTGAAATTCCACAGCCTGTTTCCAGTCATCTGACTGGGTCAGATGAAGCAGTGAGGATAGGAATCGTGTCGGCTGCCAAAGCCTGTCGCACTCCTCTGGGGCAATGATTAATGACTAACAGATGAAATGTAATGATATTGGAGAGTGTTGCTGGAATGAAAGATGACAGGAAAAACTGCAGTACCCAGAAAAATACCTGTCCCGCCTCCGCTTTGTCCAGCACAAATCGCACATGGAGTGGCCGAGATATGAACCACGGAACCCAAAAGTGAAAGGCCGGCGTGCTGCCGTCTGAGCCACGGAGGCTCTTCAGCATGCTCCTTACTGGACCTTTATAACACTCTGTAGTCAAGTAGAGATGATTCTCTGCGAAGTTTATATAATTTTCTTTTCCGATTAACCACCACCATTACCTCTGCCATGCTATTGAACTTGACACTATCATTTGGAGTCACCTATTGAGTTAACTCAAGGAAACATGAGCAGGCGCTTACCGGAAAGAGCGCCTGCTTTATCTTTATTCACCAGAAATTTGGAGCGCCCACTCTGCTACTCGAGCGACTGGAGTGTGTGCTCAAGGTCACAGGTCTGCTGTGAGTGATTGCTTCCGACAGGCAGTTTTTATTCACCTCACTGCGAGTGCATGCTCTAAATTCGCGAGTAAAGAGTGCGTGCTCGTTTTTATTCACACCACCCAATTGCTTTGTCACCGTACGAGATTTGAGAGAAACAAATGACAGTGCAATCGTGCCTAGATGCATGCACTGGAAAATGGTAAATCTTACTGAAATTACGAGCAGTATTCATTAATTGAAGTTTTGTGCACTGTCAAACATAAAATGTGCTGATCTTGTTCTTGTCACTGGGCATTGGTCTAACTTATCCAGACCAGTGGTCTTGTCAGTTGCCAATACTGTCACAGGAGATGTTAGAGGCGTGTGGGCCACTTCACGACTGTAACCTGGTGGCTTGTGCTCCAAGGCCCCCTTTGCTTGTCCCCTGACCTATGGTCTTGTCACTAGCCAATGGTCTACCCTATCCAGAACTTTGGTCCTTATATTAGGCATTCATCTAACCAAACCAGACAAAATTGTTTTGTCATTAGCTGCACCTAAGTGTTAAGTGTGTATTGTATTACGTAGTCATGCGAGCCACGCCATGTAGGATTCTTAACCTCTCCTTTGTACTCCTGTTTGCATTATAGGACTCCACAACTGATGTCATTTCATTGTAAAGCTTACTCCAGTGTGTTCATTCCTAACGTAGCTGTTTCTGTTATCTTTCCCTTCCCCCCCCCCTCTCTATTTCATATACTGCTCTGCTATATATCCACTTTTTGGTGGTTTTCTTGCACCTTTGTTTCATTTTTCTCACTTCAACGCTATCCTGGGGAAAAGATAACGTAAAGACTTGCATATGATCCATGTGATTCGTATTTCTTACCTGGTTTTCGACAGTCCTGTAAATATTTATTTTTGTAGATCACCTTCCTGCATTTCAGATCTCACGTTCCAAGATTTATGATTACCGGGCGAGTTGGCCGTGCGCATAGAGGCGCATGGCTGTGAGCTTGCATCCGGGAGATAGTAGGTTCGAATCCCACTATCGGCAGCCCTGAAAATGGTTTTCCGTGGTTTCCCATTTTCACACCAGGCAAATGCTGGGGCTGTACCTTAATTAAGGCCACGGCCGCTCCCTTCCAACTCCTAAGCCTTTCCTATCCCATCGTTGCCATAAGACCTATCTGTGTCGGTGCGACGTAAAGCCCCTAGCAAAAAAAAAAAAAAAAAAAAAAAAATTATGATTGATAATTCTGAATAGTGTTTTTTGTCCTTACAATCTAGTAAATTGCATAAAACTATACCGCATTATACTGTAGTATTCCACCTAAATGACTCTTAGCTTGCCATTGCACTTCAGGTATCATTCATTTCATTTCATTTTTTCATTTCCTAAGTCCAGTTATTTGTTCTACGTTGTTCCTTTCATGTACACTATGTCTTGGCTCTTATCTACATTTCTTTTTTGAAGCCATCTGTAATATGCCTTCTTCTCATTTGTGTATTGTGCCGTAAGTAGGGGAAAAGCTGACAATGTTTGAAGTATTCTCACATTGTGGAATGTTTTTCAGAAAATTTCATCTCATACTTAGTTATATGTTTTATTGATTTTCATGACTCAAAAGCAGTGGGGAATTCAGGATCTCACACCATCATTTTTCTGCAGAGAGAAAATATTTCACTTAATCCGTTCTTTTTCTGGCAAAGTGAAATGATAAATTATATATGAATTAAACACAAATTACTTAATTAATTAATTAATTAATTAATTAATTAATTAATTTCTTTTGCTGAGTCTGAATTATGCAAATGTCATAAAATTGCTGGGCTGAGTGGCTCAGACGTTTGAGGCGCTGGTCTTCTGACCCCAACATGGCGGGTTCGATCCTGGCTCAGTCCGGTGGTATTTGAAGGTGCTCAGGTACGTCAGCCTCATGTCGGTAGATTTAATGGCACTTAAAGGAACTCCTGCGGGACTGAAGTCCGGCACCTCGGCGTCTCTGAAAACCATGAAAGTAGTTGGACGTAAAGCCAATAACATTCTTATTATTACATAAAATAAACTTCATTATTGTCGTGAGTATACGTTGAAGGTTAGGTCAAATGTTCCACCTTTACAATACTAAGATTCTTTATTAACTAAATATTTACATGATTTTTAATTATATCGGGACATGTTTCGTCTACCTTGTAGACATCATCAGCCATAAAAACTTTTGAGAAAAAGCTACAAGGACAAGGACAAAGTAACACATTAAAATAATTCGGATAACCGAATATGTCATTTAAAATGGTGAAGAATTCAGAACTGTTTTGAGCACAGCACTTAAGAATACCGTTGACATTAAAATTAAAATTGTCCACATGGGATGATTCAGTAAAAACTTTGCGTTAAAATTCTTCCTTTTTGTGTGATATGTTAGTATATAATATTCTGTTATGTCGTGAAGGCTTGATAATGAATTGCACAATGTTCATTCTAATAGGATAATAACGATGTATAAGAAATCCAGCGAGCATATGTTAAAGCCGTCTTATTGGTGTAGTGTTGGCATTTCCTGTTGAAAAGTTAGGTGGAAAATTTGAACGTGATGACGTAATGTGGAATGTGCAATAGAGGGCCCTAGAATAAGAAAAATAGCTGTTGTTAGTGTTAAAATAGGCAAGTTTTTGTGTCTTGAGATGTAAAGTAATGAAAAAATGAAAAATGAGAAGTGCGGCACATCTGATTACTTACGTTCTCGCCTGTCTGACAGCGACTAGTTCAGTGTGGAAGCCTGTGGTTGACTGAGAGCGAACTATGGAGGTCATGTGTGAAGGGAGCCGCCATGAGGGGAAATTAGGGGAAGGTTAGGATCAGTAGGTGGGAAGCCGTCACATGGAAGCTTGTTAGTGGGTTTGTCAAAGTAAGAACTATTGAGCAATGCCTCAATAGCGAGTAAAAATGGTTTTAGCAGGCATTTCATTGACAGGATAATCAATAAAGTTACTAACAAATCCAGTTCAACTTTACTTAGAGAAACAAAAAGAAAAACAGACAAATACGCCACTTTCACTTACACAAATAGTAAGATTTATGATATCACAAACACCCTCAAGAAACATAAGATCAACATTGCTTTTAAAACAGTCAACAATAATACTAATCTTTTTTACAACCAACATAAAATTAACAACACTATGAATAAATATAATAGGTCAGGCGTTTATAAGTTAAAGTGTAACCAATGTTCCGCGAGCTACATTGGGCAAACCGGAAGAGGCTTTTCAGTTAGATATAAGGAATATATCAACTCCGCTAAACATAGAAGGTACTCCGCCATGAGTACTCACATGACAGAATCCAATCATTCCTTCACTTCCATAGAACAGGACTTAAAAATTCTTTATTTTCATAATAAAAGCACTTTACTCAATGTTTTAGAAAACATCTATATTAATATAGATCATAAATGCAATCCCTTTCACAATTTGAATGAAGTTTCCGAAACTGCGAACGTAATTTTTGAGGCATTGCTCAATAGTTCTTACTTTGACAAACCCACTAACAAGCTTCCATGTGCCGGCTTCCCACCTACTGATCCTAACCTTCCCCTAATTTCCCCTCATGGCGGCTCCCTTCACACACGACCTCCATAGTTCGCTCTCAGTCAACCACAGGCTTCCACACTGAACTAGTCGCTGTCAGACAGGCGAGAACGTAAGTAATCAGATGTGCCGCACTTCTCATTTTTCATTTTTTCATTACTTTACATCTCAAGACACAAAAACTTGCCTATTTTAACACTAACAACAGCTATTTTTCTTATTCTAGGGCCCTCTATTGCACATTCCACATTACGTCATCACGTTCAAATTTTCCACCTAACTTTTCAACAGGAAATGCCAACACTACACCAATAAGACGGCTTTAACATATGCTCGCTGGATTTCTTATACATCGTTATTATCCTATTAGAATGAACATTGTGCAATTCATTATCAAGCCTTCACGACATAACAGAATATTATATATTAACATATCACACAAAAAGGAAGAATTTTAATGCAAAGTTTTTACTGAATCATCCCATGTGGACAATTTTAATTTTAATATCAACGGTATTCTTAAGTGCTGTGCTCAAAACAGTTCTGAATTCTTCACCATTTTAAATGACATATTCGGTTATCCGAATTATTTCAATGTGTTACTTTGTCCTTGTCCTTGTAGCTTTTTCTCAAAAGTTTTTATGGCTGATGATGTCTACAAGGTAGACGAAACATGTCCCGATATAATTAAAAATCATGTCAATATTTAGTTAATAAAGAATCTTAGTATTGTAAAGGTGGAACATTTGACCTAACCTTCAACGTATTCTTATTATTGTCATAAATACTCAACTTAAGAGTAATCAAATGGGAATGGCATATGGCTTTTAGTGCCGAGAGTGCCTGAGGACATGTTCGGCTCACCAGGTGCAGGTCTTTTGATTTGACGCTCGTAGGTGACCTGCGTGTCATGATGAGGATGAAATGATGATGAAGACGACACATACACCCAGCCCCCGTGCCAGCGAAATTAACCAATGATGGTTAAAGTTCCCGACCCTGCCGGGAATCGAACCTGGGACGCCTGTAACAAAAGGCCAGCATGCTATCTATTTAGCCATGGAGCCGGACAACTTAAGAGTAGATAATTATCGACAACATTTGGGTATGTGGAAGGAATTTTCTCACATATCTTTTGGCTCCTCAATAATTTGGTGTACATCATTGTTGGAATAAAACATCAAGTCCTTAATGAGCCATCAGATGCATTTTAGGTCGTTTATGTACTTTTCCCAACTATCCCATTGCTGAATTTCTTCTTAATACCTCTGTGGCACATATGGCCCATTTTGGGCCTTGGCTTGCCAGTTGACTATACCCTTAATATTAAAAGAAGCATTTTGACAGATCGGGCTGGAGGGAGGAGCATTGCATGGTGTTGCCATATTCCTGCGTTCCTTTCTCCTTACCCTTGCTTACGGCTCATTTGCTCATTCGTTCAGACTGCTGTGATCTGTTGTATACAACTCAGAAGTGAGAGGTTTGGCAACTCCAAGCAACATGAGCCAGCCAGCAGGCTTATCTCCATGGCAACTGCAGTGGCAGTCATACCCCCTATTTCTTTTTCCCCACCCTGGCAGGCAGTAAACAGACCGCCCTCTAAGAACTGTCAGAATGCATCTTTCAGTGTTATGGCCATAGTGCCCATATAGATGGCCTGCAGATACTGGAATGTCATGAGGTCAGCTTGATAACATCCTCAGTCATATTGCTTGGCTTTCGTGACGGGGCTCGCTGCCTCTTGTATCAAACATCTCCTCAGTTGGTCTCATGAGGCTGAGTAAAACCCGTTCCAGCCCTCAGTTCAGAGAGAAATTCTTGAACTGGCTGGAAATGCGAACTTGGGGCCTCCTGATAAAAGGCAGGCATGCTACCCCTACACCACCATCCTTCACAACAACAGTAAGTCTGGGAAAAATGACCTTCATATTCAGCAGTAACCCTGTTTCTTTTACTTAGTGTGTTGTGGTTACTGATTTTTTTCTTCATTTTTTCATCTGGTAGTTAATATTTGACTAACTTGATCATAATGGTTCCGTATTTCTTGTGTGTTTAATGTTGCACCTGTATAGACGACAATGTGGTAGGAAACAGCAACGGCTGCGAATGTAGCGGCCATGACCTTAAGGTACAGCCCAGGGTTCCTAACGAGAGGTTCGAACTTGCCATCTCCCAATACCACATAGCCAAATTGCTTGGTAATTATCTATAATAATAATAATAATAATAATAATAATAATAATAATAATAATAATAAACAGGTTTACAAATTTTCTTTCAAAAGACAGAAGTAATGTCGAATATCAAAGATGATACGGCACAACTAAACACCAAATATGGAACGATAAACCGTGTTAGTAAATTTAAATATCTTGGGAAATGGATTCAGCAAAATGGACTTGACAAAAAGAGACCATAGCAGCAAGAATCAAGAAAATGAAAGTCACTTTCCAAACAACCCGCAACATATACAGCAAAAAGTGCTTTCCCGTGAACACAAAAATTCACCACTACAACACTGTCATCAAACCAGTATCGCTGTATGCAAGTGAATGCCTTATCCTCTCCGAGAAATGTTTGCTTGTGGATTTAGGGAGGAAAGAAAGATCCTACACACAATACTTGGCCCAATCTACAAAAATGGCATCTACATTAGAAAATCCAGGCAAGAAGTATACTCTAAGATAGAGAAGATCACGGACACAATACGTAAAGGCAGAGTTGGCTTCTACGGTCATATACGACGGATGATTTACTCTCGATGGACGAAAAGTATCTTCAGTTTTGACTCAAAACCAAAAACAGCAATGCCATGGTACGTTAAGGTCAAAAATGATCTTAAAGAACTGGGCCTACAAGCAGAAGATGCACAAGACTGAAATATTTTCAGAGCAGCCATCAAGATTTTTGGGACTTACTGGGACGAAAAACGGGCAACTGGTGCTAAATGGATAGAAGAACTTCTTGCTAAACACAGCTAATGAAGGCGATGTGGATCAAGTGAAAAATCAAATGCCAGAATGTAAAGTGAGGCTTATCATGTCCCTAGTTGGCCGCTTAGCGAAGTTGAATGAATAATATTTATTTGGCATCTTTTCTTTATTGCTGTAGATTTTATGAGCACTAGGATGGCAGAATTTTGTCCTGCAGGTGTTCTTTATCATGTATGAAGGCATCCTGGGGTTGTCTGATTTAATCTCTCTCAGATGCCACTAGCCTCGGGCAGGTTTGAACTTATTATTTTGCCAACAGAACAACTGTGAATGGTCTGCACCAATGAGGTTGGCTCAGTCAATCATGTAAGCCAGCTTGAGGTTCATGTCGGTCTCTGATGGGAAGAGTTATCTTCTGACCTTCTTGTAGTTAATTTTATTACTTGAACCCTTGATGGGTTCAAGAGAATCAGGGTACAACAACTAAAAATTGCACTACTGGATAACACAGTAATTCCTTACACAAATTACCCCTACTTGTCTGGTAGACAACATTTTTTGTGGTACCCTCTGGTGTACAAATAAAAAGTGTAGGTCTGATGCTGACCAGGGAGCAGGTGACATAGAAATGTCAATAGGAGAAGCACACATTTATGTCTGCAACGTGGAGCATGTATCCCTTCATATTTGTTGGTAATCGTCACAAAGTAGGCGCTTAGTGGAAACTGCAGGTATTTAAACTGGAAAGGGAGAACGCGATTGGGCTGTTCACTGGCGGACAGTTGGGGAGGGGAATAGACTGGGAGGAGCTGTTGAGCGCCATATCTCTACTACTGTCTCATATGTCTTCAGCTACCTTTGAAATAGAGAAAGAAGTTTGAGCTCTTGCAACACACATGGATAAGTTAATTTAAAAGAAGCAGTGGCAGCTTCATGTAGCCATAATGTAAATGTGTTTGGTTGAGATTGCAGCTAGGAACGATCATGTGGGTGGTCCTTGGCAGGCTGATGCATATGGGCTGTTTTCACTGCAAGACAGTTGGAGAGAGGAGATGGGGATTTTAGAAAAACCAGATTTTTCGTATGACAAAAGTTACTGCAAATTAATTTCTAAAGCATTTTTCTGCTTTAACACATTTTCATAAACCCAATATTAAGGCAGATTTTTTTAAAGTTTGTATTTCACGCTTCCTTATAAGGTATTGTTCAAATATGAATTTTGCAAATAAAGGTCTCCTAAACTTTAATCATGGCCTACCGTAGTCTAAATACTTAGTTTCATACAAAAATATTACTCACTCCTGGAGAAATCATTACAAGCGTCATTTAATACCGTGTAACTCCGCCTCTGGACTTGATAACCACTTGGATTTGGTGAGGAAGTGAGTCCACAAGGCTGTGCATGTACGTCACATCCAGGTTAAGCCACTCGCTGAGGATTTGATTGCACAATTTCACCAAATAGCGGGGATGCTGATGTCTGCGTTTTACCAGCTGTTCCAACATGTCCCATAGATTTTCAGTGGGGTTCAAGTCAGGTGATTTTGCAGGCCAATCAAGATGTAATAGGGTGGGGGAGTGTTCATAAAACCAATCACATATGCGTCCAGCCCGTTGAACTTTGTTGTTGTCGTGTTGAAAAATTGGGGTATCAATAGCATATTCATCATGCAGATGTTGACTGAAAGGCAACGCTTGATCATCTGGAATATTTAAATAAACATGCTGGTTCCTGTTAGTGGTCGCCTCAATGAGCAGGCCCAATCCATGACACTAAAAACCCTGGAAACATCACAGACCCACCTCCAGCTTGAACCTGACCTTGCCCACATCCAGGATGAAATGCTTCATTTGGCCTTCAGTGCACTCAGCGTCGTGCATCATTGGAATACAGGCAAAAACTTGATTTGTCAGACCGCATTACGTTCCACCAGTCAGCTACTGTCCACGTTGATGATTTCTAGTCCATTGTAGGCGTCCAGCTTTGTGTGTGTGTGTGAGCAATGGCCTCTTGTGAGATGAAAACTCCAAATGTTCTCTCGCTAACAGGTTGAGATGGACCTTCATTCACTGACTGCAGCAATTCCTCTCTTATTTGGAGTGATTTTGATTCACAAGCTGTGAAGCGTGTCTGGTCCCTCGCAGTCAGGATCTTTTTCCGACCACAATTCTGACGACGTATTTCGTGGTCACGTGTGGTACACCACTGCTTGTGGTCACATTGAACAGTCTGCTGCAAAGCACCAACAAATTCAGCAACTTCACACACCATATGGCTATGGGCATGGCCAAACACGTTTGCCCTCTTTTGCCACTCCCACATCCTTACATCTACCCCTGTTTACGTACACTGTCTGCTTGAAATATCAATGTCTCACTGATCGCTACTACCTTATGCTCACGCAGAGGCAGTGCGTGTGTGGTTGAGTGCGGATTTGTTTGCTGCGCCGTCTGTACAGGCTTCCTCCTCTATGAACCATGTGACCTTACCGTGGTGGGGGGGCTTGCGTGTTCCAATGACGCAGATAGCCGAGCCGCAGGTGCAACCATATCGGATGGGTATCTGTTGAGAGACCAAACTAATGAATGGTTCATCGAAAGGGGGTTAGCAGCCTTAGCTACACGGCTGAAGGCAACGGGAAACTACAGCTGTAACTAACCCCCGAGGACATGCAGCTCTCTCTCTCTATGAATGATGTACTGATGATGGCTTTCTCCCGGGTAAAATATTCCTGAGGTAAACTAGTCCCCCGTTCGGATCTCCGGGTGGGGACTACACAAGAGGGGGCGATCATCAGGAAGATGGATACTGACATTCTGCGAGTCAGAGCGTGGAATGTTAGATGTTTGAATCGTTGTGGTAGGTTAGAGAATCTGAAAAGGGAGATGGATAGACTAAATTTAGATGTAGTTGGTATAAGTGAAGTAAGTTGGCAGGAAGAACAGGATTTTTGGTCAGGCGACTACCGAATTATCAACAGAAAATCAAACAGGGGAAATGCAGGAGTTGGTTTAATAATGAATAAGAAAATAGGGCAGCGGGTAAGCTACTACGACCAGCATAGTGAAAGAATTATTGTCGTTAAGATAGACACCAAACCAATGCCCACCACAATAGTGCAGGTCTATATGCCTACTAGTTCAGTGGATGATGAGGAAATCAAAAGAACATATGAAGAGATAGAAGATTTAATACAATATGTAAAAGGTGACAAGAATCTAATTGTGATGGGAGACTGGAATGCAGTGGCAGGCCAGGTTCAAACACCTCAAACGACGGCTGTATATGTGGACGAGACCTGGAGACACTGGAAGGTATCAAATAGACTTCATTATGATTAGATAGAGATTCAGAAACCAGGTGTTGGATTGGAATATTTTCCAAGGAGCAGACGTGGACTCTGACCACAACTTCTTGGTCATGAAATGCCATCTGAAATTGAAGAAAGGAAAGAATGCAAAAAGATGGGATCTAGACAAGTTGAAAGAAAAGTGTATGAGGGATTGTTTCAAGGAACATGTGGCACAAGGGCTAAATGAAAAGGCTGAAGGATACGCAATAGAGGAAGAGTGTATAGTCATGAAAAATGAAGTCAGTAGGGCTGCTGAAGAGATGTTCAGAAGGAAGAAAAGCTCAACTAAGAATCATTGGATAACTCGGGAGATACTAGACCTGATTGATGAACGACGAAAATACAAGAATGCTAGAAAAGGAAGAGGGCAGAAAAGAATACAGGTGATTAAAGAATCAAGTGGATAGGAAGTGCAAGGTAGTTAAGGAAGAATGCCTGAAGGAAAAGTGCAAGGATGTCGAAGGTTGTGTGATCCTGGGAAAGGTAGATGCTGCATACAGGAAAATCAAGGAAACCTTTGGAGAAAGGAAATCTAGGTGTATGAATATTAAGAGCTCAGATGGAAAGCCACTTCTAGGGAAAGAAGACAAAGCAGAAAGATGGCAAGAACATATCCAGTAGTTGTGTCAAGGTAAAGATGTAGATAATTTGGTTCTGGTACAAGAAGAGGCTATTGTTGCTGATGAGATGGGAGACCCAATTTTGAGGTCAGAGTTTGACAGAGCTGTGAGAGACCTAAATAGGAACAAGGCACCTGGAATTGATGACATTCCTTCTGAATTACTGACTGCCTTAGGAGAAAGCATTATGGAAAGGTTATTCCATTAGTGTGTAAGATGTATGAGACAGGAGAAGTCCCATCCGATTTTTGGCAGAATGTAGTTATACCTATTCCCAAGAAAGCCGGTGCTGACAGGTGTGAAAACTACCGCACCATTAGTTTAGTATCTCAAGCCTGCAAAATTTTAACACGTATTATTTACAGAAGGATGGAAAAACAAGTTGAAGCTTAGTTGGGAGAAGATCAATTTGGTTTCAGAAGAAATGTAGGAACACGTGAAGCAATCCTGACTTTACGTCTGATCTTAGGGGATCGAATCAAGGACAGGCCCACGTACATGCCATTCGTAGATCTAGAAAAACGCATTCGATAATGTTGATTGGACCAAGCTATTTGAGATTATGAAGGTGATTTGGATCAGATACCGAGAACGAAGAATTATCTACAGTCTGTATAAAAATCAGTCTGCAGTGATAAGAATTGAGGGCTTTGAAAAATAGGCAGCAATCCAGAAAGGAGTGAGGCAAGGCTGCAGTTTGTCCCCCCTTCTCTTCACTGTTTACATAGAACAGGCAGTAAAGGAAATCAAAGAGGAATTTGGAAAGGGAATCACAATCCAAGGAGAGGAAATCAAAACGTTGAGATTTGCCGATGATATTGTTATTTTATCTGAGACTGCAGAAGATCTCGAAGCTGCTGAGTGATATGGACGAAGTCTTGGGTAAGGAGTACAAGATGAAAATAAATAAGTCCCAAACAAAAGTAATGGAGTGCAGTCGAACGAAGGCAGGTGATGCAGGAAATATTAAATTAGGAAATGAAGTTTTAAAGGAAGTAGATGAATATTGTTACTTGGGTAGTAAAATAACTAACGATGGCAGAAGTAAGGAGGACATAAAATGCAGACTAGCACAAGCAAGGAAGAGCTCTCTTATGAAAAGAAATTTGCTCACTTTAAACATTGATATAGGAATTAGAAAGGGGTTTTTGAAAACTTTCATGTTGAGCGTGGCATTGCATAGTAGTGAAACTTGGACGATAACTAGCTCAGAAAGAAAGAGAATAGAAGCTTTTGAAATGTGGTGTTACAGAAAAATGCTGAAGGTGAGATGGATAGATCGAATCACAAATGAAGAGATACTGAATCGAATAGGTGAGAGGAGATCGATTTGACAAGGAGAAGGGATAGAATGATAGGACACATCTTAAGACACCAAGGACTTGTGCAGTTGGTTTTTGAAGGAAGTGTAGGTGGTAAGAACAGTAGGGGTAGACCAAGGTTTGAGTATGACAAGCAGATTAGAGCAGACGTAGGATGAAGTAGTTACGTAGAAATGAAAAGGTTTGCGTAGGATAGGGTGGCATGGAGGGCTGCATCAAATCAGTCTATGGACTGATGACTCAAACAACACTGTACGGGCTTAACAATCCATCTGTTTGTGCGCCACTAGGTTGACAAATTTTTTGTCTGGTGAGCTTATCTGCAGTGTTTTTTTTTTCTTTTTTTTTTCATGATAGAATGAACATACATACAGATGAAAAATACCATGGTTAGTTGTTGGTCTGCCCTGTCAGTATTTATTATAGAATTCGTAAGTTTACATGTTTATTACTCGTACATGTTTCGAGAGGTGGCCCACTATAATAATTATTAAATTAATGTCGTGTAATTGTCCACCTTTTTCAATACTATAATATGCAATATTATTGAATTATGTTACTACACTACTGACTAGTTTTGGCCTTGGCTGGCCATCTTCAGCCTTAATGTAATACATCTATTAACTAAACAAATGTACAAACTCACAATTGACATAAAAACTAATGTACAAACATATAATTAACATAAAAATCTGGGATGAACTATGCTAAATTCTTAGCATCTGGAGTATGCTCATCATCCAGACTCTTTCTTGTATTAATATTCATAGAATTGTTAGTTCCATCACTGCTAATCATTACGATTTCAATTGCAAAACTGGATCTGGTAAAGTTGATTCTGTAGTCGGATCATCAATCACCAAATCAACTTGAGTGGTGTTGGAGAGAGGAGATGGGGATTTTAAAAAATGTTATCAGATTTTTTTGTATAACAAAAGTTACTGCAAAATAATTTCTAAAGCATTTTTCTCCTTTAACTTTTTTCATAAACCCTTTTTCCACATCAACCAACGTATATAAAATGAAATGTTCCCGTTGTGCTTGTTAAAATCATGCAGAAATGCTGTTGGACATTGTCAGGATGGCACATGAAGATATGGTTAAAACTGACCCATTCTTAATTTGTGGCTGGTATAAATTATATTTTGGTCTTAACGTCAAAATAGCCAAATTAGGCAAAGACATCAAATTTCCCAAATAGTGTATTGCTCACAATTTGACACCAAACTTTCTTATAAGCAAGTTTAAGAATCATCGTTCTTCTTTTCAAATGAATAAAACCCAAACTAGAACAAATAAAATTTGGCTGAGAGAGGAGATCAGATTTTTGTACAAGAAAAAGTCCTTTTTTAACCATAGATTATGAGACTCGCCTTGAAACTACAAGCTTACTTTCTGATGCTCACTGGAACCTATTTCAAGCCCAGGTTGACAATAGATTATTTATTGTATTATCAAAGAAAGAACAAAATCTAGAGAAAAAGCTGCATACGTTAATGAACTCTAAACTCAACACTAACTATGCTAAAGAAACCAACAAAAACACTAGGCCTAATATGCCCAACCAATTCCACCCTCTGATCATAAATGTATCCAAGGTACCATTGAATGAAGACGAAAGTTCCATTTTAGCCAGGGGCCCTAAACAATTGGCCTAATTTTAACACTCTGAATACAGCCATCACTACAACAGTAGAAACAGAATTAGCCATTAGCAAATTGCCACCAGATGAACAAGACGAAGTAAGAATTGAAGTAAAAAGAAAATTAAACTCCATTCTTAACCCAAAAAACAATATTAACTCTCATAATTCACCCCTTACTACTCATGACAATAGGTACAAGGATTCGATTCTCATACAAAAGCAAATACAAAAAGAAAAATACAAAATAAAAAGAAAATCAGTGATAATAATCTTATAATTACGAAAGCAGATAAAGGTAACACTACCGTCATAATGGACAAAAACGAATATGTAGGCAAAACAAATCGATTTTTTTTTTTTAAAGATAGCTCATTCTCTACAGTAAAGTAGGACCCTACCCCAAGAATCCAACATCAACTTAAGCAGGCCCTCAGAAATACTTCATATCTATTGACAGATCAAGAGAAAACTAAATTAAGTCATTTAAACCCAGGTTTACCCACCGCCAAAGTCCTCCTCAAGATACACAAAACAGGCGACCCCATTCGCCCGATCATTAACTATAGACCAAATCCGTTATATAAAGCATCACATGTCATTCAGAGATTTTTAAGAAGGAAGTATAATTTTTTGTAGAACAAATCCATCAAAAACACTAAAGAATTGATCGATAAATTAAAAAATTTTAACATTCAATCCAATCATTCTCTCCACTCATTCGATATTGTAAACATGTATCCTAGCGTACAAATCTCCAAGGTATACCCCATCATTAAAATCAATTTAAGCAAATACAGCAGCCTAAGTACAGTATATTAGAAATACAGGATTTCATGTCTGCTTAAATTAGTTATAAGCAACAATTATTTCACTTTCGATAATGTTATTTATCAGCAAGAAGGATTGGCTATGGGATTGCCTGCCTCTGGTATCTTAGCTGAGATCTACTTGGATTTTTTTGGAACACACCAAAATTGATAATAACTTTAACAACGTCCTTCTCTGGGTATGTAGATGGCACCATAGTAATTATGGATGAGAGCATCACAGAGGCTGCTACCACCCTCATTAATCTAAATAACATTGACCCGCTAATAAAATTCACACTTGAATCCGAATTTGAACGGAAAATTAATTTTTTAGACTTTACTATTATCAGGCACCCAAGCTACAGTACTTAAGATATAAGATTTTCGGTAAACCCACCCAAATAGTCGCTACAATCCGTCAAGATTCTTCACACCCCCAAATTCACCAACGAGCAGCGTACAACAGCATGGTGTACCGAGCCTTCAATGTTCCAATGTCTAAAAGAGACCTCAAAAATGAGTTGAACACCATTCGTAATATAGCTAAATCTAATGGATACAACAGTTTCTTTATTGAAAAAATAATAAATATAAATATCGCCCCTCTACCACTTTGAATAAAGATAAACAAAACAACTCCTTCCTTTCTATCTTTACGTTCAACGAACAAATTTACAAAGTCACCAACATCTTCAAAAAGCACGATGTAAAAGTAGTTTTTAAAACCAACAATAAGTATGCACGAGTCTTACATAATGCCACATCCATAAACAAGTTCAATAGTTTTTCAAAATCAGGAGTGTACAGGATAATTTGCAACAGTTGTAATTCTTCTTACGTCGGCCAGACCAGGAGGAATTTTAATATAAGGTACTCGGAACACGTCTTTGCCCTGAAGTACAGTAAATTTTCAGCTGTAGGACAGCATATGCATGATTATAATCACGAATTCACAGTCATAAAACAAGGTATGGAAATTCTCAAAATCAACAAAGGACCCCTTATTACTGAAAGCTGCTTCATACATACAGATCAATATTTTAACCCGAATCATAATCTTAATGACATTTCAGAAAAGCCAAATATCCTATTTGACCTTCTAATTTCCATTTTTAGATAAGTCAAACCAACAAGTCATAATTCAGTTTTTCATAATATTCACAGCACCTTTCCTCAGCAGCCATCTCTTTTCCCACATCCTTCGGCCCCGCCTTAATTCCCCCTCTCCCCTTCCTCCAACCCCCTCCCCTTTCCCCGACCTCTCCCCTTGCCCCATCCCCTCACCCCTTCCTTTTCCTTTGAATCTCACAACCGTTAGTATAAGGCACACAACAATACGCCACGCACCACATGCTGCAACAAGAGGTGAGTCTCATATAACCTATGCCATTTGACTAACACGCTCTCTCTCTTTCCTTCTTTTGATTCATTTTATCCAATTGTATCTATCATTTATTCAGGTTAACTTCATGGATACCGCAATGAATTGCGAATTTATACCAGATACAGATTAAGAATGTGTCTGTTTTAACCATATCTTCATGTGCCGTCCTGACAATGTCCAACAGCATTTCAGCATGATTTTATCAAGCACTACGGGAACATTTCATTTAATTTACGTTGGTTGATGTGGAAACACCGTCTAGCAGTTCTACGTCAGCTGGTGGTTATTTACAGCGGCGTCCAGTGGCTTGCATACTGCTAACACCATTCAAGTAGATTTGATGACTGATCCGACTACAGAATCAACTTTACCAGTTCCCGTTTTGCAATTGAAATTGTAATGATTAGCAGTGATGGAACTAACGATTCTATGAATATTAATACAAGAAAGAGTCTGGATGATGAGCATACTCCAGATGCTTAGAATTTAGTGTAGTTCATCCCAGATTTTATTGTTAATTATGTGTTTGTACATTAGTTTTTTATGTCAATTGTGTGTTTGTACATATTTTAGTTATTAGATGTATTACATTAAGGCTGAAGATGGCCAACCAAGGCCGAAACTAGTCCCTAGTTTAGTAACGTAATTCAATAATATTGCATATTATAGTATTGAAAAAAGTGGACAATTACCACATTAATTTAGTAATTACGAGAGTAATCCCAAAAATAAGGTCTCCTATTTTTTTATAAACACAGAACTCTGTTCGTGTGGCTGTTGGTCACAATATTGTGAAGAGTGTTTCCCACGCTCGCATATAAACATGCGCACGCCGCACTGAGGCACTCAGTCTTATCTTGGCAGCCGTTGAGAATGGAGCTCCCATCGGATGTTACCGCCAAGTGCAAAGTGCTTGTAGTTATTTGGTTTTTGAACGCAAAAGGTACTGAACCGACTGAAATCCATCGCCAGTTAACGGAAGTGTCTGGTGAGTCATGCATGGATGTCAAAAGTGTTCGTAAGTGGTGTAAAGAGTTTGCAGCCGGTTGAACTGAAATTCACAGTGAACGAACACAGGAGCACGAGACCATCAATTTCCATCGAGACAGTCGTGAAGATTCAGTAAATCATGTGTGAAGATCGGCGGATCAACCTGGATGATCTCTGCACTTTGGTTCCTGAGGTTTCCGGAAGCGCCGGTCACAACTTCCTGAACAGCATGGTTGCAAGCTGGTATGACATGGGCATACAAAAACTGTCACAGAGTCTACAAAAATGCATTGACCGAAATGGTGATTATGTAGAAAAATACCTAATGTTCAAGCTGTAAAATGATGTAAACCATTGTAGAAATAAACAGGTCTATGTATTTATAAGAAAATAGACCTTCTTTTTGGGATTACCTTTGTATTATTATCACAGTACAATACGGATCAAAACCATGAAGTTTATATCCTATGGGGTGGCCCGCTCTCTTCACCAGCGAACTTGATATCTCAAAACAAAATTTCTTATGCTCTAAGGGAATACCAATTTACACTAAAACATAAATAATTAAAATTGTAAAATATTATCTTAACACACACACACACACACACACACACACACACACACACACACTCACTCACACACTCTCTCTCTCTCTCTCTCTCTCTCTCTCTCTCTCTCTCTCTCTAAAAAGTTTCCTTAATAATACTTACATAAATGGCATTTGTAATTGCTATATTTGTTCTTATTGTTGGGGAAGCATTTAAAAATCATATTAAAAAACTGTTGATCTTGTGGATATATTTGCTGGGAGCATAGAGTTCCAGAGCGGAGGCGAGTGGTAGTAGGAGGAGTCGAGTAGAGGGGAGCAGAAGAATTTGAAGTTTCAAGTAACTATTCTCATTTTTGTTCCGTATTGATGATGACTTATATCACAAATATTATGATAATAATGGCGTGTGGCCTCCGAAGAGGCCGAGTGCAGGTCTTTCGAGTTGACGCCGTATAGGCGACCTGCGTGTCTATGAAAATGGGGCCCTACCTGTGTTGAATTCTAATGCTGAAGACGGCACATACAACCAGCTCCCGAGTCATTGGAATTAACCAATGAAGGTTAAAATTCCCGACCTGACCGGGAATCGAACCCGGGACCCTCTGGACCAAAGGCCAGTACGCTAAACATTTAGCCATGGAGCCGGACATCACAAATATTATAATAATATTGTATGGTTTTTGAATAGGTGGTTTTATAAATATTATTATAATGTTTGTGATGTAAGAATTTGAATTGTTCGAATTGTTTTTATTCTGAAAAAAAAAAAGTTTTATGATTTCCTTGAAGAGGATGTTCATAAGTTTCATAGATTTCATTGCGGTTCTTGTTGGGGTTACTTCTTTGGTCGATGTCAATAAAAATATTAAGGAGAGCCCCTTTGTTTATGATTACAGACACATGTGACTGCTCATGGCTGAGAATCTACCATATTTTTTGGTGTTAACATGCTCTAAGTAACAAACAGAGAAGCTTTGTCCTGTCTGTCCAACATAACTAGCTGGGCAGTGGGTGCAGGTCAGTTTGTAGGCTCCTGAATTTGAGAATTTAGATCTGGTGTTTATTTCATGATTAAAAAAACGAAGTGGGAACTCTGGAACCATACTCTTACTGGACTTTTACCAGTGACGTATACGCTCTCTTGGTCACATCCTTACTACAAACCATCAATACCCTCATAACCATACGTTTTTATTTTTACCAAGAATGTCCTGTGTCTTTTATTATAATTATATATAGGCTGAAGATGTCTCACATCGGTGTTCTCCCCAGAAATTTTCGTTAGCTGGGTGGTAAGAATGAGTAGTCGGGAATTGAACTACAGTGTTGTTATTACGAATAGGACAAAATGGAGTATTTTCAATTTCTAGTGTTCTACTGCTCGTTCACAATCGTGGAACACCGAAACTTACTACTCGGTTGCTGTGGAATGCCATATGGGTTTGTGATGTCGGGCGGAATCGAGTGCTCGCATGCTATCCAAACTAATACAGACACCATTCATGCATGACACTACGTGATGATCAAGCTAAATATTGAAACTTCAATGTAATTGATGCATTTATGCTGACAATAACAAAGATTCATCATTTAAATAAACAATTTTACAGCATTTACATTTCTATTTGGAACACTTAATGACTCAAATAGGCCTATGTATTAATATTGTGTAACTAGCACAAATACATATCTAGATTATCTTAGCCGGACGGTCTGTAAAAACTGTAGGGCGGTGCGCCCATTAAAATAGTTCTGGGGAGAACACTGCACAGGGAAGAGACTAAACAGGTCTCTTTTTAAAATAAAATAAAAAGTAATAATATTGTACAGTATTGTGAAGGTTGAGTTACCCAATCATTAAGACCTTCCATCTTGTTGGTTTATAGGAGTTATGACAAATTCACCCGGGCTGCGAGGACCAGGAAATAAATGTGAGCTTCACTTTCCGACGTCTTGAATTACAATAATGCACTTATTTTTATACAGTTACCAACATACTACGATAACATTTACTAAAGGAATTAAGTTCACCCAACAAACATAAAGTGGGTAATTACAGACCAGTCAGCTTGACGTGTGTTGCTTGTAAGCTCTGGGAGAGGCATTCTTTCTGATTTTATTAGACATGTTTGTGAAGTTATTAACTTGTTTGATAGGAGATACTTGGGGTTAGGAAAGTTTATTCCAGTGAGGATCAACTTGAAGGATTCTAGCAAGATATAGCAGATATTTTAGATTCAGTTGGTCAGATGGACTGTAACATTATTGACATATCCAAGCCTCTTGATAGGGTAGATCATAAGAGACTACTGACGAAAATGAGGTCTATTGGACTAGACAAAAGAATGGTTGAATGGGTGGCTAAATTAGTAGAAAATAAAATTTGGATATAAAATAGGTGAAACATTACCGGATCCTGTAATAATTAAGACATGGGTCCCATAAGGAAGTGTTATTGGTCCTTTGTTTTCTTACATACATAGATGATATGAGTAAAGAATTGGAATCGAAGATAAAGCAGATCCAGAGTTCTCCCCAGAAATTTTCGTCAGCCGGGTTGCAGGGATGAGTAGTCAGGCGGGGAATACTACGTAAAAAATTAATGTGATGGAATTTGAATGTATTTCCCTTGGTGCATCAACAGTAATATGAGACAGATAAACATTATTATAGCAAAATTAATATATTTCAGTGTTATAATCCTGAACTAGACATAAGAGTGTTTTGAACTTCTAGTGTTCTACTACTCGTTCATAATCACATAGCACCGGGGCTCGCCAATCTGTTGCTGTGGAATGCCCGACAGGTTTGTGACGTCATGCGAAATGAGTGCTCGCTTGGGTTTCCACGCCAATCCAGACACACTCGCTCATGACACTACATGATAGTCAAGTTAAATATTTAAACTCCGATATAATTGATGCAGTTATGCTGACAGTAACGAAGATTTATCATTTAAAATAATAGTTTTACAGTATTTAGGCCTACATTTTAATTTGGAACTCCCAACGACTCAAATATGTATTAATATTATCTAACTAGCACATATCTAGGTTATGTTAGCCGGGCGGTTTGTAAAAATGGCTGGGCGGGTCCTAGAGAGAACACTGAGATCTCTTCATATTGTTACCAGGGTATTGTGAGATTGTAGTAAGGATGTGAAGAAGAGGTCATATAGTCACTGGTAAGACTCCAGTTAGGATATGGTTCCAGTGTATGGGACCCACGCCAGGATTACATGATTTGAGAACTGGAGGAGATCCAAAGAAAAGCATCACAAGTTGTTCTGGGTGATTTCTGGCAAAAGAGTAATGTTACGAAAATGTTGCAAACTTTGAGCTGGGAAGACTTCAGAATAAGGAGACGAGTGGCTCAACTAAGGGGTATATTTCGAGCTGTCAGCGGAGAGATAGCGTGGAATGACATAGGAATGATTATGATATGAAGATAAGAGTTGGAATTCTGGAGGACAAATTGAGACAAATAGGCTTATTTGTTTATAGGAAGAGGAATTAGGATTAGAATAATTTACCTCAGGAGTTGTTCGATAAATTTTCAACATCTTTGAAATCATAATCTAAAAGTTTCATTCCGTATTGATATTGTGCACAAATACAATTAAATTAAAATTAGGACTAGTTTCGACCTTTCTAGGTCATCATCAGCTGGTCACACAATCACATATATCATGCTGATCATGCAATACAAACATTACCAAATCCAACAAGGAATGTTATATAGTGACAACATGTCAAATGGTTCATGAATGGGGACAATCATCAGATTAAAACTTAGTATACATTGTCTTAACATAAGTTACATACATAAAAACAAATCTATAGAAGTTAAATTGCTCATAGGCTTGAGATATCAAGTTAGGTGCTAGTTTTTGTAAAATATATATGATATCACAGAAGGCATGTGTATGAATCACAATTTGTTGGCCTTGTGGAATGTTGTGGGTTGCACTTCCTGTTCCGTGTGCCTTATACACTGTAATGAAATCTTTTCCAATATTATGATTAATAACAAGAAAACCTGTCTTTTCGAAGATGTGCAGATTGACCTTGTCTCCTCTTGCCATCTTCCCACATTCATCTGTCATTGTGTTCGTCCTGTTATGTGTTCCTAGCTTTCTGTATATGACTTTGTCATATTGTACAGAAATGATGTAGAGAGGAAAGGGGTCAATAACTGATGCAGAAAGCTATGGGGAACTTCATCCAGGGGTGGTTATGAATATTGGGTGTAATTTTGCTATAGATAAAATGAACATAAGGATGGTCTTTTATGGAGAATATGTTTGATTTCCCCTAATGGCTATGCATGTGTTACATTTTCTCTCCATACTTTGCTTGAAATCAAAAGAGTTCCTTTGGTAACAGAGCCTGTTAGCATTGAACACTTTATTTAGTTTTATGGACATTTTGCAAAGTTGTCAGTTTGCAACAAAGCATTTTTTTCTGTGTATTTTTGTCTTAGACAGTTCATAGTCAGCTTTCTAACCTGACATACTAGTTATGTTATGAAAAAAAATGTCATTGCTGGAGTTCCAATTTGTTAGCATAATCTGGAAGTTCTAGAATTAATGTAGCTGAGAGTTTTGCTGAGCGTATTGGCTACAAGATTTGGGTCTCGTAGCTATGAGTTTGCATTTGGAAGATAGTGGGTTCGAACCCCACCGTTGGCAGCCCTGTGGTTTCCCACATTCACAACAGGCAAATGCTGCTAGTTCATTGTATTAATTATTTGATCAAAAATATTAGACCACTTGCATTTTCACAGGTCACTTTACAGTATAATTTCTTTATTCTCGCAGTGTTTTTAATAATGCATCTTTGAACTGTACTGTATGATGGATTTAATGTTTCCAGACAGGATTTTTTTAGCTAGAAATGTAATAAGATAATTGAGAAATTGCTTTCAAACATAGTATATTTACTGTTTCTTTGGTTCATTTTTTATTGATATTTTGTGGTGCGTGAATTTCAGTATCAAATTGGCCAGCTGTACATGATAGCACGGCATAGTCATGAACAGACAGATTCTGGAGAAGGTGTTGAAGTGGTGGAGAATATTGCCTGCAAGGATCCTATTCATGGAGAAGGGCAGTATACTGAGAAACGAATTCATCTTTCTAGGTAATAACATTTATGTAATAGAGTAATAGAAAGGAACAAACAAGTGTAAATTCAGCCATATATAGAAAGATAGGCATATTGAAAATATCGCATAGTTTTGTTTATCTTATTGTGTGTTCCTTTTGATTTTTCTACTGTATCTTCCTCCCTTTCACTCAGTCATCCGTTACTCTATTTATGGCAATTGAAATATTTTGTGACACAAAATGATATGTAAGCTCTTGAGCTGAAGTAATGTAATATCCACATTATTTTTATACGCTATAACTGATCAGTACACTGCGTACACTGCATCTCCTTCATGAAGCAGCTTCGCTTTATTTGTATATAAGTTACTGTATGTGCTCGCATATAACTTGCCACCGCATATATCTCGCACCTCATTTTTAACATTTGAAATTGCAGGGGGAAAAATCCCTGCACATAACTCGCATTCATTTCTGACGTCATATGGCTGGTTGCATAAACCGTTTGATTTTAAAGCAGAGACTAAATGGATCTCAGTTCTCGCTAAACTCTGATTTTTTTGTTGTATAAACGTTAATCTGAAATAAGTTCGCACTGACTTAGGATTAACTTTGACTGGAGAAATTTCTCTGATCAAACTCTTTGATCTTAGTTCAAGGAGTTGTTTTTTTGTTCGAGATAGAACAGCTGATTGTGAACACAATATTACCTGTGTTGTTACGATAAATCATAAAAAATACATAAAAGACTAACCTAATACATTCTTAGCTGTAGTTGTTGTCCATATATAAGCTATGTTATGATTCTTTAATGCAGTGAAACATAATTCTCTCTATGAATGGCTTACGATATTACATTATCTCATTCATATTTTACAGATGTCTGATTAGTGGGATATAGAGGGTTATTCAGCTAAGTTGTCCATCTCAAATAACATATGGTCCGTTCAGGATAGAATGGCATCAATATCCTCTGAGGTAATGATATTAACTTTGTTTTTAAAATGGAACTACACTGTTTTCTACACCTAGCCTTAAATCTACAAGTATTACAAGTTCAGCACTGTGATTATTCCGAAAATAGATCCAAGTACTTCTCGAGAAAATTTAATGTATTCAGACTTTGATTCGCGCTACGTGTGAAACATGAGCTCACTATTGACATGGAGAGTTGCATCACCTTTTCCTGACAGCTATGTATTCACTCTGCTGTGGTCATAAAACCACTATGAGCGAATGTATGATTTAAATCCTTTAATATCGCTGTAGGTAACAGCGACTGTAAAGCAAAAACAGACATGCAATGGGCTGTATGCGACAACACAAAAACACATATTTCGTTATTCATTGCTAAATATGTATTATGGGAATGTTATAACAATGCCGTTAATCCGGTGCCTCTATGTCCAACCATTCTCAAGTTATGTGCGGAAGTAGTAACTGGTCGTGACGTCACTGCGCTGTAGAATCTACCTGGCAGCCTTGACGCTGGGATTAACTCGCGCAGTCTTTTCCCGCACTCCATCTGCTACTGCTGTTTTCTTCTGTTGCCAGTGTTAATGGGCTTATTTTTATTTATAATGGATGTAAATATCATTTGTCTGTATCCATATGAGCCAGAACGAACGACGTTTGCTGATGACCATTCAGATAGCGATCCTGACATGGATATGCTAAACACTACAGGCCGTGCCGGCACGCGAATTTGGTGTAAATGTAATGAGTTTACCATCATGGATACGGATGAAGAAAGTGTATGCTGTTGTGAATTAGACAATCTAAAAGCAGTGAAATCTGAGAAATTTATGTGTATAACAAGAAATCCCTCGTTTACAAGGCTTATTTTAGACCGTGAAGTATTGACAATGACATGAGCTTAAAAACAAAGAACATGTTAAGGAAACGTTTACTGACAACTTTAAATCCATCAAATAGAACTTGGCCTTTTATTTGTTATGAACTGCGATTGGTAAAAAGAGCAGAGTTGTCATACCATCATAAGGAACACATTTCCGGAACCCGATGGCACCTATGTGGGCTTCAGGCTGTAAATGAAAAAATGAAATTAAAACGGTAGAGTTATGTAAGAGTTTCCTAAGCGTGTTTGTATGATAAATATAGATAATGTATTATTTTGACATGAAGTACGGTACCTCATTTATTGTCGCGAGTGAAATCGTGAGAAGTGCTTCTTGATCAGGTCGTCATTGGAAGGTCGAGGTATTGGAGCGATGTTTTTAGGCAGTGACAGATCCATTGCTTGATCTTCAGGTGAGGCTCTACTATAGTTAGTTTGCAAGAGATTTATTTTATTCATTATTGCCTTCTTCCATCCATCGCTTGACGCCTCATATTTCTATTTTATCACCCAGGCTCCTGTTGATTTTGAGTACTGAGTTTTGATACCAGCTTTCAATTTATTGATGTTCCAATTATATTCCAGTGCAGCAATCGCTGAACTGAGCTTTAAGCCTCTGTACAAGAAATGAACTCTTTTAGGAGCGTATTTCAAACGAAGGTTGTGATAACTTTCTAGGCTTCTGGTGTGAACGTAGTGTTTTATATATTCTACATCTTTTAAAAAAGATTTGGTCTAAAACTATTTTCTTCAGGGCTTCATATGAACTTGAATTTCCTTTAATCCACATTTTCTTTCTCTCTTCCTCATCCGTTAATGTATCGTGCTCACAGGATTTCCATTTACTGTTTTCTAACCACTTATGCTCATTTTTTACGTGGTGCAAAATTGACGTAAATTTATCGATTAACACAGAACTGTTTCCATTACAAGTTTGTGCTGACCACCATAAATGATTATTTATACTGGCCTTCCACGCTTGTACCCAACTGCTAAACCTTCGAGGTGACTTACTTCGATTTGGAAACATATGGAAATGTATTTCTTTCTCTCTTCACTTTCGGTTTCTACTCGTGTTGTTACAGCCGTACACACTACAAGAAGGCATTTTGACAGTCACCGCACTATTATAATAAACAACACATCAAGTAAACGGAAGAGCGGCTGAGCGCGTACTGCAATAATCAACTGGATGGCTCGCTCAGCACTTACAGCGCAGTGACGTCACAGCTACTCGTGTTTCCTTAGTTCACTGGCCTGCGGTGCGGCGCACAGCAAATGCAAATATATAGTTGAACACTGTCTGATACACACTCTGATTCTGAGGCAACTTGATTTTTGTGTTGTGTTCTCCTTTAACAGTAATCGATTCTTCAGAGAATGAATGAAAGAATGAGAACGGTCATGAAGGCTGTGAAAAAGAAAGATTCATTAGGCTACTCAAACCTAATACCGTTGGGATCAGGAAAAAACAAGAGTTGACAGGGAGGTTGGATATCCGTTTTTCCTTCACTTGTGTTCGCTGCAAGAAAGGCATATATGAAGATATTCCAGTACATGCTGCAAAGACGTTCATTTGTCGACAGTCATGGCCAGCTCAATCCCACCATTTAAGTATTATCCAACGGGCAAAGCTATTTCGTGCTTAGTTTGTTTTGCTGTGTTGCAACGTTCACTTTTCTGAACTCCGATTATATTTGAACTGCACATGTGTAAACAGAGTTCAGTACTATTCAATGCAACAAAGTCGTAATCTCAGTTCATTTTCAGAACTAGGTTCTAAATTGATCTCCGGTCAATGTCTTTATGCAACCAGCCCGTAAAGACATACGGTACATACACGAAATAAAGTTTGGGTATTCCGTGGACATGCCTACATTAAATCTCGGGACTGTACTAATTGCTGTTATGGTACTTTGTACATGACAGTACAAGGAGAAGCTGCATTTCTTTCTACCTGCAGAATGGTTGAGGCTATCTGTTGTAACAAAAATACCTAATTCGCGAACCCCCGCCCCAAGGCCACATTCCTAGCCAGTCAGTTACACTTGGCCATCCCTCTCACTCTTCCTTCTTTGTCCATATGCTTATCGCTACCTGTCCAGCAGAGCTGATCATGTGGACTTGGAGGGTTTCCCTGTCCAGGCAGTCAAGTGATCACGGTATTAGGTGTCGTCCATTTGTTGTATTGTCGACAAGTTCCAGTATTCTGTCTTCTCTTTTCATTCTTGTTTCTCATTTAAGTTTTCTTGTGTAGGTTGATCTTTAAGTTATGGAGAAATGTGGGAGTTATACGGCTGGGTTTAAACTCGAAGTGATAAAATATGCTGAAGAACATAGTTACAGAGCTGTGGGTCAAGAATTCAGTGTGACTGAGTTTAATGTTTGCTCCTGGCATAAACAGAAAGCTGCACTGGAAACCACCAACCGAACACGTACGGAATTCAGAGGGCCGAAAACTGATAAGTTTCCTGAACTGGAAGACGAGTTGCTTCATTACATTACAGAGTTGCAAAATGATGGCTTTAGTATCTCGCACCAGATGCTACATTTTAAAGCGCGCGAACTAGCGGTTAAGGGAGGAATTAGCTGTTTAGATCTGAAAGTGAGCTGAGGTTGGATCTGTAGATTCATGACATGAAAGGAATTGTGTTTGCGGAGGTGAACATCTCTCTGCCAGAGAATGCCAAGCAATTTTAGCGTCAAAATCGTAGATTTTCATCGCCATGTGATAGCAGTGCGGAAGAAAAACAATTACCTCTTATCTCAAATTGGCAATGCAGATCAAACCCCGATAAACTTTGACAAGCCATGCAACACCACCATCAACAAGAAGGGAGAATGTAGCGTGCTTGTATGTACAACTAGGTGTGAAAAACAGCTTTGCACTGTCATGCTAGCAATAACCGCAGACAGAAGAAAATTGCCACCGTATGGTATTTTCAAAAGAAAAACAGTGCCTAAAGCGAAGTTTTCCTAAGGCATTCATGTACAGGTTCAAGAGAAAGGATGGATGGATACAGCTCTTATCCAGGACTGGGTCCGTATGGTGTGGGGAGCATGGCCAGCAGGGGCACTGCTTCGACTCCCAGCAGTGCTAGTTTGGGACAGTTTCTGCGGACGCTTGGTGGAAGACACGAAGAAACGTCTTCAGGAAATGAATCTCATTGTAATTCCTGGTGGACTCACACATTGTGTACAGCCCTTAGATATTTCCGTCAACAAGCCCTTCAAGGACAACATACGTAAATTGTATGCCGAATGGATGGCAGGAAGGGAGCATGAGCTGACGCCAGCAGGCAAAATAACGAGGCCGTCAGCTGAACTCTTGTGTGATTGGGTTTTGCGGGCATGGGTTATGGTGTCGACAGACATTATTGTGAAGAGTTTCTTGAAGATGGGCATTGCAAATGCGTTGGACGGAAGTCAGGATGATGCAGTATGGGATGGTGACCAGAATGATGCACGCGAGAATAGCTCGGTGACTGAAGGCAGTGTCAATGAATAGGGTAAGTATGTCAGTTGTCTTGTTTCAATAGCTTAATGTAAATATTAAGTTATTTATTTTTTTCAGGAATACGATTGTTTGCACGCAAATCCGTGCATATACCACGCACTGAAAATGTTCACACTTATCTTTTGTCCCAAAAGTGCGAGTTGTATGCGGGCAAATATGGTATTCTAAATAAAGTTGTTCCCCTTTGGCATAGTTTGAGAAATCAGTTTAAAAAAACAGTGGTATTTCTTTCTTTTTATAGATATTCAGATTCATTAGATATTGAATATTGATAGTTCATGGAGAAAGGCTTTATGCTAAGAAATAAAAAGGTTTTAGTACTGGTACATCATTTGTTGGATCTGTATTGCTTTCTGTAGTCCCACTGTCTTTATTCTGTCAACACAGTGGCTTAGGTTGCAATCTCTGTGAAACACTACGCATATTCTGTTTGCGGTTTATATCGCATACTTCTCCTTTGTTGTACATCCGTGTACTGTAGTCTATAACTTATGGCAATGAGCAAGGAAGTATTGGATGGGCATTGTTCTGATATCTCCCTCATTTGCTTCTCACCAAGAAATGATCAGGCTAGTTTTGGCAAGGTATCATTTATTATCTGCTTTTGTAATACTGTATATATCTGTACCTGGAGAGCAGTCGTACAAGTCTGAAGGTAAGCTCAACTATCTAGCTAGTTGAGAGGATTTTGTGATGTATGCGAGGGGGGTGTGATATGGCTGGCTGTTGCCAATCCCAATGAACTTATTGTGTATCTTGTTATAGTTTGTTTATAAGGCACTATGAGTACATGAGTGATACTGCTTAAGTTGAATAAGTTATGAAATGTTTTTCTGTTAAAAGCTGGGCTGAGTGGCGCAGATGGTTGAGGCGCTGGCCTTCTGACTCCAACTTGGCAGGTTTGATCCTGGCTCAGTCCGGTATTATTTGAAGGTGCTCAAATACATCAGCCTCATGTCAATAGATTTACTGGCTCGTAAAAGAACTTCCTGCTGGACTAAATTCCAGCAACTCGACATCTCTGAAAACCATAAAAGTAGTTAATTTGATGTAAAACAAATAACATTGAACATTGAATTTTCTTTATTACAGACTATGAATCTCGTGTTAAATCCGTATTGTTGGTTGAACTTCTTACAAAATTGTACAAAAACTATTTTAATCCTTCTAGTCAGTACTACATATTTTACGTCCATTTAAGACGAAACTTCATACATAAATAGACGTTTCGGCCCGGCATTGGGTCATCCTCAGTAAGACATGTATGATGAATTAAAAACATAAGAAACACACAAAATGAAATGTTAGTTAAAAAGTTTTTAAAAAGCATGATGAAAGTTAGAAAACTGTGAGCCGGGCTGAGTGGCTCAGACGGTTGAGGCGCTGGCCTTCTGACCCCAACTTGGCAGGTTCGGTCCTGGCTCAGTCCAGTGGTATTTGAAGGTGCTCATATACGCCAGCCTCGTGTCGGTAGATTTACTGGCACGTAAAAGAACTCCCGCGGGACTAAATTCTGGCACCTTGGCATCTCCAAAAACCGTAAAAGAGTAGTTAGTGGGACGTAAAACAAAGACCATTATTATCAGAAAACTGTGAAATGTTGATCGTTAAAACTAAGCCAACAGTATACAGATATCAGTTGAACCACAGCAAAGGACAACGAAAACATTGAAACTGAAAGAATTCCAGCTCAAGACTGTTTTATTGATCAACATTTCATCATGCTTTTTAAAAAACTTTTTAACTAACATTTCATTTTGTGTGTTTCCTATGTTTTTAATTGATCATACATGTCTTACTGAGGATGACCCAATGCCGGTTCGAAACATGTCTATTTATGTGTGAAGTTTAGTCTTAATTGGACATAAAATATATGAATTGGTTCATAAAGAAAGGGCATCAGTCATATTTTTTTCGAAATTGAGTTAACATTGTATTTCTCACTTGAATGATCACCACATCGTTTGGTAAAGAAAAGAGATCAGTCCAGCCTCTCCTTCACTGTGATATTGTGATTGGAAAGTTAGCGTTTTGTAAAGGAAGGGCATTGGTCGGGACTGAAGCCCTACTTTTATGCTACTCAGTTGTAAACCTCTTTCATCAAGAAGGGTCATCAGTCCACAAGATTGTAAAAAATCTGTATAATTCCAACTACTGAAGACAAATTCCTGAAATATGTTCAGTGGGGCCCTAATATGTTTTGTCTATTCGATGGTAACAATTTTTACATTTCTATTATGATACTAAAAATTGTAAACCTCTTTTATTTTTATAAAGAAAGGTCATCAGTCCACAAGATTTTAAAAATCTGTATAATTCAACTACTGATGATAAATTCATGAAATATGTTCAGAGGAATCCTAATATGCATTCCTTATATAATAGTAACCATTTTTACATTTATATTATGGTAGTAAAATATTCAGATAGTTTTTCTTGATTTCCCAACAATTAGCTGAAGTGTACTGAAGCCCTTTCTGTATGAACCAATTCATATAGCATAGGCTCCGTGCGCTGATGGGAAAAATGCACCGCTGCGAGTGGCGAACACTGTAAGTTAATGCGGTCACAGCACACATCTCTGTCGTCTCACAGCGTGTTGCCATGGCTGACTAAATATTAACAGTGGGATTTCAGAGTGTTTTATGCAACAGCAATCAGCCAGATTATGCAAACTTCCAAAAAGTGGTCATGTATTACATTTACAAGTAAAACTGTTCGCAGGAAATAGCAACATAGTAAATAACTGCCAATATGGTAAGAGAAAAACGTTAGTTCACTAGATACACTACCATTTCACGATAGAAACAACATAGTAATTTATGTATTATTTGTGGTGATAACGAGATCAATGTTCATGTACACATTCAACAATGCTGTCTTCAGAAAAATATACTTTACCTATTTCTAATACGTTATCATGTTAGTGTAGGTTAATGTTGCCAGGGAGGCCTTGCAGAAAAAAAATGTTTCCATGAAATGTAAGCGTATTTCTGCTGTTATTTATACAGTTTACTTGGAACATGTCGCCTCGCGTACTGATCAACCCTGTGAATGGTCGCGACCTCGCATCTCAAAAACGGGGAAAGAGCAATACAACAAGGAGAAGAGCTTAGAGGACCTTTTTCTTATAAAAATGTACAGGTTTGATGTTGGACCAATTGAAATTCCAGATTTTGGAACCGAATGCACACTATCAAAAATGTTGCGGGAGGAGAAAATAACAGAATCTCTTAACGTTGCCGATAAATGATTGTCTGTATTTATAGTATGATCAAGACCACCTCTGTAACATAACGGTTAGCGCTACTAATTTCCTTCGTCGGCGGCCCGGGCTTGATTTCCGATACAGCCAGAAATTTAAGATTGACATGAGGGACATGCAACTCATGTTAATTAGGGGTCGCTTGAAAAGAGTTGCACCACCTCGGGGTGAGGACAGAAGTTTACGAACCGGTACGTAAATTGCTGTATATCTGTGAGCTATTGATATTGTGTAAGGGAGGCCTATTTCTATAATCATATTTGTCTACTGTCTTTTTAAATCCATTTCGTGGAGTTGGGACAGAATACTATAAAATTTCACATTGTGGTCTGTAGTACAGTGCAGTATGTTGTTGTAATAATAATGATAATAATAATATATTAAGTAATGTATAACACTAACACACTGAAGGCTTTCGGTGATGCAGCGATGGGAAGGGCTTGAAAGGGAAAGGTAGCGGCCGTGGCCATAAGTAAGGTACAGCCTCAATATAATATTATATATATATATAATTCGCTGGGGCCATCAAGGACCACGTTAGTTATATCTTGTTGCATTTGACACTGAACTTGGCCTTCTTTAGAGCCCAAATTTCCCTCATTCTTTGTGAGTGGGCCTGCTTATTTATTATTATTATTATTATTATTATTATTATTATTATTATTATTATTATTATTATTATTATTATTATTATTATTATTATTATTATTATTGCTATCATTGAGACTATGGTAATAGAATACAATGTATATGTTATGATGTGTGTGCTTTAAAAAGAGATGGCCTATTGTAGCTTACTTCGAAATTTAACATTGCTATAATAATTTGTTTTTAATAGTTAACCTTTACATTTTGTAAAGAATTGTTATGTTTTAAATAAATGTACAAATCCTGAATCACTTCTTGCGATTTACTGCTAAGATCCACCGTCTTTTCAAATCCATTTCGTGAGGTCGTGAAGGAAAGCTCTGCATTACAGTATCCATTAATGCAGCCAACAACAAGCACATCATTCTGTCGGAACTTTGTGACAGTAAAAAAAATAATCATCTAAAGACAGCACTGTAAAATAATTGAATAAATGCGTGTAAATATCGCACATATTCCAGCTTCTTATGGTGAGCTGTTGATGAAGATGCCTGTAAGTATTTCTCGTAGTATCCACCCGCAGCAGCACAGTGCTATACGTACGGAGCATATTGACTAGGAGAATTAAAATAGTTTTTGTACAGTTTTGTAAGAAATTGAATTTTCTGTTAAAAGGTATTCTAAAATTGGAACCTAAATGCTTTCTGTTTAAGAATATGATGCTGCATTTCAATTTTTTTCTTCATTTAAGGAGCATGTTTTGACTTTCCCGACAAAGTGAAAATTTTAAACATAACCATATTTTTATGTAGACCTTGTCTGTGACTGTGAAATAATTCTTTATGAGATAATAAAAGTTAGAAGTTTTATGAAATCATTTCTTTCTGCTATGTGTTTCGGAGACTTTGCTCCATCATCAAGTGGTGAAATGGTGACATACGAGGGTTGGGGCAAAAGTCATTGCAACCATTTTCTTTCTTGCAGATGTCAGCCCAGTTGGAAAATGTGACAAATGGAGATGAAAGAACAAGGTGGGAAATACATGTGTGGACATTAGAGAACACACGAACATTGTGCCTCACATATTTATTACAGTAGTGTACAGAACAATACTGGTTTCATGGTGCAAAATAATTACCTCCTACATTACAGTACAGTACACATACAGTTAACATGACAAAACTGGGTCTAAAGGCCCTAAAAGTAGTCCCCTGCAACGTTCACAACATGCTGCCAACGATGCGGGAGGCACTGAATACCATCTGCATCACCCTTTGCCACACCACGCGTGAATCAGATCATCTGTTTTCGCACAGCGTTGGCAGTGTCCTCTCGTGTCGCAAACCGTCTACCAGGTAATGGTTCGTTTACCTTTCGTTTGAAATTAAAGTCACAGGGCAAACGGTCAGGAGAGTATGGCGGGTGCTCCAATTCTTCCAATCCCCAGAGTCATAGTTGCCGCCTTACACACACTGCTTTATGTGGTTTTGCGTTGTCGTGCAGTATGATTGCACTGTCCACAAGATCTGCACGTTTCTCCCAAATGTCGTGTCTTACCTGTCACACCAGGATGTCCCTATAGTACTCTGTGCTCACTGTTCTGCCATGTGGAACAAAGTGTGTGTTTCTCAGTGCCACTTCTTTTAACTCCGGTAGTGTCCATTGTCTGTTTTCCTCCAGGAGCTGCTTGATGACGTCACGTGTCACGTCAGTCCGCACGCTGACAGGCTATCTCAAGCGTTGTTGATCGCTGGTTGCCACAGATCCTTGCTGAAATTTTCCTATCCACCATGCTACCGTACGGTATGGGAGGGCATTATTCCCAAGGGCTTCCACCAATTCAGGGCCGGTTCTACCGCCTCCTGGTAAAGTAGCGCGTAATTTGCACTCCGCGTAAAAGGATGTTTCCGTCCGACCACTCCCAGGTAGCGCTATCGGCAGCATAAATCGTCGTTACCCGGCGGGTAATTTATCGGCCACTTCGAGGGCCCGATAAGACTTTACCTGCCCGGCAAGTTCTGAGAGCTGAACATTATTAGCTGTATTTCTGGTGATATGCAACTCAAAATAGCTTAGTATACTGAAAAAAGCAGTATACTGTAACAGTGATCGATATTGTATTGCAGGATTTGAACATTAATGCTTCCCTTTAGTTGCAACGGTCACACCAGCCTCTCGCATTGGTAGCGCAGAGAACGCATTTTATACGTCAAGCTTTTGTAAAGAAACTCTAAAAGGATATAAAATCAAAATCTATTTGGAAATCATTTCAAATGGGCTTTAATTTTCTACTTTTTCAGTTTTCGGACACGGGATATATATTACTGTATGTGTCCCACCTAACCCAAGCGTTTTCCTAGCGTAATGGTTAACACGCTTGCTTCGTAATACGAAGTGTGCAGGTTCGAGTCTTTATTATGACGAATCTTTTTTATTTCCATTATTAGCGTTGTGTTAATCTGTATGCCTCTTTTCGTACGTTCTGATCACAATATTATGTCTATTAGGAAAATTGCTTTATATGTATGCTACTTATAGCAAGTGATGTTATGATTAATAGCACATAGGACTGTCGCCCAGGTGGCAGATTCCCTATTAGTTGTTTACATAGTCTTGTAAATTATTTCGAAGAAATTGGAAACTATTCCATTCCCGAATTCCTCTTCCTATGAATGAATATTTATCCCGATTAGTTCTTTACATTTACAGTACCTTCCTACTTTATCTTCATAAAGTTAAAAATTAAAATTAAATGCTTTATCAATAAATGGAAGCATCTGGAAATAAACGAGGTCAAGAACTAGTTGCAAACAGAGCATCGCAGAGATACTTAATCAATTGACAGAAGCCTGCAGATAGAATGCTCAAAGGCAATAAGTCCGTAAAGAAGATGTGTGTGTGTATATATACGTATATGGAAGCGCGTAAAAGGGAGTTAAAGACAACGGCAGGGAACGAAAATGCATTTTAAAATGTAAATTAGAAATACGATGAAAACCTGCGTACCTTCTGTTACGGAGCGAGGGACTTGACCAATCTACTACGAGAATACTTTTAAAAAACGCTGCCTTACATGACAGGTTATAACTGGCGTAAGAAAATGTAATCTCGAGATTTTAATCCCAATTAGGTATTGATATTGAAGATCATAGATTATAATCACGAAAGCTTGCCATGAATCGTTGTCCATAACTCTTAAGACTCCCTTTATTAGGCGTTTTGGTGACAATCAGCAGACGCAAGCACAGGGAAATAAGACAATTGAAATGGGTTTCATGCATCTGATGATAGATAGCACCACACTCGAAAGCGAGAAATCGCTGAAAATCAGTCTAGCTAACTTCGTATATCGGTGTCTAGCTCCGGGTAGCTACCTAGCGCTTGCGCGGAGGTGGTTGGACGCAAACCAAAGTACCAGCAGATTTACACCTGCAGGTAGTTTACCTCCCGGGCAGCTGCCAGCCACTTTACCAGCAGATGGTAGAACCGGCCCTCACTGTGACATTCTCTCATTCTTTCGCATTTCTCCCCCGGAGGATGGCTATTTTGATGTATGCGTGATTCTTTTCTAGCCTGTATATTACATTTATAGACTTCGAAAAGATGTATGGGTGATGTACGATTCGTTGCGGTGTAACTTAAAAGCTTTTCAGTCAGTCAAACACACAAGTTAAATATAAATTTTACACTATAACATACCTGTAAAAAAAAACATTATTAAACAACGAATAAAAATACACAAAATTAAACAAAGAGTGACATGTTTCGGTCTTAAAAGAACATCGTCAGATTCTACCAAGTCACATTCAGTATTTGGAAATATTTGCTTATTTGTGTCCCAACACCTAGGAATTTGAAATTTGGAACTTATCTCAATGAAGTCCTGCCTTGTTTTAACGCCAGCATACACTGTGTGGCGTTTGAAAGACTGGTGCTCCTGCATTGGCTCAAATCCGAAGAAAGCCAACCGGGTATATGAAAAGTGTGGGAAAAGGTTATATGCCAGAAGATTAGAAAATAGGACTTATAATTAAAATTCCAAAGAAGGGAATTCTTACAAATTGCTATAATTGGAGAGGAATCACATTGCTGTCTGTTCCAAGTTAACAAAAAAAGGATAACGTGGAAGCTAAGAATAGGAGAGAAGCAAAATTTTGTTCTAACAGATCCTGTATAGACCAGATTTGTACATTAAGAATAATTTTAGAGCAATGTATTGAATGGAATACTAGCGTGTATACTATATTTATAGACTTTGAAAAGGCCTTGGATTCTTAACAAGAGAAAGTATGTGATTGGTACAACAGCATTATGGTATACCAAAGAAGATAAGTATAATCCAAGAATTTTACCATCAATGTACAAGCCAGGTTATTCATGAAGGAGATGTAACAGAGCCCTTCAACCCAGAAACTGGAGTAAGGCAAGGTTGCGCCCTGTCACCTCTTATCTTTCTTCTGGTCATAGATGTTGTAATGATGAAAATCACTGCATGATAAAGAAGAGGGATACAGTGGGACCTCGGAGACAGATTAGAAGATCTGGACTATGCCGATGGTGTATGCTTATTGACAGAATCATACAAAGTTGCCAGAAGTAAATTAGAAGATCTTGTGAAAGAAGCAGAAAATTTTAGTCTAATGCTCAATAAACCAAAAACTAAAAGAATGAGATTGAATATTAAGATACAAGATCCTCAGCATCGTCGCCGTCATTTCTCCTTTTTCAGCTGGCAGATATGGTTTCTCTCCACATCGTCCTGTCTCTCCACCATTCCTCATCCAACACAATGTTCCAGTCCAGGATCTGTTGCCCCGTGTTGTTCTTCACAGAGTCCATCCATCATAATCTTGGTTTTCCTCATCCTCTCACATCTGTCATCTGTCTTTCCAGTGCTTCTCTTGGCAGTCTTTTTTCATTCATCCGTTTGATATGTCCAAACCTTCTCAATCTGTTCTCTTCCAGTTTTATCATCTAATTTTTTCACATTTAGCTCTTTTCGTATGTCTTCTTTTCTCACTTTATCCCTCCATGTCTTCTGTACCATACTCTTCAGGAATTTCATTTTGGCTGCCTATATACTCTACTCTCATTCTTAGAGTCTTTATCCAGGTTTCTGCTGCAGATGTCATTATAAATAAGTCATGTAAATGACCTCATTGGTACATCTTTATTCCATATTAATCTCCGTACCTGGTGGTAGAAGGCACTTCCCTGTTGTATTCTTATACTAATTCCCATTTCCAGTCTTCTATTTTCTGTCAGTTCATTTCCCAAGTATTTGAAGTGTTCTACTGTTTCCAGTTCCTTCTCTATAATTTTGATAACTCCTTTTTTTTTTTTTTTTTTTTTTCCTTTTTTACTTCCTCTGCTCATCACCATAGTCTTGCTCTTCTCCACATTAATCTTCGTTCTCCATTGTTCAATCCTTCTGTTCAGTACATTCAGCTGTTGTTGTACCTCCTCCTCATCTTTTCCCTGGATCACATCATCAACTGCAAACATCATTACATTCATTTTTTCCCCTATATAATCTTTCCTTTCTGTCTTTATGATGTCATCCTTCACCATTATGTACAGAAAAGGTGACAGCACACTTCCTTGTTTTAGTCCATTGTCAATTCTAAACCGTTCTGATCTACCCACCGTTGTCTTCATAGAGCTGCAGCAGTTATCATATATTGCACTAGCTGTTACCTGCAACTTTGCTGCATTGATTTTGTAATTTGGTAGAAATAATTGTTCTGCACTAAGACAATATCTGAAAATTGCTAAAATGTAAAAACTCACTGAAAAATTGAGTTTCATTTACCCCAATACCTCTTCGTAAACCATGCTTGTGGTATTGCCTTTTGGGGCTAATATGACCTGGCTACTGGCAGAGATAACTCTGGAATATGTGACATAGAACTGGCCATGTGAGAAACAGACCTCTCTGAAGTCAAAATGAAAAAGAAATATGTTTTTCTTTATTTTCAAAAGAGATTCCAAGTACCAGTTTTTACGTCTGTAACATGTTAAGATTTTGAGGTAGACTCTTTTTAAAAATCTCCCCTTTTTCTCTTCTTTTCACCCCCCCCCCCCCTTGCCAAGTAGATTTTCCGAAGGAAAAATAAGTGTTTGTTTATTTTTAAAGGATATTCCATGTACCAATTTTCATGCCTGTAACATCTTAGCTTTTTGAGATATAAGTATCCTCATAAAGAGATTTCAACCCCTTTTTCACTTCTTACCCCTTTAAGTAAATTTTCCAAAAACAAAAAGCATGTGCTTCTTTATTTTTAAACATTACTAATACATATTTTCATGTATGTAACCTCTTGAATTTTTGAGATATCAGTATCCCCATAAACCACCTTTTGTAAGTCCTTTTCACCCTCTAAAGTGGATTTGCCGAAAACAAAAAACTGTTTATTTTTAAAGGAGATTGTAAATACGAATTTTCATGTCTGTAACATCTTTAGTTTTTGAGATATAAATATCCTAAAAAAATCCAACTCCTTATTTACTTATTCCCCCCTTTTCCCCCGCTGCACTTCACTGAATTTTCTGAAAACACAATGATTTGTTTTATTTTTAAAGGATATTCCAAATATAAATTTTCATATCTGTAACATCTTCAGTTTTTAAGGCATAAAAAAGAATTCGACCCCTTTTTCAGTCCATTTGACTCCCCCCCCCCGTAAGTGGATTCACCGAAAACAAAAAAATATGTGTTTCTTTATTTTCAAAAGAGTTTCTAAATACCAATTTTTACATCTGTAATGTGTTAAGTTTTTGAGATATGCTCATTTTAAAAATTTGCCCTCTTTTTTCACTTCTTTTCATCCCGCCTTATGTGGATTTCCTGAAAACAAAAAAATACGTATTTCTATATTTTTAAAGGAGATTCCATGTACCAATTTTCATATGTGTAACATCTGCCTGGACACCTCCACATGTCTGGTGTCTCTCGTTCGACAGTTCACTGTAATATTCTTTCCATCTGTTCATTATCTCTTCTAGTTTTGTCAGTATTACTCCTTCCTTATTCTTCTCAAACCCTTTGTGTCTGGCTTTACCAAACTTTTGTTCTGGGGATGCTGTCATATGCCTTTTCTCAGTCGATAAAAGTAATTGCTATATCCTTCCTGTATTCCCAGCTCTTTTCCTTGATATGTCTCAAAATGAAAATTTGTTCCATTGTTGACCTTTCACATCTGAATTCATATTGTTCCTTTTGTAACTGACTTTCCACCTTTTCTTTAATTCTTCTTCCCAATATCCTTTCCATTATCTTGGCAACATGGGAGGTGGATGGTGAGTCCTCAGTAGTTATTGCATATCTTACTTTCTGTCTTGATTATTGGTATTATAACCACCTTTTCCCAATCCTTGGACACTTTTCCCTCTCTCTAAACACACAAGTATTCTGTTAGTCAGCTGGAGTCCCGCTGGTCCTACAGCCTTGATAATTTCTATGGCTACTTCATCTATTCCCACAGCTTTTCCCATCTTCATCTTTTTAACTACCCATTCTGCCTCTATCATTGTAATGTCTGATTCCTTCTCTGTTACTTCTATTTCTGCTGCCTTGGACACCTTCTCCACAAGTCTGGTGTCTCGTTCTGCAGTTCACTGTAATATTCTTTCCATCAATTCATTGTCTCTTCTGATTTTGTCAGTATTACTCCTTCCTTATTCTTCTCAAACCCTGTGTTCACTGTTTCACCCTACTTTTTCTTATTCCAAATACCGTATTTACGCTAATAATCCCCTCCACCGAATAATCCCCGCGCCCTAACTTTAGGAAGGCTCGTTTTGAAAAATGAAATGCCATCATTGACGTAAATAAAACTCGCACTCCAATTTTGTTCCTGAAATGTTTAAAAAAACTATGCGGGGATTACTCGCATAAATACGGTAATACTTTCCCACAGTTCAGATCTTTTACTTCCTGGGTGAATGTTTCCCAACTTTTCTTCTGCTACTACTTTTTTGCAAGCGTTTTTCTCTTCAATGCTCACTTCAGTCATTTGTGTTTCCCATTTCTTCCACATTTTCCTATTTTCCTTTACTTCATCTTTCACTCTAACATTCCACCATTTTGTCTCTTTCCCTCTTATCTTTCCTGATGTACTGCCACGTGTTTTCCCTGCGCACCTTACAAATGCACTCTTGTTCGTTATGACTAATATCTGTCCTTGGTATCAGTTTTTGTAATTCTTTTGTAAACTCATCCGGAACCTCCTTTTCCTTAAATCTCCAAATCCTAATCTTTCTTTCTCTTTTTTCTTGTAGTTTTGTGATCTTGCCTACTTTCAGCTCTGCTATCACTGCTCTGTGGTCACCCCCAAAGGCTTCCTCAGGCATAGCTGTAAAATCCATGATGTCCTTTTCCGACTAATGTGTAATCAATCAACGTTTTTTGTTGTTGTTTTTCTGACTCCCCACCCATACCTGGTAATCTGGCTATTTTTGACTTCATGAACCGTGTGTTTTCCATTATTAGTTGGTTACTCTGGCAAAAGTCCATTAACATATCCCCTTCTTGCATTTATTGCCCCAGAATCTTTTCTCTTCCCAGCACTCTTTTCCCAGATTTGCATTCAGTTCTCCCATTATAATTACTTCCTTATCTTCAATGTATTCCTCCATTTCTTCTCTTCTTTGTTTCCAGTTTGTGGAGCATATACTTCAGATCTCTTGTTCCTGCCTCAGATATTCTGTTGCTGATCTCCGCATATTCCAGGATATCCTTTCTAATTATCATTCCTACTCCGTTTACTGCACCCTGTCTTCCATTGGAAAACAGCCTCTACCCTTCCTTCAGTTTTCTTTCCCCTCCATTTTGTTTCACAAAGACCAAGGATTGCTGTGTCCTTCTCTTTCATGAACTCTATCAGCTCTTCGGTCTTGCCTGTCAGGGTTAGCTCCCCTAGTACCTGAAAAACTGCGTGTTGCTTGCAACGGACCATCTAGCATTTTCCGAGGCCACACCATATTTGCACTCTTTTTAGGCTTTTATTACCATGGCTTTGCCACTCCCAAAGGCATTTTAGAGGTGCTGCTGACAGGTGATCTAGGCCGCTCCCGACATAGAGTACAGACTCTTTCTGCAGCCACCCCTGACTTGGGACAGATGCTGCTTGATGGGTTCCAGTGTCATTTCCTTCACTGAGGGGACCATCACTCCACCTAAGGAACTCTGCGCACAGTCACTGGCTGTACGGTCTGCTCTGTTACCGTAGTGGACTGGACCAGCCAGACACAGATACAAGATCCCTATCGCTGGAAAATGAAGCCCTAAAAGATGTAGTGTGTTTTACCTATTTAGGAACCATTGTTGCAAAAAGTGGAGGGGCAGAAGAGGATGTAAAACAACATGTCCAGGATGCAAGTGGGGGCCTTTCTTCATCTTTATCCTATCTAGAAGAACAAAATAATAACCACAAGAACTGAGCAGTAATATCAAGTCAGTTTTGTTATATGGATCAGAATAAAATAATGAATCAAATCTCAAATAGACTACAGGCTTTTACAAACGTGTCTCAGAATTATACTAAATATATACTAGGCAGAAGTAATTACAAATGAAGAACTATGGACACGCGCATCAGAAGAACAGATAAAAAAATAAAGAAAAAGAATAAATGGAAGTGATTAGGATACTCACTGATGAAAGTGGACAGAACCATTGAGAAACAAGTACTTGATTGCAATACCCAGGGTGCTTGGAGAAGTGAAAGACCCACCTCAGCCATCCTCAAAGTGGTTCTCTGTGATTTCCTCACTTCTCCAGGTAAATGCTAGGATGGTACACCTATCTTAAGGCCATGGTCTTTCCCATTCCTAGCCCTTTCCTATACCATCGTCACCGTAGGACCTCGATCTGTATCGGTACAATATAAAGCAAAATTGAAAAGAAAAAAAGGGGGGCGGTGGGGATGAGGATTGCAAGCAATGGAGTGAGATCGTGCCGGTTCGTAGATGTCCTATGTTCCAATGGGCACTAGTGGAAATTGTCAAATCCCTCTTTAATATTTGTGTAAAATTGTGAGACAAATCTGTACGTCGGGTGCTTCATGTCCTGTGTTCTGTACATGTGCAGCAGCTGCTGATTTAGTTCCCTCCATTCAAAATCCACTTGGTGTCCTCCTTTACGGGGCACACAATTGAGTCGCAAAGAGTTCAGATCAGATCATGCTTATGTACAGTAGCTATAGTACCACCATTTGTTCTTAAAATCTGATGTCAAATCCTCTTCCAGTTTGCCCAATGTGCACAGTACAGTATATGCTCAGTTATAATGTTCTTTGGGTCATCAGTCCATAGGCTGGTTTGATTCAGCTCTCCATGCCACCCTATCCCGTGGTAACCTTTTCATTTCTACGTAACTACTACATTCTACGTCTCCTCTAATCTGTGTCATTAACTGTACTGTGCTTCTTTGGTACACTCCAAGCCTAAAGTTTTTTTAATGATGCCCAACATCGTTTATATTAGGTTTTTCATTTCCCATACAATGATTCCTTGCTTATGGAACAGATATCTTTGAATTCTCTCTGCGATATTAATGGTTGCTGATATCTACATTTTGTATGGCAAACCACTTCTAGCTCTATCACTCATCATCAACAGAAGTCTTCTCATATCTTTTGATGGCTTGATACTCAAATTTTCTTCCTACTTACAACAGTCGGTACGAGTTAAAAAATCTCTTGGGGGTCTTGTATCATGTGATCACAGTGATGCAGTTTTCTTTAATTCCCAATTCCATTTCTACTGCCAGGGACTGATCTTCAACTCCTCCCATTCCAATAACTTAGATGATAATGTCACAATGTTCCAAGTACTATTGCAGGGGTGCCAACCTAACATGTTATAGCTACCTCTGTAAACTAGGGACAGAACTTGAGGCATGACTAGGTAAAAATAGAAAGTAACATTTTGTGCTAGCAAGCATCACTAAACATACTTGGTGTGCAATACACCATAGTTATGAAAGCAGTCATTTGTAGGGACCTTCAAGTACTTGGCATATTGCTCAGAAAGTCACCATACAGGCTGATTTTCAGTATAATGTGGATGAAATATTTCCATTCTGAAGTGATTTACATCTGCATTTACAATAATGCAGTCTTTTTCTTTGCAGCCGACTTCCCTACTGGGTCCAATCTCTGATCCCCAAGGTATTCTATGTGACTGAGAAAGCTTGGAATTACTACCCTTATACCGTTACAGGTACATATCCTCTTTTTTTTTAACACTTTATTAGTTCTACATATCCTGTTGTAATCAATCACTAATTTTGGCCTTTCTTTTCATATCCTCCTCGTCTTTGAACTGAATTGGACCAGAATACACTGTGAGTTATCCTACATTATATATACTCTGTCATTCATACTTATGCTACTGTTAAGTGTCAAATGCAGTCATACAGGTCGTAAAAAAAAGTCCTTATATCTTATGAGGGCTGTAAATGAAGTAGTGGCAATATTGATAGAACGCAGTATTTAATGAACTAACAAGTACAGTTTCATTATATTCCTTCAGTGTAGTCACCCGCAAAGTCTGTTACCTTTTGCCAAATGTTGGGAAGCTGTTGGGGACCGTTGGCAAGGCGTTCTCTGTTGATGAGAACATCCTTGTGCACGGTGAATGCCAGCCAGTGCCAGCACCGTCCATCTGTGCAGTGCAAATCCGCAGTTTCATTCCGATCCACACAAAATGCCTTGACCCATCGTGCAACTGTCCTATACGGTAATGCATTCTCGTCACAGGCTTCACGTAATCATCCATAACATTCTGATGCATTTTTGCCACGGGCGACCTCAATTTTAATCCACGGATGCTGATGACCTTTTGCAAACATGTTTTAGAGCGGTAAAATAGATGCTCTTCACTTGAATGCCACACAGCAAAAGCATTCCCAACTGGATGCCCGTCAAATGCACACTACATATCACCAACAGTGCCACCTGACTGCTCTCATATCCTATATGTGCATGCCCAATCTCCTGTGAGTGTCTGGACTATGTTGCCACAACTTCATTTACAGCCCTCGTACATGTTTTACCTGTGTTGCCCATATTCTGATTTGTCCTTGTTTAATTCAGTGAAATGGACATAAAAGCATAATTAAGTATTCATATTTACTATATCCATGTGACCATTCTGGAAATATGTGTTAAGCAGTTTTTAATTGTAATTTATTTTCTGAAAAATATTATTGATCATTTACAAGAGAGAGTTGTTTGTCTTTTAACACCATATTGAGAAATTTCTAAACAGCATCAAGGCTACTGATTATGATCATATGGAAAAGTGCCATAATACGACCGATAAGAAAAATCGATGATCCAACAAAACCCGAAGACTTTCAACCAACATGCATACTTCCTTGTCTTAGTAAAATATTAGAAATGGTCGTTCACAACCAAATAACAAATTACCTTAACAAACACAATCCACTCGACAAATACCAGTCAGGATTTAGACCTAACCACAGCACTACTAAAAGTTACAAATGACATTCAAGTAAAAATGGACAACGGACAAATAACTATCCTTGTACCTAAGTAAAGCATTTGACTGAATGGACAGGGAAATGTTATTAGCTAATTTACAAGCACAAAAGTTTTCTTCAAGTGCACTGACGTGGTTGCTCTCCTATTTAATTGGGCGGCAGCAGTGCGTGTTAGCAGGTGCGAGAGTATAACACTGGCAACAAACTGAAGTTGGTGTAGTTCAGGGTAGTGTTCTAGTGCCACTACTATTTTCACTGTACTTAAATGACCTACCAGAACATATAAAAACCTGTAAATACCATTTTTATGCAGACGACATTCAACTATATATACATACAAATCCAAAAGACATCCAACTAGACATTAACAAACTACACGTTGACCTGGAAAATATAAAAGACTGGACTAAAAATAATTCTCTTAAAGTCTATCCATTCATATTGCAAGCAGTCATAATAAGATCCTAAAATAATCATACCAAACTGAAAAGTGTTAAAATTCCTCCAATCCTATTCCATGCAACACCAATACAAATAAACGAAACTGTAAAGAAACTTAGCCTCATTTGCCGTAAGTACCGTATAATCTCGAGTACCACCCGCCAGCGAATAATACCCGCACCCTTATTTTGAAAGAACAAAATTTTAAAAAAGTGGAGTCAAAATTATTTACAATCTTTACTAACACACATCAAATGATTAGAAAATACAAATAAAAGTAAACAAACATTACCAGAACGATATCCAACGAGTTCATTCTTCATCATCATCATCATCATCATCATCATCATCATCATCATAAGTACCAACTTCGGAACTTTCATCACCATCACCTTCTCACGAAATGTCGTCATTACTGCCATCCATAGTATCAGAAATGCTACATTTCCTGAAGCTCTTCTGTATGAGGTCTCCAGGGATACGATTCCATGCCGTCAAAATCCACGAACACAACAGCTGAACTTCCGGGCGCTGAATGCGACCAGTTGGCGTCAGTGTGTGATTATCAGCCGCCATCCATTCTGTATAGAGCTGTTTCAAGGCTGCTTTAAATCGACTGTTCACGCAGACATCCAGCGGCTGAAGCATGTCATCCCACTCGGAATGACTGCTAGGTCGGTTTTTCCATCCATGTTTCTTCACAGCATCTGTTGCGTGGCCGCGGTAACTGTCGAGAACAAGCAAGCTCTTTTGTCGCAATAATGACCAGGGCGATGTTGCCAGACACACCTTTACCCAGTCTTCCATAAGTGAACTGTCCATCCAGCCAGAGTTCTGAGATTTGACGATAACACCAGCGGGTAGATTTTTTAGGAAGTGCCTTTCGCTTGAGAAAAATGTATGTCGGCAATTTGCTTCCGTCGGCGGGAATACACAACATGGTATATGGTGTATGGTAATACACCGTTGTTTTTCATTCCCACCTGTTCTAATGGTAACACTTTTCGCACATTCACACTCCTGTCCCCTGGCATTTCAAAGTAGACTGGCGTCTGATCTGCATTGCCAATTTGGGAAAGCAAATATGCATTTTCCTTCCGCAACCGAATTATATGATGCTGAAACGACAATAACTTCTCATCATTGGCACCAGGAAGACGCTGTGAAATTGAAGTATGCCTTCGTACGCTCAACCCATTTCTTTTATAAAAATTACAAACCCATCCTCTGCTTGCTTTAAGCCCTTCCGACGCAAGTTCCTTTGCGATCTCTAATGCCTTAAGTTGAAACATTTCGGTTGACACAGCATATACCCATTCCCGCCTTTCTGTCACATATTTATAACGTGTTTTTTTTTTTTCAATTTCTGGGAACTGTATACTCAGTCCACGAAAGGCTCTACGATAACCACTACATGTTAATAGCACTTTTTTCTTCTTTCTCCAATCGAGAATACACTACTCGTCAATATTGTATTTCCTACCGGCAGCACGATTTCCAATTAATTTCGAACTACTTTCAGTTTCCCACTCGCAGTAGAAGATCGCAAACGCTTTGTAGAATTCATGTTGATACTTCGAGAACACGCGTGAGACTGACGCCAAGCGCGGAGAGCATTGTTGCCGGGCAGTGATGCCCGATTTACGTGCATTCGGAAAGATAAATTTCCCAAAATTTTAAATAAGACCCGCACCCAATTTTGGAAGCGATATTTTCGAAAAAACAGTGTGAGTGGTATTCGAGATTATACGGTACTAAACTGGATGGAGTACACGACGAAATTTTGCCAAGGAGTATTCTTTCCTTTGCGCTCCCTTGAAAGTTTACGGGATCTCCTTCTACTAAATATGAGAAAGTTACTTGTTCAGAGCTTAATTCTACCCATCTTCGATTGTGGTGACATAATATACAACAACCTAAACACCACACATAACGCTAAACTTCAGCGGGCTTATAATACATGCATCCGTTTTGTATTAAATATGCCCAGGTATTGTCATATATCACCCTGTCTTGAACAGCTGTCATGGTTATATTTGGCGGGGAGAAGAAACCTTCACTCTGTTTCGCTGGTCCACTACGTCCTCCGTACACACACACTAAGATATCTGAGAACAGATCTTAAATCCTTGTCACCCCGAAACAGTATACCTACAAGGTCAGAAAGCTCTTCCCTGCTGAGCTTCCCAATTTACTGCACGACATGTTACGGCAACTCATTCATACCTGCAACCATACGCTCCTGGAATTCCCTTCCGACTGTAGAGTCATACATAGTAGAAATGTATTTAAAAAGAGATTTTATAAATGGTACATAGACTTAAGAAGTTAGTATTTATTGGTTTTGTATAGTAACTCTCAGAAATTTACCTTTTATTTATAACTATTATTCAAGTTTAATTTCATAATCAATTATATGTAGTTAGGAACTTTAATATTCTGTAGTTTGTACAATGTAGCATGTATAAGATGGTTTGGCATAACAGCAGGCTTCATAGCCTGAGCCACGCTGTATAAAATAAGTCAATGCCATACTTTCTTGCACCAAGCTCGATAGCTGCAGTCGCTTAAGTGCGGCCAGTATCCAGTAATCGGAAGATAGTGGGTTCGAGCCCCACTGTTGGCAGCCCTGAAGATGGTTTTCCGTGGTTTCCCATTTTCACACCAGGCAAATGCTGGGGCTGTACCTTAATTAAGGCCACGGCCGCTTCCTTTCAATTCCTAGGCCTTTCCTATCCCATTGTCGCCGTAAGACATATCTGTGTCGGTGCGACGTAAAGCAAATAGCAACAACAACATACTTTCTTGCATAATTAACGCCCTTGAATGATTTACGCACCCCAATATTTTTGGGTCCAAAGTGGAGGAAAAGGAATGTTCACGTATTGGATGCACCCACCTCTTCAAACATCCATCATGCAGTTCCGGTTGCCTTTCATAATAAAGGTGTTGGCTACTCAGGTAACAGCCTTCCTATTGCGAAACCGGGCATTCCAAATACCGGGCAACGTGCTGTTATCAGCCAGTAGGAAATACCACTGCACTAGTTCAGTGAGAGAATCAGCGCAGAAGTAAGTAGTGACCCTCTTTTCCAGTCTGTTACAAAAGTATTTTACGAGTGTTTTGGGTATGGGACATGCGTTTTCTCTGATCTCAGAATTGTTTGTTAATCCACAGTGAACCGAGCTCGATAGCTGCAGTCGCTTAAGTGCGGCCAGTATCCAGTATTCGGGAGATAGTGGGTTCGAATCCCACTGTCGGCATCCCTGAAGATGGTTTTCCGTGGTTTCCCATTTTCACACCAGGCAAATGCTGGGGCTGTACCTTTACTAAGGCCACGGACGCTTCCTTCCCATTCCTAGGCCTTTCCTATCCCATCGTCGCCATAAGACATATCTGTGTCGGTGCGACGTAAAACAAATAGCACAAAAAAAAAAAAAATGTCCACAGTGAGCAAGTAGTTGACTAATACTGCATCATATAAACTCACGGTGATCAGTTACGCTGAAACATACGGGAATAAAGCAGTGGGCTGCAAGTATTCAGCGTCGAATGCAATGTGCACTACCGCGGTAAAACAGAAGTGCATGGCCAGTGACCAACAAGTTTTGCAAAGCATACTGCGAACCAAAAAGCGGCAAGTTTCCGAAAGTAGAAGAGGATCAGCTTAAATATGTGATTTCGTTACGCAACGTTGTATATACTCTTTCTCACGAAATGCTGTACTTTAAAGGACAAGAAATAGCTGCTGCACATAGAATCAGTGTCTCGGATTTGAAGGTTAACCAAAGCTTGATGATTAATTTTATGAAGAGAATTGGACTTTCTCTTCGACGAAGAACACCATTATACCACTAATTGCCGAATAATTTCGACCAAAAAGTAACTCATTTTCATCACCTTGTGCTTGAGAAGCGTAAAGTGAAGAAATATTCGCTCTCCCAAATAGGAACCACAGGTCAGATGCCAGTCAGTTTCCGTATGCCACAAAGTCGAACAATCTATAAGAAAAGGACATCGATTGTTATTGTACGCGCTACCGGAAGTGAAAAAGAACGATGTACTGTGATGCTATTCTCTTTGGCAATACTTGCTGTAACAGGTGATGGCAGATAGCTTGCACCTTATGTTGTTCAAAAACGAAAGCCAATGCCTAAAGTAAAATTTCCACGAGGGATCCACGTTCGTATCCAAGAACAAGGGTGGATGGACACGTCACTCTTGCAAGATTGGATACGAACGGTTTGGGGAAATATAGCAGGGGTCCCTCCTTCGATGCCCAGCCCTTCTCGTGTTAGGCAGTTTTCTCTTTGCCAGCATGTCATTGTTATGTACTTACATGAATTGTACTTCTATTAGAACATATTTATTTCACTTCAGCTCGTAACGGGAAGAAAATTTTCCAGTGCCGGTACTTCAAACCCACGTGTCCAACTTACCTGATGTACCCTATTTGAATTTTCAGAAAAAATTTCACGCCAAATGACGATTTACCGCAAATGAGTTGAACAATTTGCGTGTATATTGTATTTGATGCATCTTTTTTATCTAAATGAATTGTAAATATTTTTTAAAATATCTGAATTCCTCAAATAATTTACTCATCCGAAGTTTTTGCCTGTATTTTTCGTCAAAAACATGCGTTAATTACGCGAGAAAATTAAGTGAATCCCTGAATGGTGTACGTTTCTAGGAATGGCATAATATGGCTATTTTGTAGGTTTTGGCATTTCAGAAACTGCACCAGCATGAGGAGGTCGTTGGTGCATTGCAAGGAGGGTTTTGAAATTGTCGTACTCGTCAAGCAAAACCAAACTAAAAGCTATTCTTGTTATAATATAACACAGTAATAATTCTGTACACCATCTCCTTCAAAACCTCTTTGTGACTTAAGGATACATATTTTGGAAGTTGGTTTGCTTTCAAAATGATGTCATTTTTCATTTAAGAACAAAATGAATGAACTAAGTATTAAAAGATTTTCTCTAACTCAGTCACTCTTCAGATAATCCTTTATTTACAAACTTCAATACCGTGTATAAAATGAACAACATTCTACATGATTTTCTTACATACCGTACCAGCTAGCAATTTATAAGTTGGGTTTTCAAACTCTCTAGTGACATGCATGCTATACAGGTGTGTTTAATTTAGTCTGTTCAAGTTTGTTTCATATTGGTACAGTTAACTAGTGAATACATTGGCAGCAAAGCAAAGAATGGCATTTATTTTTTTAAAAAAAAGAGAGAGAGAGAGAGATATCTGGGAAGAAAGGAAATATCTCATGTACGACACGTTGGCTGAGTGGTCAGCGTACTGCCATTTGGTCCAGAGGGTCCCAGGTTCGATTCCTGGCCGGGTCGGGGATTTTAACCTTAATTGGTTAATTCCTATGGCTCGGGGGCTGGGTGTGTGTGGCGTATTCAACATTAGAAATCATCCTGGGTAGGGCCCTCATCTTCACAGACATGCAGGTCGCCTAATAGGACATCTACTAGAAAAAGACCTGCACCAGGCCTCTCTGGAGGCCATACACCATTATATTATTATTATTATTATTATTATTATTATTATTATTATTATTATTATTAGTGGCTCAAATGGCAGATGGTGCTAATGCGGGTATTATTATTATTACTAATTATGTAGTTTTTTTGCTTCTGCTGTTGTATATACACGCATATGAAATCTTGTCATTACATTTTTATTGGCAGTATCAGTACAGTTTGATACTAATAAGGAAATAAAAGTTACCTCATTTATTAAAGAACTGCGCTCACCGATTCTTCTGTTATTCAAACAAATCAATCGCTTTCAGGTTGAATTCCGAAATCTCTGCTAGGACGTCTTTATGATTACTAAGTACAGCTAATGCATTTAAACGTTCTTGTCCTATTGAGTTCCTTAGATAAGTTTTAACTCGTTTTAGAGTACTGAAACAGTGTTCTGATTCTGTGGTTGAAATTGGGGTTGTATGTAATATTTCTACCAGTTTATATACTTCTGATAAAGCTGTTTCAGATTGTTTTCCTTCATTTGGGTCCAAAGAGAAAGTACACTTGTTACAATCACAAATGCATCATTCATACAAAGCACAGTTAATTCACTTTCTAACTTATCCTTCACTAGCTGACCCACCCCACTGTACATATTAAATATCTTCGAATATACATTTCGTGACTCTCCATCTGGGGCCAACAAAAAATAAATTTTGTTTGGAAACCATTTCAACGCTGAACAGTATTGACAGACAGTAGTCATAGCACGTATCGAAACCATCGGATAATTTTTGTAATCTATGGTAGAATCGTAATTCTTTGCTGAACATTTTAGAATTATGTTTTCTAACCCCATTATGATATTGTTGTGCATGTCTGGCACAATCTCTGAGCATGTGCTGTTCTCCGTCAGTATACGTCTCTCTATTACTTTGGGCCCTGTGCCTTTCACATTCTTGAGATTGTCGTAGGTACGACATCGTAACTGTTATAAAACCTTCAATTATTATGTTTAATATATATTAATTATATTTTATTAAATGCTCAATTATCTTGTATTAAATGTTAAATATGACTAATACATGGTTTCTCTGCAAATATGTATTATAAATATGTATAACCTCAAATATGTATTGTGTATAAGTTTAACCTCAAAATGTATATAGTCGATAGCTGTTGAAAACTCTATAATGTTCGTCTATTAGGTGTATTCCGTTATAATTTGGTACATATGAAGGGTTCTGGAAACTTACTGTAAGGTTTATTATCCAGATACATGTAAAGACATTAGGATTGTTGGAGAGATTTCCATGCATATTGGTAAACAGTAATCAAAAGTTCGAGCTGGATCCATTACTAGAGTACTCCATTCAACTAGCTGGTCGATTGATGTTTCGAGTATGTTCTGTTTAGTGTGTAGTAAGAACCCTTCCAGAAATCTATAATTCTAGATAGTTGATCGAACAGTATATATATCGGGCTGTCAGTCAGTTCAAGAGTGTGTGTTATAGTGAGCTAGTCGTGTTGTTGATATCTGTACTTGTCAGAATCGACTTCAGGGTACTCCGTTATTAAGTGTTGTAGTGTCACTTGCTATTGTGTGTATTTGTGTGTTGTGACGTACAGTGACAATAAAGTAGTATACACAAGGAAGTGAACGTGTTGTTGTGTGATATTTGTTTATGTTAACTAATATCGTATTTGAGAGCGATAAGTTGCTGAATGGTATGGATGAAGTCTTGGGTAAGGAGTACAAGATGAAAATAAATAAGTCCAAAACAAAAGTAATGGAGTGCAGTCGAACGAAGGCAGGTGATGCAGGAGTTATTAGATTAGGAAATGAAGTCTTAAAGGAAGTAGATGAATATCGTTACTTGGGTAGTAAAATAACTAACGATGGCAGAAGTAAGGAGGACATAAAATGCAGACTAGCACAAGCAAGGAAGAGCTTTCTTAAGAAAAGAAATTTGCTCACTTCAAACATTGATATCGGAATTAGAAAGATGTTTTTGAAGACTTTCGTGTGGAGCGTGCCATTGTATGGACGTGAAACATGGATGATAACTGGCTCAGAAAGAAAGAGAATAGAAGCTTTTGAAATGTGGTGTTACAGAAGAATGGTGAAGGTGTGATGAATAGATCGAATCACGAATGAAGAGATACTGAATCGAATTGGTGAGAGGAGATCAATTCAGCTAAATTTGACGAGAGGAAGAGTTAGAATGATAGGACATATCTTAAGACACCCAGGACTTGTTCAGTTGGTTTTTGAAGGAAGTGTAGGGGGTAAGAACGGTAGGGGTAGACCAAGGTATGAATATGACAAGCAGATTAGAGCAGATGTAGGATGCAATAGTTATGTAGAAATGAAAAGGTTAGCACAGGATAGGATGGCATGGAGAGCTGCATCAAACCAGTCTATGGCCTGATGACTCAAACAACAACAAATTGGCGACCGCGACAGGACACTTCGAGACTCGGCAATGAAGATCGACCAAATGACCGTGGCGATTTTACGAAAAGCACTGGCATCCCGAGGTTTCCCCATGGCTGGAAGCAAAGAGGGCTTAAGGAGAAGCTGCGCCAGGATTTAGTAGACAACCAGGAGGACCCTGGCAGAAACCAACGACCGGGTAAGCATTATGTTTGCACAACTAACTGCTTTGATTCAGGCCCAGTCTGAAAAAATCAAGGCTCAGTCTAAAATGATCGTGGCCCAGTCTGGAAAGCTTGAGGGGAAAATCGAGGCCCAGTCTGAAGAAATAAAGGGCCGAATCAATTCTTTGGTCAAAGATCTGAAATAAAATATTTCAAAAATTAATGACAAAATCAGCAGCTTAGAATTAGACGTAGATAAAGTAGTAGGTGATATGCACAACTTGGAAAACAAAGTTAAGGAGAAGGTTGGAGAAATTGAGTGTTAATCCAACAATTTTAGAACCGAAGTAGGCTAGAAATTTACGAAGTTTGAATCCGAGGTTATTAGAAAAATTTTAACCCTGGAGAAAACATTTCTGTAGGCAGTAGTCAACCTGGCGGAGGTATGGACCTCCCCTTGGGATACCGGTTGATCCCAGAGTAATCAAAGACAGCCTACCAGAATTTCGTGGGAGGCTCGAGAATTGTCCTAAAACACTTCTAAAGACATCGGAGTCTCTACTGGGTAGGAGAAATATACCTACGGAAATATACTCGCATATTGTCAGCCAGCAGCTAAAAGCATCAGCAGGGGCTTCGTGGCAGAACATTAAAGGGCTCAGCCTCGACTAGGAGGAATTCAAGAAAGAATTTACCGGGCGAGTTGGCGTGCGCTTAGGTGCGTTCAGCTGTGAGCTTGCATCCGGGAGATAGTGGGTTTGAATCCCACTGTTGGCAGCCCTGAAGATTTTCACACCAGGCAAATGCTGTGGCTGTACCTTACTTAAGGCCACAGGTGCTTCCTTCCAACTCATAACCCTTTCCTATCCCATCGTCTCCAAATGACCTATCTGTGACGGTGTGACGTTAAGCCACTAGAAAAGAGAAAGAATTAGTTCAGTGATTTGACTCGGAGGCTGTCCAGACATTGGTACAAAAAAGTTCCTTACTGAAGCACAACCCAGTGGAATGAGAGCTTTCATGATTCAAAAACTCCAGCTAGGGGGGAAAATATTGACACGAGCGTCGCCTATGTAATTGAACTGCTACATGATAAGGTTTGATCATATGTTACAGTGGCATAACAAAAGACATTTGAAGAGCTGCGTCACATCGTAGCAAAACTAGATGAAGAAACAAGTTACCATGCCTCAAAACCGAATACCTCAACAGTGGAGGAACCCCGGAAATGCTACCGATGTGGGTGGATTGGGCATTTAAGAGACCGCTGCCCGGAAAACTAACTTGGGACCGTTCGAGTCGGGGCAAGGATGGTTCCAGAAGAAGGAGGAAGCCCCAGATACATTACAGCTGGCTAGAAGGTAAACATATTGGTACCAGGCGAATTGGCCGTGCGGTTAGGGCGTGTGGCTGTGAGCTTGCATCCAGGAGATAGTGTGTTCAAATCCCACTGTCAGCAGCTCTGAACATGGTTTTCCGTGTTTTCTTATTTTCACACCAGGCAAATGCTGGGGCTGTACCTTAATTAAGGTCACGGCCGCTTCCTTCCCACTCCTAGGCCTTTTGTATCCCATCATCGCCATGAGACCTATCTGTGCCAGTGCGACGTAAATCCACTAGCAAGAAAACTTATTGATCAAATCTATAGTGATGATTAGAGCTGGGATTTTTATATAGTATCAAGTATCAGAATGTGTACATAAATATGTAACAGAAAGCACCAAAATATGTAGAATGGGCAAAATATGTAATATATAATTAATATAAACTTACATTTTGTAGCACTGTGAACAATTAAGTATTTTTCAATGTTCTTTGGAGTGATATTATATGAATATATCACACATATATAACTTATTCTTTTCAACACTCAAAGCACGTTTATTCCTCAAATTTTGTAGCACAGTGAACTATTAAGTATTTTTCGATGTTCTCTGGGGTCATGGAAAGGCGTTTGTCACTTAGGATGTTCTTATATGCAGAGAAAGATCTTTCAACATCACATGATGTAACTGGGGAAAATTTTAGGAGAGGAATTTTCGCTAGAGAAATGTCCTTGGGAGGATCAACGTCATTTCCATTTTGAATTCGGCACACACTCTTCCAACACTTTTTGCAATTTACTCAATACACTTGCACCAGTTTCCCCATGCACAGCACTTAGTTTTTCATTAGCATCCTCTATGATGGCTGTAGAATCTTGCAGTGGCAGTCCTGACTTTTCTAGACGTTTGATGCTTTCTGGAGGTCATCAGAAGTTGCCCCTGATGTAGGTGATCGAGGAGACCACTTTGGAGTCACTAAAGGCAGTTTGTGATTCACTAATAGATACAGCATTTTCAGGATCAAAAGAATTACCACAGTCTATATAGCATCTAGATGCTCACTATAGAAGTTAACTGCTTCTATCCATGTCCCCCACCTTGTTTACATTGGTTCCGGCAGCAGTGGTATCTCTGGCAAGTGCTGTTTGTAAGATAGCACTCGTGGAGCTTTTAGAAAAACCTTTTTTGTTGCTGAAATTAATCTATTCACTTGTGGAAACCTAGCTCTAATATCTTCGGCAACATGTTGCAGTCCATGAGCCAAGCATGTAATATGGAGCATATTGGGATAAAACACCTTCAAAGCAGTTGCAGCCTTAAGCATATATGCTGCAGCATCAGAATACATCACTAATACCTTTTCGTCTTTCATCTCAGTCAGCCACAGAGCTCTTAATTCATCATTCACAAATCTCGCAATAGTTGAGTGATTTGTATAGTCTAGCCCTTTACAGTAGATCAAACACAGTTTTGAGGCGCTGTCAGGTTGTAGCTTCCCCACCGCTTGATTTGCAATAAATCTACCCTTAGCATCTGTTGTTTCATCAACAGCAACCCATATGAAAGAATTTCCAATATGCTGTCTTTATGTTGTGCATTACCTCGTCGTAGCAGACTTGGAGATATTTCTTGCATAGTGTTGATTGGTTAGGAACATGTTGCTTGCAGTATTTTTCCAGAAAAGATGTGAGTTCAGGCACTTCAAGTTTATACCATGGAATATTGGCTGCAGTTATTGCACTGCGTAAGTCTTTGTAAAAAGGGTTACTTGAAGGTGATGGCTGCATCTGTGTTAAAAGGATTTGTTCTTTTGTAGACCAGCTGTTGGTTTTTTCTATGCTGAGCACTTTTTTGTGCATGTTGTTCAAGCTGAAATTTCATTGAGCATGCGATATGTTTGTTGCATGCTTGGCAAATCACTACTTTGCCATCAGTTGCAAAGGACTCGTCAACTGCAATCCATGATTTTAACTTTGAAGCCAGCGAGGACACTACTGGTGCCATATTGACTTTGGAGGAAACTGGTGTTCTTGAACTGTGTTCTTCAGCTGTTCAAAAGAAACTAGAACCTAATTGAGACATTTCAAAGGAAGACAACTCTAAGAATAGATTTGGAAATTCCTAGGTACATAACAAAGAGGTCACAGATATGTGTTTCGAAAAACATTCCTGGAAACTCCAACATGAAAGTGGCTGGTTGTAAAGCAATCTATATATTTAAAAAAATTATGAAAACTAAAGTCAGTCAGTCCGGCCATTCTGTCTGGTTGATTTCCTTCATGCTTTTTTTTAACTGAAAGGTATTCATGCACAGATTTGTCATCAGGTACTATAAATCACTTAACTTCCGCCTTCATCAAATTATTTGATTTTTTTCAATTGTTTATCTCTTTGAAGCAATCATATCTTTGGTTCTAATTGAGATACGGTGGTCGTTTTGGCCTAAGAACACTCAGCGAATCAAGCTCTTTCATTTCACCTCTTAACTATTCAAATTGGTTGATTCTGAGGAAAGTTATGAGTGCACATTCAATTTGACATTTCATTTCTTCAACATTTTTTCTCATTGAAGCAATCATATCTTTCGTTCTAATTGAGGTACGCAGTTCATTTTGGTCTAGAAACACTTGGTGGATCGAGCGGTTTCTTTTGAGGTAATAACTACTTAAGTTGGTAGATTCTGAGAAAAGTTATGAGTACATTTGGCTCCATGACGAAGATCTTTGAAGGACTTTTTAACAGTTCGGCGTGTTGTGTTGTTCCAAGGAACGTTTAATTCAATTTCTTTGTGCAATGTGTTTTCAAATGTTTTGTTGACATAATATTACATTCTATTACCACAGCAGATCATGTGCTTTATTTCATTAACTCGAAATTTTGCAAATACATCCGTGAGCATAGTAACGAACACCATACTTCGTACATTGCGGGCATAGCCAGCGGGAAACTGCTAGTTAACTAAAAGGGATGAAAGATTTAAGACTGGCACATGTAAAGTAACAGTTTTCCTGCAGCTAATTGGAACCTTTAGAAAAACCTATTTCACAAGGGTCTCTACCTGCACCTATCATCCTCTCAAATACCTGTCACTAATAATTACCTTAATTTCCCTGTTGAGAGGACAGGCAAATGTAAATTGAAATTCAGTAATAATAACCCTAACGCAGTGTTTTGTGAACATATGACTTTTCCCAGCACCTAAATAGCAAGGAACAAAATATGTAATTACATAAAAATTCCAGCTCCTGATGATGAACCTAATTGACCCCTCCTGGCTATTAACTTGACAATTAATGAAAAGCCTTCCATCGCTATCCTGGACACTCAAGCTTCACACTCGTTTGTGAACATGAATGTGGCAAAATTATTAAAATCTGTTCGTCCTGCTAAGGTGGCAACCCATGACATACAAGATTGAGTGTTGTACCTTTCTTCAAGCCAGGTGCTTTACTGAAGTCATAGATATACCGGTAAAGGTTGTCAAGGATTTGATACCTGACATAATATTGGGACACGACTTCTTAACGAAATATGGGGTTAGTGATAGATTATTCATCCAATGAAAATTCTTTGGTAATAAAAACTGAATTAGATTGGCATGGGTAGAAAATAAAGCCTTTGATTCTGAAACTTTAGAAACCAATGTATTGGCCGAACTGAAAACAGGGTTGTTGAGGCTGGAGAAGAAGGAAGATTTTGAGAAGTTGCTGAATAAGTTCCCTGAGGTTATTACTGATAGAATCGGGTTTACCACAACGGTAAAACATTTTTTAAAAAATACCGAGCTCGATAGCTGCAGTCGCTTAACCCTTTCCGCTCGTGTGTCGACCTGAGGTCGACAGCCGTCATTCAGCGTTATAGCTTGTGTGTCGACCCTGAGTCGACACAATGTTTTGCCGCTCGTTGCTAGGTTACCTGGAATGCCAGGGCTTTTGTACTTCGTTTTGTAAGTGCTGGTCCCTTCCGGAAACCGAAATAAACCAAATGGGTGTGTTTTAGTTTCTCTTTGCTTGGCAAAATTTCTCCGTTTCGTTGACAATGGAAAGCAGTCGCGTGAAGCAACATGGCGGCGCACAGTCTGACCAAAGCTGAGATTCTTGTCTATTTCAGCTGATTTTTTTTATAGTGACCATGAAAGTGATGAAAATTGTGAATCTGGCGATGAAAGTGATATATCTATTAGTGATTCAAATGATGATATTGATATCAGCATCGCAAGTAATCATGGAGGAGGCAATAGTATTTTGACTCGTCCCGGTCCCAGTCATACATTGCTGACTTCAAACATACCTTGGAGATCGCGGAGAACGGGTGATGCGGGATTACCCAAATTTCCTTACAGATTAGTCAGTGTATTCATAAATTGTGGCAACAGACTTAAAATAGAACTAGGGTACTGGTAGCTATTTTTTACGATCAGTTGATAACCTCTATTGTCCACGAGACAAACAAATTTGCCGAAATGAAGTTATAGCACAATACTCCACTTCAAAATAGATCTATCTGGTTTTCTTGGAAAGCTGTGACATTAGAAAAGCTGAAGGCATTTATTGGTGTAATTATTAACATGGGGATGAACAGTAAAGCAGAAATGCCGGATTATTTTAGTGCAGACTGGTTGGATATGCAAGCAGGGCTCCATCCAAGCATTTGCTTGGAACGCTTCCACACACTCAAGACATAGCGTTAAGAAAGTGAAAAACATGATTTTGTGTCATGTACAGACCATACATTCATTAATTTTGTAGTTTCTTCCTGTATATATTGTTACAACCAGTACTTAAAACCATGTTTTAAAATATGAAGAATGCTGACAGAAATAAATACGAGTTGGAAGAAATCAGGACGTACAAATAATTCGAGTGGAAAGGGTTAAGTGCGGCCAGTATCCAGTAATCGGGAGATAGTGGGTTCGAGCCCCATTGTCGCCAGCCCTGAAGATGGTTTTCCGTGGCGCTTCCTTCCACTTCCTAGGCCTTCCCTATCCCATTGTCGCCATAAGACATATCTGTGTCGGTGCGACGTAAAGCAAGTAAAAAAAAAAAAAAAAAACCATAAAATAATTTGTAAGGATAATGCCTCAGTTAAACAAACCCTTGCCCACTTAACCCAGATAAACAAAAATTTGTAATAGGAAAAGTCAAGGAAATGGAGAACCAAGGATTGATTGAACCTTGAGTATCAGGATGGGCTTCTCCAATAATACTACCTAAGAAGAAAAGTTGTGATTACTGACTTCGTGTGGACCTATGGCAGGTAAATAACTAGAATATATCAAATGCCTACCTCATGCCTGATCTGACATCTGATAACGCAAGTGAGTGGGGCAAAAGTCTTCATTACCCTCGATTTGAACTCTGGCTACTGGCAAGTGGAAGTCGAAGAAGAATCTCGACCGATGACCGCCTTTTCCACCCCAAGAGGACTCTTATCAATTCAGAGTCATGCCCTTTGGTCTTAAGAATGCTCCAGCCAACTTTATGCGTCTGATGGACGAAGTCTTGTCCGAATACGCAGGTGAATTTTGCCAGGTCTATCTGAACGACATCCTCGTGTACACCAAGACACATTTCGGACCATTTGGAACACCTACCTAGAGTCTTAGATAGGTTGAAGATTCACGGACTTACCTGCCAAGTCAAGAAGTGTCAGTTTGCATCAAACTCAGTTGAGTATGTAGGTCATGTATTGACGGACAAGGGCTTGGAGAGACAAACTGAGAAGAATAGGGCTATTGAAGAACAGGAAAGGCCTCGTAGGAAACACCAGGTACATCAATTTTTAGGCCTCTGTGGGTGGTATAGTAGCTTTGTACCCCACTTTGAAATGAAAGCTGCTCTGCTAACTGACCTCCTCAATAAAAACATACCATTTAAATGGACCCAAAGGGAAGAAACAGCCTTCCAGAAAATAAAAAGATCTATTTGTGACGCTCCAAGTCTAGCTTATCTGTATACAGGCCAGGAGGTCTGCTTGCAGACAGATGCAAGTGACATTGGTCTTGGTGCTGTATTGTTCCACAAGAGAGGAGGAGGCAAGGATGTAATTGAGTATGCCAGTAGGAAACTTTCTGCTCCCGAGAGAAACTATTGTACAGCCGAGAAAGAAGCATTATCGGTTGTATGGGTTGTCGGGAAGTTCAGAGGATATCTGGAAGGAAGGAAGGAAGGAAGGAAGGAAGGAAGGAAGGAAGGAAGTCTCTTTACAGACAACTCTTCACTTCCGTGGTTGAACAGAGTTTCTGGAACTAAGTCCAAACTGATGCGATGGGCCTTTATCGTTGCCGATTTTGACTTCGAAATTTGACGTGTTCCTGGCGTAGCCAGTCAAGCTGCTGACAGTCTATCAAGAAATCCTGAGGACGGACAGAAATCGACCACGAATTTACCAGAGAGAGAGAGAGAGAGAGATTCCTGGGCCAACTAAGAAGTCTCAAACCGACCCTGTGTTTCTCGCTATCCGGCGAGGAAATAATGAGATCGATTTAGATTTAATAAGGAAGTGGCAGACTGAGGACATGCCGTGTAACAGAATGGCATCCTGGATCAGCAAACGTAGCACTGATTGTCGATCTGTCCCAGCGCAGTTGAAGATGTGCTACAAGAACTTCCATCTCAAAGACGGTATACTTAAGTATACTTCCCACCTGCCTGGATCTTCTCTGGTCATAGTCATTCCAAGGTCGCAGATTGCGAGGATTTCGGGGAAATACCACGATAATCCAGAAGCCGGTCATCCTGGTCAAGAGGAAACCTATTCTTCGATTCGGCAATGTTTCTTCTGGGTACACATGCGTCAGAAGATCAAGAACTACATCCAAGCCTGTGTAATCTGTGCATGCACTAAGCCAAACAACCAGAAGACGAATACCAGCCTGAGAGGACGCCAACCATATCAGCCTTGGGAAGTTCTCTCCCTTGACCTTATGGGACCCTACCCTAGGACATCTCTGGGAAAGACGGGGATCCTCTCTTCACCAGATGGGTGGAAGCATTCACCATCCCGGAAGCTAAATCGGGATGTATCGTACAACTCTTAAGGACGGAAATCTTCAGGTGGTATGGGTATCTTCGGTGACTGCTCACAGACAATGGCAGTCAGTTCATCTCGAGACATTGGTTGCAAGCTCTATCGGAGTGGGGAATTGAACACTGAACTTCACCGATCTACCATTTGCAGGTGAATCCTACCAAACGGAGAAGCTAGGAGCTAAAGGTGATGTTTCAGATTCACTTCGTGGACAGAGAACATACCAAATGGGACCAGAACCTACATCAGGCCTTTCTGGCCGTCAGACAGGGGGTTAACCGCATCACGGGTTTCTCACCTGCAGAACTTTTCCTTGGACATCCAATGAAGAGAACTGGCAACTGGGACTTTGTCCATGGACAAAGAGAGGAACCGGAGGATCCTGATACATGGCATGCGCGGAACCAGCGGCAGATTCAACAGGTGCACCGCAAAGCCGAAGAGCGTTCATGGAGAGAACAACGATGCACCGGAGGAAAGGGAGTTCAGACCTGGAACACTAGTTCTTCGTCGAAACCATCCCTTCAGCCACAAGCTACAGAAGTTCCACACTGCGTTGGCTCCAAAGTTGCTCGGACCTTTCGAGGTGGATAAGAAGTTGGGAAATGGTATGTATCTCCTGAAGACTACACCTCTGGCGAAGGTGCATACGTCAGAATTGAAGTCGTTACCTTGACCCCTGCAAGAAGACGGAGAGACTGAGGAGTCGACACTCTCTACTGGGCCCCAGAAGAATGCGGACTTCATGGAGGATCAACATAGATACCTTGGAGGATAAGAAAGATGAAGATATAGATACAAGGACACCTAAGGAATATGCAGGATAGATATTGGAGGTTTTAGGGTGGATAATTGTTGTAGGTACGACATCCTAACTGTTGTAAAACCTTCAGTTATTATGTTTAATATATGTTAACAATTTTTTTTTTTTTAATGCTAAATTTTTTTAAATGTTAAATATGACTGATATATGGTTTCCCTGTAAATATATATCATAAATATGTATAACCTCAAACATGTATTGTGTGTAAGTTTACCTTCAAAATCTACATAGTCGAAAGCTGTAGAAAACTCTATAATGTTCGTATATTAGGTGTATTCTGTTTTAATTTGGTACATATGAAAGGTTCTGGAAACTTACTGTAAGGTTTATTATCCAGATACATGTAGAAACATTAGGAATGTTGGAGAGATTTCCATGCGTATTGGTAAACAGTAATCAAAAGTTCGAGCTGGATCCATTACTGGAGTACTCCATTCGACTAACTGGTCGATCGATGTTTCGAGTGCGTTCCATTTGAGTGTTGTAAGAACCCTTCCAGAAATCGATAATTCTAGACGGTTGATCGAACAGTATTGAGCTGTCAGTCAGTGAGTCAGTTCAAGAAAGTGTGTGTTATAGTGAGCGAGTCAGTGTTGTTGATACCTGTACTTGTCAGAATCGACTTGAGGGTACTCCGCTATTAAGTGTTGTAGTGTCACTTGCTGTTGTGTGTAATTGTGTGTTGTGACTTACAGTGACAGTAAAGTAGTTTACACAAGGAAGTGAACATGTTCTGGTGTGATATTTATTTACGTCAAATAAAATCTCATTAGGGAGCGATAAAATAATCTACCGTTTCATTCCAGTGAAGTTTTCCTCCGCAAAGACTGGTTTGCCCTTTCAGGTCCGAAATGGTCTTCTCTTTCATCATAACTTTCATTATTGTGTAGTACGCGTAGTCCCTTAGCATTTGCCATGTTGTATCTCATATTAGCACGTTGTCAAAGCATGATAAAATTGCAAAGGAAACAAAACCCACGACTTCATCACAATATACATTATTGCTCAGCTCGACCATTCACTGCAAGATACAAAACTCGTATGATGCGATCTTGTCTTATAGGCAGCGCCATCAGTCAGATTCTAAACCATACGACTTGCTTGATTGCTTACTTGACATAAACCGAGACAGCTTAGTTAATTATACACATAAATGTATTGAATGTATACACGGTATGCACTAGCCATGCGTCTTGGTAGGTGTGCTGTTTACCAACTCACGAGCCCAACTTAGCACACTGGGGCGAAACTCTGGCAACCAGGAATGAGTTAGCTGGAAAATTTATAATGCCCAATAAGAGACCAACTATATTTTTACATAAATGTTCCTCGATAGACACACTATCTATTGGTAAAAACTTGAATAAAATAGGTTCAGTTCTTCCTGAGATTAGCAATTTCAAATAGATGGAGGAAATGGACCAGCTTTACATTATACTATGTATAGATAAGCATGGGATAATATTTCACTCCACTGGTTACAACTTCCCTAGGAAAAGCAATTTTATGTTCTACGAAAAATTGTGGATCAATTAAAGAAAAGCAGCATGTGTGCTGTGCTTCTTTGAAACGGCGTTTCATATTATTCACAGTTATGCCGCACGTTTCTTTAGCATTGGCACTTATGTTCACTTCTTTCCGCACACATTTTGTTGGGCCTTTCCAACTCGGGTAAATTCTTTCTGGTGTCGTTTATTGCAGTTTCGAATTGCTGAAGTGCAGTACGAACATTTAGGACATTCATTGATGATTTCTGTAGTGTTTTATGCAGAATGTCAAGGTGTATCAGAAAGGAATTAAAAAATGATTGAAAATATGGGAATTCCTCACAATTCAGAAGATTATCTAGTCTTATTGACCATTAAATGTAACATCCCAACCATCTTCATTTTGAATGGTGTTGAAACACTCAAGAAGAGCATCCTCATTGTTGGAGACAGTATTAACAACTCTGCTATGAAAATTTGTGCGCGTTTCTGCAGTTTTCGGAATCACACTGCCACAGACAGATCTTAATAAGTCAGTGCGTTTGGAAGAAACAGAAAAACGTGGTGAAAAGCCCGATATATTGATGAAAAACAACTTCACTGATTTTACAGTGAGCACGTTCTTTATTATGAAGTTTAGCTCGTGGGCGTAACAGTGGATGAAATGTATATGAGGAAATGTATCTCTTATCTTTACCTGCACCCCATTTTCCCACCACTAAACATGGCAGCACCGTCATAGGACTGAGCAATTAACTTGTGTTTTACCTTGTACCATTCTAACTGTTGTTTCAGAACTGACGTTAAACCGTCTGCAGTTTGATCTTGAATACAGAAAGAGGAAATAAATGTCTCAGGTGGTACGAGCAACATATCGCAACAATGTAACTAATTATGACATGCAGGATATATCTGAAGTTTCATCTGCCTGGATGACTGCATATTTAGCTCTTTGTATTTCATGTGCTATTGTCTCTGTATAGACCGCAAACATACAGTCTGTTACCGTGTTTTAGTGGAACAGCAGAGGTGAAAGAAGGTGCGGGCTGGAATAGGTCTCAACTACAAAATTAAAGTTAATTTAAAACTTTAACAAAGGTTATATTTTCTTTTCAAAATCAACAAATAACAGAGTATAACGGGTACCAAGTAGCAGATCAACAAATTAACAAATTACAGTACGTTACAAGATTTGGGCTTCGAGCCCCAAGATTAATTTCTAAGCCCTCAGCTTACCACCACAATTGCTAAAGGGCAGAAAACCCCTAAATGCATGGAGCCCTTGCTCCCAACTTTTAACTCAAGCCTCCCAGAGGCACCTTTCACACACAAGAAAGAGCAGATGCGCTCTCAAAGACTTCAAGCCTATTTAAGAGGCCATAAAATGACTTTACACTAACTGCCCTCAAGGCACACACATAATGGCACAGGGGTACCTCGTACCCAATCTACTGGACCTTCACAAGAAGAAAACAAAATATCAGGTTAAGTTACTTGCCCAAAGTACAGAAGGGATTGGAGGCGTGAACTTGCACTCCTAAATACACTTTAAAAACCTAAGTGGCTCTAGGCCGAAACACAGGGGCTAATCCCAAGCTAAGGAGGTGACCCGTATGAGTAAAACTTTAATATTTTAAGGAAGAGAAGAAACGGTTATGAAAATGTAGTCACCACAATTTCAAAATGAAGGGGAGTTTGAGAGGGTAAAGCACTCTCTATCCCCGCTTTACAGTAAAAGAGATTTATAGATTTTACATAGACAGAAAAGGAATTTACATTTTAAAAAGATGGGGTACATATTAAAGGATTCGAACCCTCCCCGAGAGTTAGACTGCTGAGCTAGCAAGAAATAAAGATGTTAACAGGCCATTACCTTGTAGAAGAACTGCTGCTTGAAGAAAGAGGCGCTTCCCGCCCCCTGCTACATATTCACACACTGAGTTAGATGTTATACTAGTGGCACCGAGACAAGAAAATCAGCAGTTTTTATACCCTCGTGGAAAATTCGAGACCTGTCAGGAATGAGTAGACACACCCTTTCGCGTTTATTGGATAGCTTAGAGCAACATATCTATGTCGAAGAAGACATACATGATTGGTTGGAAATAATTTAAAGAAATTTGGGATTGGCTAAATTCAAAACAGGCGGATAGAAAGGATAAATGTTGCCAACCCAAAGATAACAGAACAAAATATAGTAAAAACAAAACTTATGAATACTAAATTTCTTCAGGAAAGTTCATTCCATTACACCAGAGTGTATTACCATGGTTTTTTTGTGGAGACATCTGTTAGAGAATGTCCATACTTCTTGATCTATTACAAACAAAAACACATCAAAATTCACACAGAGCCATCTTCGGAGAAACTGTTGAGTTAATACAGTTTTTTAAAGTTCAGGCTTTCTCCTGTAGAGGACTTTCAACTGGCGCAATATTTGAACTAGCGGTGTGGAGGTGTACCGCCCGGTACATAGTCCAGTAATTCATTCTGAATTGTTTTCGAGCAATTTTTTGACACTGTAGAATTGAGAAGGTGATTGCTTAGAATGCTGTCTAATGCCCCTAGTTCTGACAACAGATCCAAGAATAACCCGCGATTGTGTGAATTGTCACCTTCATTATTATGTCGAAGAGGTAGTTCATGTGTTCTGCAGAACTTAATACAGTTATTTATCATGTTTAAAATGGGTGTGTTCTTATCTTCGAGTTTGTTGTGATGCTGAATAGAAACACACTAGCAGACGTGCCAAGACTCCCGATTTTTCATTGCTTCTCCCGATCGCCGGGACCGATCTCCCGATTTTCAGAGCAGTGTCAGTAATTTTCTTATTATTTTATACTCCCGCGGATTTCCTCATTCTATCGATATATGGCTGAGCATGGCTGGTCGAGTTCTAATAATGATACCCGATGGCAGTACGGGGCACGGTTTCCAGTCATGTGCTCCTCTTTGGTCTATAATACAGTCACACTCTTTGCAAGTGATTCAAGCAAGTAACCTAACCTCAGAAGTAGCATGCAATAGTCTACCAGGGCCAGGACTTGCAGAAGTGCCTGTGTTGTGTGTCTTAATATTTGTTTTGGCCAAAATGTCAAAAAAGAAATATGATGCAGTGTTTAAAAGTGCTTATAGGGAAGAGTTTCCGTGTTTCAGTGAATCCAGGAAGGGACCAACGTTCACATTCTGTACTATATGTAGGTGTGATTTTTCAGTTACACATGGCGGGAAGTGCGATGTACTCAAGCATGTGCAAAAGAAAAAATATAAGGAGAGTGTTCATTGTGTGGAAAGAAACCAGAAATTGAACTTTTCATGTAAAAACCAAGATGTAAATCCTGTGACGAATGCCAGAGCTTTATTTACGTCATTTATCATAGAACATAACCTTCCCGTAAATTGTGCCGATCATGCGGGACCTTTGTTTCGCAAAATGTTTCCTGATTCGGAAATTGCTAAACGATATGGGTGTGCTAGAACGAAAACAGCGGCTATCATTACAGAAATGTGCATGGAAGAAAGGGCGAAAATTGTATCACATTTGCAGGAAAATGCATTTTCTCTTGCTACTGATGGTAGCAATAAAAGCGAGTTGAAAATATATCCCATTGTTCTAACATTTTTTAGGTCTGAACTCAATGAAATTCAGACTTGTCTACTCTGTGTGCCTAATTTAGAAGGGGATGCTACTGGAGCTAACATTGCCAATCTCTTGCTCTCAACTTTTTGGGAATTCTGCATTCCATTAAAAAGTGCCTAGCTCTGGGTGCTGATAATGCTCCAGTAATGGTAGGATTAAAGAATGGTGTGGCAGGATGTTTGAAGCGGGAAAATAGTAACATAATCATCGTAGACTGCTCTTGTCACCTAATTAATCTTGCTGCAGAGAAGGGTGTGGCATGTTTGCCTGCAAATGTAGATGAAAGTATTATTGATATATATTATTATCTGGAAAGGAGTGCAAAGGGGAAAGAAAAGTTCAGAGAATTTCAGACTTTTACACAACACAGAGATCAGGAAAATTCTGTAGCATGTGCCTACTCGAAGGTTATCACTAAGAAGGTGTTTAGATAGGATTTTGCTGAAGTGCGACCCATTGGTTACTTTATTCAGGAGTGAAATTGTGAATAAGGATTCTCAGATAGGAACTTTGAAGACTTACAAAATTCCTAAGCACAGTATAAGTGCATATGTGTCTTCTTTGTCTAAAAATGTGAAGGATTGTCGTAACATTTCACCACACTCCTCAGTAAAAGGAAAACTCAGTCAACAGTTTCACTAAAAAAATGTGAAACTACTGATGACACTAAGAGCCTTGCATTGTCATGTGAAGAACTACTGTTCATGTTCCTTTCATCAAATTTACATAAATCTTTTTGCCTTTTTTCTCTCAAGTTTCATGGATATCTTTGAGAATCCAAATGTAGATCTTCAGTCAAGTATGCCGCACGTCCACTTATTGAGGTCAGTTTTGGAGGAACTATTGAAGAATGTGATGGCAAGGTTTGTGAAACCACACGTTATTAAAAGCTCCTCCTCTCTCCTTGATGTAGGTTATCATACTCCAGCAAATCAAAAGGATGATTGTAATCTGATGATAGGGAACTCTGCGTTTGTTTTAGTGAACACATTGAAGTCTGAGGAAAAGTGCATTTTCTTTGAGTCTGTTAGAAAGTGTTTCTCTTCATCATGTGTCTGCATGGAGCAGAAATTTCCATTCAAGTATGCAGAAGTTGCAAATATTTCTGCTATAATTAAGGCATCATATTCTAGCCTTAGATTTTTCATTAACAAGTTTCCGAACATTCGGACTAGTGAAACAAAACATTTAGATAAAGAAACTGATATTCTGCACTCCCAGTTCTGTAACTTTCAGCTCGAAGAAACAGACCTGGCAAAAGGAAGAATTGATGTTCAATGGGCATTGGTAGGTCAGATGTAATCAACTGATGGTGTACTTAAATATGACAGACTCTCTAAAGTGATGTTTGCTATTTTATCAATTCCACATAGCGATGCAGAAAGTGAAAGGATTTTTAGCAGTCACAAACGCAGAAACACAGTTCAGATCCTTGCTGTCTGAACAAACTTTGGAGAAACTTTTAACCTTGAAATCTGTTCAGCAAGGCAAGTGCATTGAGCAAAAATTTAGTTCAGAGTTTCTGAAGAGGGCTAAGTCAGCTACAGGTGTGTTGAACAACAATTAATCGTAATGTGGTCACCATGTTGAAGGATGATAAGTCACATGTTCCTACAGATCAGGTATGTCCAGTATTCAGTATTCACATATAAATGATGAAAAAATATATATGTAGGCCAAGTAGAATTGTTAATGTATTGAATTATAATAAATTAGTACATGTTCTGCCGTCAGTGATGTGTTGTAATACGTCGCGTTTCGCTGCCAAATTTCTCCTGATTTTTTACTTTTGAGTTGAACTTGTGAAAATTTGAATTTATAATTCCACCTTTACAATACTGTAATTGTCTTTATTAAAAAGACTACATTAAATTATACTCGTGAAACATGTTTCGTCCTCTTATGGGACATCTTCAGTCATAAATACAAAACATTAAAAATAAGCCGAGGACACGTTGAAATAAGTGAATAAAAAGTCTCTGTATCCTGTAACGTGGTGTGATGGCGTCTTGTCAATCTTCAATGTTAAAATGGTGCGGCGTGAACATATGAAGCATGAAGTCCAATTAAAATCACAGATTAAATTGTTGTTCAAAACAACGAATTTTCAATTATAAAACAACATAAGTGGCTGTGTGAATAAAATTATATGCATATTGTACATAAGAGTGTGGTGGTAATGCCACATTAAAATAGCTTTCTTGATTAGGAGGTGGAGTTTGACGATGCAAGTTGAACTTGATTATATATTGACAATAGGGGCCTAAAAAAGAAAAATATGAATGAATGGAAGAACAAATTCAATTAAAATGTGAACTAAGTGCCCATCCAGTCACTAACCTCCTTGCCCGTTCTACGTCGACCACTCCACCTCAAGTGCTAAAGCTAACTGAGTGACATCCTCAAAGGTCGTTGAGGACTGACTGTGAGGGGAGAGGCGTGAGGTAAAGTATTACTCATGCGCCTTCGTGAAAAGAATTTATTGATTAACTCCTCGAAAAGTATATTGATATTCTCCGATATCTCATTAAGATTATAAACCGGGTTGAATTTTTGATCAATATATAAATATGTTTTCTAAAATATTCAATAGACTTCCTTTCTTACATAAATGGAGAATTTGAAGGTCTTGTTGTATGCCCATGAATGTATGATTGGTATCGTCCATATGAGAACCGAATGCTGAGAATCTGCCGTACTTTGATGCATTAACATGTTCGTTATACCTTATGTTAAAATTGCAGCCTGTTTGTCCAATATAACTGGTGGAACACTGCTGGCACTTTAATTTGTAAACACCTGATTTCTGAAATTTGCCATTGCCGTTATTGATAGTGTACTGATTAAAGAAAAGATGAGCGTTGTTATTGGTTGTTTTAAAAGAAACTTCTTATTAAGTTTCTTGAAAATATTCGTGATTTTGTATATTTTACTGTGACTATAGGTGAAAAGGGCGTAACTATCTTCTTTCTTTTGGATGGCGGAGAGCTCAGTCATAGTGTAAAGTGTGTGTCAAGTCAAACTCGTAAATCTGCAAGATAAACAGCAGCTAAGTGCCATTCATGACCTAATCTCCATAGTTTTAATAATCACCATCCAAGACTGACAACTAGTGATGTAAGGAATGCACTGGCACTGTGCTTTGACACCGGTGCCAGAGACGGCACGGTAGGCATGGTGCCACGATTTAAAATGAACCAGTGCCAGTGGCACTGCCATAAAAATAAGTCTGTAAAACGTTTACAAGAATGAAACGGTTTGTGACGTGAATATTTACCTTATTTATACCGTTATTAAGGACAAGAACACACCTCGATCAAGTCCGCTTTTCCATGAGTAAATTGAACAGTATGGCGGACACTGGTGGCTGGCACTGTTGCCGAACGAAGTGTGTGGCCACGTGACTGCCAACGGCACGGCACGTACAGGCCAGTGCTTCTCAGATCCGTGCCGGTGTCAATGGCAGTGCCAGTGCCAGGACAGATCGCTTCTACAGTTGGTACCTACTGGTCATCCCGTCCTACCAAGTGCTGCCGGACCGTGCCACATTATGCTTTATTCTCTTTCGTTATATTATGGATTGTCTTGAATTCTGTGTCAATGGCAGACAGACTAAAATCTAGCTCTTTGTGGAGCAATTTCAGTCCAGATGATAAAAACCAGTACATAGCAGTGTGAGATATTTGTAAATCTTGTATATCGTTCAGATCGATGATAACATGTTCAAAACGGCAAATGCTTCGTCGTACCTGGAAGACCCCTTAGTAGCTAGGCAGGCAGATCCGTTAAAATGCTGGTTGGGAAGACAGCTTCAGTATCCCAACCTTTATTATTTAGCTGTCCGGAAGTTGTGTGCTGTAGCAACATCCGCGCCTGCCGAAGGTGTGTTTTCGAAAGCTGGTCAAATTTTAATTAACAGACTGTCAGTGAATGAATTGAAAAAAATACTGTTCTTGAATGTGAATGGAAAATTTATTTGAGGGTTATTTTGTAGTATTTTGCATGTAAATTTTAACCAACAGACGAAACCGACTGCCAGCGAATAAAGTGAAAAAATACTGTTCTTGAATGTGAGTGGAAAACTTATTTGAGGGTTATTTTGTAGTATTTTGCATGCAAATATTAATGTAAATTATGGTATATCTATGTGTAGATCCTTTTTTGTCAATACATGAAGCATAAATGTTTTTATAAGAGTCCAATGAATAAGCAGTCATCGTGGCACTGACAGTACCACGGCACCGGTGTTTTGGCACGGTGACGCGCTTGGCACTGGCACTGTGCACACCAGTGCCAGCATAGGCACTGGAATTTGCATCACTACTGACAACGATCATGACGCTACGGGATGTAGTTGAAAAGGTATCAGCTATTGAAGATGCAATGCAGCATTTCCGCGCCCAACTCAAGGAGGCAACCAGCAGCGCCAACCGGGAGAAGAAACTACAGCGGCTGGAGGAGGAGTTCTGTGCGTTTCGAGAGAAAGTGTCCGGTGAACTGAAAGACATAAAAAACAATATTTTAAAAATAGAGGAAAAGCTGGATGAGCAAAGTGAACGGATGGATGAAGTGGAAGAATATAGCCGCCGAAACTGTTTAATTTTGCATAGCGTCCCGGAAGCACCAGGTGAAAACGTGTACGATAAAGTATTATAAACTATTAAAGAAAAACTGGATATCGAGATTAATATGTCAGACATTGACCGTTGCCATCGCCTAGGTGTTCCGAAGCGAACAACGGCTGATGTGGTTGCCACGGGTAAACGCCCTTTGATTATCAAGTTCCTGCGGTACCAGATCGTGACCGCATCTGGAGGGCTAAACATCAGCTAAAAGGCACGCACCTTCTCCTGATGGAATCACTCACGGGAACCAGGAAAAACGTCTCAAATAGTGCATGTGATCACTTTGGCTTAAATCGTGTCTGGAGCTAGGACGGTCGCGTCGTTGTGCTATGTAACAGTGGACAAAAAGTGTTTATTTCTACCATGGTACAACTTGTTAGTTTAATGTAAAACACGAGTGAGCATTGATACGGGCTCATTTCTGAGATGCCATTAACGTGTAATGTTGTAGTTTTAATTAAATGTGCGTGTATGTGTGTGAATGAATGTGATTGTACCCCTGGAAGTGGAGAAAAGATGAGTAAGCAGAAGTATTTTCTAGACAATGGCTAGTCACAATAGAAGTGTTATTTCTACCGATTGTAGTGCCCTTGATGTCGGTGACCTGCTCCCACCCCCTCCCCAGTCGCCCCTCTCACCCTCCCCTTCAACGGCGCCAGCGGGAAACATTCTCAGAGAAAATCCTGCAAGCTATCGGCGAGCCCTACAGTGTTGTCATATTAACGCGCAATCTTTGATGGCTCACGTTGGGTAAATACTATCCCTCTTTCATGATAGTAATACCTTGCACTGCATATGTGTAACTGAGACTTGGTTACAACCTTCACTAAACTCAGGCCTTGTTGAATTAAATAACATGACTTTACACCGTCTAGACCGAAGAAAACGTATAGGGGGAGGGTGTGCTATTTACTGTCGTAATGATCTCAAAAGCAAAATAGTGGCTATTTCAGACCAGACAATTCCCAGTCGACCAGAGTTTATGTTTGTAGAAGTTTCGGCTAACAATCAAAAAGTACTGATCGGAGTAGTTTATAAACCCCCAGACGTGAGACATATATCGGACCTTGAACTTTGCTTAGCCAAATAAATCCCACTGTACGAAAATATTATACTGGAAGATTTTAATACAAATCTGCTGACTGCGACAAACAACTCATTACATTTACAAAATATGTTCTTTAGCTTAGACCTAAACATCCTACCTCTAAATGGTACTAATCATCTACATATAGTAAACCTGATGACTCATACTTTGATTGACTTGATCATAACTAACAATCCTCAGAAAGTTATAAATCATGGACAGCTTGCAATGCCAGGTATTTCCACCCACGATCTAATATATATCTGCTATTCATTAAAGATGCCAAAATATAAAACTAAATATATAACACGTAGGGATATAAAAAATTTGGACAAGGAAAGAATACGACACGAAGCATATTATCTGCCGTGGAATGATATTTTACTCGTGGATGATATTGACGTAAAAATAAGTTAATTATCTGATCTGGTGTTAGAACTCTATGACAGATTTGCTCCCAAGAAAGAGATCTGGGTAACTCGACCACCTTCTCCGTGGTTGACTAGTGAGATTAAATCAGAAATGGCAAAGCGTGACTCATGGTACAGAAGGTTTAAACGAATGGGTAATGCTAATAACTTTGAAAATTACCGCGTTCTCCGCAACAGGGTTAAACAATTAAGCAGAAACAGTAAATATAAACACATATGTCAAGTATCAAAATGCAAGAACTCGACAGAAATACGGAAACAATTACGAACGTTGGGTATAGGTCGAAAGTTATTAAAGCAGGCGCCGAATGTATCCCTACACTTCATGTCGGCTGAATCCACTGTAACAGCAAATAATAATAATAATAATAATAATAATAATAATAATAATAATAATAATAATAATAAATTACCCTGCTCACAAAAGAACCAATCCCAACGGCAAAAGACTGGTGTCCATTTGCGAAAATCACAACCTGCAGGTCATGTCGACCCACTTTCGCCATCTACCCAGAAAGCAAATGACTTGACGTTCTCCCGTCCAAGCTCTCGGAGAGTTCCAAATTGATCATGTTGCAATCTCCAGGAGAAACAGCCCTGAGATTATGATTGTCAAGGTAAAGAAAGGCATCAATGTGGCCTCAGATCATTATATGTCTCTTATCAAATTCAAACCAATTCCCGCAAACACAAGGAAGACAACCAAACAGATCACCCGCTTCGACAATGATAAACTTCAGCAAAGGGTCGAGGAGTTCCAGGAGAAGGCTAGACCAAATGACTGTGACTTTAACAACGCCAAAAGTCTCCTTGTTGAGGCCGCCAAAGACGTTGCAGAAATCAAGAGAAGCAAAAAGCATGCCTGGTGGAATGGTACCTGCGAATCAGTCCTCCAAGAAAGACTCAATGCGTGGAAACAGTACTACTCTACGAAATCAGAAAATGATTGGGAAACCTACAAAACTCAACGTGCCCAAGCAGCTAGGGTGTTCAGAACTGAGAAACGTAAATACGAAAAATCTCTCATTGTAAAGATAGAACAAAACTTTAGGAAGAATGAAAGAGAATACTACAGAGCCTTCAAACGCAAACTCACTGGCTATAAACCACCATCTCTATGCTTTGAGCGAAAGGACGGCACACTGGCGACTTCAAATGAAGAAAATTGCAGCATTCTGGCAGATTACTTCAAAAATTTACTTAATTGCTCTAAACCGCAAAACACCATTGAGACCAAGGAACCCTTACTCAGGTACCCAGATTCCAGACCACCCGACAGAGATGAAATCAAACGCCACATTGCCCGTCTGAAAAATAACAAAGCGCCGGGGGAAGACTCAGTAGTAGCAGAACTATGGAAATATGCCCCAGAGAAATCACTTGATATCTTGCAAAAGCAAATAGAAGAAATTTGGAACAAGGAGACCCTACCCGAAGATTGGAAAATAGCTTTGATCCATCCATTACACAAAAAGGGCAGCATGAAGAACATCAACAACTACAGAGGAATATCTTTGCTACCCGTGACTTACAAAATTATATCACTTGCCATCCTGGAGCGTTTGGAAGCACAAGTCGAACATCAAATAGGTGAATACCAAGGAGGGTTCAGAAAAGGTCGCTCAACAGCTGAACAGATCCAAAATCTCAAAACGATCGTCAGATAAGAAAGCGTACGACTCCATTGACCGGGAAGTCCTGCAAAACATCTTAAATTAATTTGGAGTTGATTTGAAACTGCTGGCATTAACTAGAGCCACCCTGACTGATACAAAATCCAAGGTGAAATTCCACGGATGTCTCTCGCATTCCTTTGACATCAAAACAGGAGTCCGACAAGGTGATGGGCTATCCCCGATACTCTTCAACTGTGTTCTTGAAAAGATCATCAGAACCTGGCGGGTGAGATTACAGGAAACCAGTTACAGTCCATTGAGAATAGGAACCAAATCCAAGGGGATCGCAACAGACTGCTTAGCATTTGCCGATGATATTGCTAATCTCTCAAACGACATAGAAACCGCTAGAGCTCAAGTTGAAATTTTAAAGGAAATTGCCGAACAAACTGGTTTGCAGATATCGTTTGAGAAAGCAGAAGTAATGACTAACATCAAAGAGGCTCCACCAGAACTCCATACAAAATACGGGGACATCACCCGAGTAGACAAATTCAAATACCTGGGTGAGATCATAATGAAAAATGGACTGGACAAAGAAGCACTTCAGGAGCGAGTACGCAAACTGGAAATAGCCTACCAAACATCCCGCACAATCTACAACAAAAAATGCCTTTCCCAAAACACCAAGGTACGTCACTATGAAACAGTTCTGAAGCCAGTAGTTCTATATGCAGAAGAAAACTTGTCTCTAAATGCCAACAAAGGACTCCTTGAAGAACTGGAGAAAAGAGAACGCAAAATTGTGAGAGGAATCTTGGGATCAAAGTACAGAAATGGAATCCATCAAAAGAGATCCAACAAGGAAGTCTACAGCAAAATAGAGAAAATTACCGACACAATCAGAAAAAGACGGGCACGATTTTACGGTCATCTGAAAAGAATGGACGGAAGAAAGTTAACTAAAGAAATCTTTCACTCTTTTGATTCAAACCCCAAAACCACAGTTCCCGGGTTTAGAAATACCAAAGAAGACCTGCAAACACTACATATCTCAGCTGAAGACACCCTTAACAGAGATCTCTTCCGCAAGAAAATATTGACAAACAGGCTAAACCGAGACGAGCAACCGAAGAGAAGACACGGTGCCCCTTGGACAGAGGAGCGTAAGCAGGCCCACTCACAAAAAATGAGGGAAATTTGGGCTCTAAAGAAGGCCAAGTTCAGTGTCAAATGCAACAAGACTTAACGTGGTCCTTGATGGCCCCAGCGAATTATATATATATATAATGTTCCTTCTATGCCAATTCAAGATACATTTGTGTTTAAAGAGGTTGGTATAATTGACATAAAACGAGTTAATGTCTTCTCAGATCAAATGGTGCTGGACACGATGGCATACGTCTGTCTTTCTACAAATATATCATAGGCGCCATTCTGTCGATCCTAACACACATTATTAACTACTGTTTAACCCAAGGAATTTTCCCTGTGGTGTGGAAGGATGCCCTAGTCATCCCAATCCCGAAAAAGGATGGACCCAGTATTCCTTCAGATTACCGACCAGTTTCTATCCTACCACCCCTGTCCAAAATGCTGGAACGCCTGGTACATGAGCAAATCCTTTCGTTCTTACATAAATATGCTTTACTCAACTCTTACCAATCAGGCTTTAAGAAAAAACATAGTACCATGACAGCTCTGCTGAAAGTGACAGATGACATTAGATATGCAATGGACAACAAACGAGTGACAATACTTACTCTTTTAGATTTCAGTAGCACATTTGATACTGTCGATCCTAGGTTGCTTCTTCCCAAATTACAGTCCTTAAACTTTAGCCAGAAAGTGCTGGAATTTTTCTATTCTTATCTCACAAACCGCCGGCAGTGTGTTGTTGCAAATAATAATAAATCAATGTGGTGAACAAAATAAATTGGTGTCCCACAAGGGTCAGTCCGTGGCCCTCTCCTGTTCACATTATGTAAATTATATCACCAGATCAATTAAGCACTGCAAGTACCGTCTTTATGCTGATGATCTGCAAATTTATTACCACACTAGACCTAGTAATATACAACAAGCAATATGTAATGTTAGTGCTGACCTTGAGCAAATTAATGGCTATGCAATTAAAAACAACCTTAAATTAAACCCCCATAAAACGCAAGCCATTATCATTGGTACATCGAAGAATCCTCACATTTTAAAACAAAACCGCATTCCTCTCATAACTATAAATAATACTGTTATACCTTATTGTGAATCAGTTTCTAACCTTGGAGTTATTATAACGGAAACTCTAAACTGGTCAGCGCAAGTTAAGAATATCTGTAAAAAGGTTTATTGTGGCTTGCACCCCTTAAAACGGTTCAGAAATGTATTCCCTCGATCACTAAAAATTCAACTTGTTCAGTCATTATTATTTCCCATTTTTGACTACTGTGTTGAATTTCATTTTAAAATGTTATTAAGCTTACTAGTATATTTACGTTCGTATTTCTTTCGTTGTGTATTGAAATGAGTATTTTTTCAAATCTGTATTATGTAAGTAGTTCCTTTTTCTTTCTGTCATCTTTGCGAAGATATATTCATATTTTGTCTTAAGAATTAGTGTTATTTGTAGTTCTTAGTATTTTAAGTTAATCAGTGTCATTGTATTAACAAATAATATGTGTGTGGTTAAGTGTAAGAAAGAGCCAAGAGCCCTAACTTCGCCACAGAAAATGAAGGCTTTTATCTATCTATCTATCTATCTCATTTTTACGATCTGCTTTTGACATGGGTATATTATAAACTCTGTAAATCATACTGTAAAAGGAGGCCCTCTTATATGCTGCCGGGTGTACGGAACTTTGTCTAATTACGTTTGCCGTTTGGGTGGGTTTCCTGAATATTTTAAACCTAAGTTTATTAGAGTCATTAATAATTGTAATGTCAAGAAAATTTAATCTGTGAATCCATATTGTTTAATTGTTCTAATACCTCCTGTCCATTGGTAATGCTATGGTCGATTATTGTAAACGTATCATCTATGTATCTCTACCAGCTTGTTATACCTTTAATGTTGTTGATTTTACCATTTTCAAGAAAATCCATATAAATTTCTGCCATAATTCCCGAAGCTGGGGCCCTCATAGGAAGACCTTCCTGTTTATATATTTGGCCGTTGAGGGTAAAGGAATTATTAGCGGTGACGAACTCCAAAATATTAATAAAATTGGCTATCTCTTGCTTACTCAAATTACTGTATTTAAGTAGATTATTCTTTACAAGATTTATCGTTTTTGATACTGGAATAGTCAAGAACATGTTTTTGACATCAAATGAATACATCTGCATGTTTAAATCTTTAATACGATCGCAAAATTCTCTAGAATTCTTAATAGACCTATTACCCTCAAATCTATGATTTTTCTTTTAAAAATTGTGTATAAATCTAGGAGTCTTATATATAGGGCTATTTCTGAAGTTAATGATAAGTCTTGTAGGTATATTCTCTTTATGCACCTTCGGTAGTGCCCTAGCCGTCGGTATACCAGGGTTCATATTAACAAGTTTTTGGGACTCCCTTTCATTAAGGATGAAAGATCATCATTTAAGAAGTTGCTTTAAGTTTCTCTGGATGATATTCGTCAGGTCTTTTTTTATAATTTTGAATGAATTCTCTGCGAAAAAGTTTTCGGTTTTCTGTATGTATGATTCTTTATTCATAATGACCGTCGCATTCCCCTTGTCCGCCTTAGTCACAATCAAACCATTCTCCTTAATTTTCTGTTCCAGTGAAGCTATTGTTTGGTTTTGATGTGTAGAATCTCTACCTTTGTTATTTATTAAATTAGAAAGTTTTTTCTTAATATTAAATCTAGTGTCTGTTTGGTTCTCTATTGGTAACTTTTGAATTGCATTTTCAGTTTCCGCCGTGATCGTGATCGCTAGGCCCCTATTGTCAACACATGATCAAGTTCAACTTGCATCATCAGTATAACCCCACCTCCTAATCAAGAAAGCTATTTTAATGTGGCATTACCACCACACTCTTTTATGTACAATATGCATATGATTTTATTCACACAGCCACTTATGTTGTTTTATAATTGAAAATTCGTTGTTTTGAACAACAATTTAATCTGTGATTTTAATTGGACTTCATGGTTCATATCATGTTCACGCCGCACCATTTTAACACTGAAGATTTACAAGACGCCATCACGCCACGTCATAGGATACAAAGACTTTTTATTCACTTATTTCAACGTGTCCTCGCCTTATTTTTAATGTTTTGTATTTGTGACTGAAGATGTCAAATAAGAGGACGAAACATGTTTCACGAGTATAATTTAATGTAAGAAAATTACTATATTGTAAGGGTGGAATTATAAATTCAAATTTTCACAAGTTGATACTTTGACAATACGGGCTCTAATATGAAGTTTATAATGTTCAATTTTGAAAGTTGGCATATCTGCACTAGGCTTAATTTGAGTCAAAATGTTTACAGAACTAGAAAAGATTAAATTTTACGTTGTTTTCAATACATGTTCTTCAAGTTTCATGTTTCTTAACTCTTTCTGATGTTTAAGATCAGTTATGCCTGTTACAGTCCAGCTAGTGCCGGGCTGAGTGGCTCAGACGGTTGAGACGCTGGCCTTCTTACCCCAGCTTGGCAGGTTTGATCCTGGCTCAGTCCTGTGGCATTTGAAGATGCTCAAATACGTCAGTCTCGTGTTTGTAGATTTACTTGTATGTAAAAGAACTCCTGCGGGACTAAATTCTGGCACCTCGAGTCTCCGAAAACCATAAAAGTAGTTCGTGGGACGTAAAGCAAATAATATTATTATTTATATTAGTCCAGCTAGTTTCCCCACCAACAGGCGAGTTGGCCGGGCGGTTAGGAGCGCACAGCTTTGAGCTTGCATCCAGGAGATAGTGGGTTCGAATCCCACTGTTGACAGCCCTGAAGATGGATTTCCATGGTTTCCCATTTTCACACCAGGCAAGTGCTGAGGCTATACCTTAGTTAAGGCCGCACCCACTTCCTTCCCATTCCTAGGCCTTTCCTACCCTGTCGTCACCATAAGACCTATCTGTGTTGGTGCGACGTTAAACAAATAACAAAAAGTTTCCCCACCAAACAATAAGCACATGAAACAGAAAAGGGACTGTTTTTCTTCACTCACAGTCAGCCACTTCTTTTCAAACCAAGATAACGCAAATGTTTTCTTCTGATCCTTGCAACTCTTATGAAGCTTAAAATCTCTAGGTTGGTGCACACTAAGTCTTTTTACTTCTAAATTTAATGATGGAAATGGAGATGTCACGAGTGTATCTCCCCTCTTCATAATAAAAGACAAGTTAGTAATCATTTCGCTACGTACTATTCACTATTTTAAACACTACATACTTATCTCTGTTAAACAAAAACTATCCAGAACTTAGGCTCTCCTCTCCGCAACTGTTAAAAAGGCAACTGTAAACTGAAATTTGGAATATGTCAAAAACTTTACTCTGAATGGTCACCAGAACATGTTACATGAGGTTGGAAGAATATAAGTGAGTTTGCAATAACGTCGCCATAAAACCCGCTGCTACAGCTTCATCTATATTGTTTTTTATTGCGGGCATGTCAGAGCTTGACATTTTAAAATGCATTGAAACTTTCACTCCCTCAAAGATTCGCTGACCTTCAAAACAGTTACCAATACTCACTGTGTGGACTGAGAGCAAATTAGCCCCTGTGTAAGAATAAACGTAAAAAAATATAATCATACTTTAATATTCTCATATCATTAATTACTTTTTTTTTTGCTAGTGGCTTTACATCGCACCGACACAAGATAGGTCTTATGGCGACGATGGGGTAGGAAAGGCCTAGGAGTTGGAAGGAAGCGGCCGTGGCCTTAATTAGGTACAGCCCCAGCGTTTGCCTGGTGTGAAAATGGGAAACCACGGAAAACCATCTTCAGGGCTGCCGACAGTGGGATTCGAACCCGCTATCTCCCGGATGCAAGCTCACAGCCGCGCGCCCCTAACTGCTTGGGAAACTCGTCCGGTCATTAACCCGATGAGTGCTACGCCCGAATATAGACAGGCTGACGCGGCCGGCCCAGTACTGCTACGCCCGTCTATAGACGGTGCGCGACAATTTTAATCTTTTTGAGTTTCAATTTCGAGTGCCAATTTGATCTCTGACATATTCTGCCATCTTTTGGGCATTATGTAGAACTAATTGATCAGTGATTATAGCTTCGGGAAGTAACTTACAGCGCTTTTTGTAGACGTCTGTGGAGTTCACATGTGATGCAAACAAACATGGCGGAGCAACAATCTACTTGCTCTTGCAGCGATGTTATTTCAGATCACAGAATCTTTCAGTTATTAACCACAGCGGAAAGTTATGATGGAGATGATGATTTTAATGAATTGTTAAGCGATTCTGAAACTGAGTGTGATAGAGAGAGTGCCGAAAATATTGTATGTGAGAGAGAAACAGAGCCTCCTTCTAAACGAAAGAAGAAAAACACGGTGAGTACAAAAGCTATTTTATGACTATTTTCGTGGCGGACGGATTACTTTTATTCACCAGACTTTCAAGTAACTGTGACAGGCTCTGAGGGCCAAGTAGTGTTTGATGAGAACCCGAAAATCATTGATTTTTAAAAAAAAAATTGTGCCAGTGGAGTTGGTGCAGATAGTTGAACAAATCGGCATCTTAAACAACCAGTAGAAAACATTTAACTATCACCACATTCCAGGTTTAGAAAGCATTTTGAAATATCAACTTATATACTTCTAAGAAGTTACATGTGTGGAGTAACAACACCATGTTTATTACAAGCTAGTCTCCTTTTATTAACAATCTCCCAGACTCATACTCTACATAAACACATACATAGACGTTACAATAACTGCAACCAGATAGCGTGCGGTATCCCCTTGAGTCCGTCACATCTCCTCCCCACCCTGGTCGATTTCCGGAGGAACGACCAGCTGCATCGGTCGACTGATTCTGGAGCCGTCTGGTTGGCGTAGGATGATTGTTCGGATCTTTCCATCTCTCCCTGAATCCTCCCCACCAAGCCGCCCGTGGCGCGATGCATTTCCATGGGACTCCCTGGTGAGCACAATAGTGATGCGTACTGGGGTCTTGGTTTCCAGGACAGTGTCGCCACTGGCTGGGAGTTGTGTGGCTAATTATCTCTGTTACACGATTGGCAATGAAGGTCTTCCATTTGTTTGGGTCGTTTTTTTATCCATCCCAACGTCACTGGAGAGTCGCTCCACAGAGTGGGCCTGTTGAGGTCCAAACCTGTTTCTGCACAAATATAGCGCAGGAGGCGAGTGCCTGTAAGTGCGGCGAGCAAATCTAATCTTGGAAGAGTCATCTTCACTGGTGCTAGTCTGTTTTTGCTGCAAACTATGCGAGCGGGTGTAGTATAGTCCCGTGTTGACGTCACATAAATAACTGCTCCGTATGCCCTCTCAGAGGCATCACAGAATACGTACACATGTGATTCGTCATTTGTTTGCCCCATCCCAATCCATCTGGGGATGTTTATAGATGACAGGAAGTGAAGTTTGCTAATCCATGAATGCCAATCCTTTGCTATATCCGGAGGTAGTAACTCCTCCCAAGTTAAACCTCTAAGCCAGGTGTCCTGAAAGATTAATTTAGCAACAATTCCTACTGGTGCGAAAAGTCCAAGAGAATCGTAGACCTGGGCGGTGGCATGAAGAATGTTTCTCTTGGTTCGTGGTTTGTGCCTAAGATCGCTAGCAATTTTCTCCTTGTTGGTGAAGAGACAATCTTCAACAGTATTCCAGTCTACTCCCAGAACGGACGTCACTCTTCTTTCCTCCAGCTTTTCCTTGCGCCATAACGTCTTTAACGGTTCCGAGTTAGTTGCCCACTTGGAGAGTGGGAGTTTAATCTGTTGTAAGAGCTCGGTGAGTTCCTGATATATAGCGATTACCTTTGAGTCATCATTAACACTTGCAGTGAAGTCATCCATAAACATAGATTTGTCAACTAGCTCTGATGCAACTCTATATCTGTCCCGATTCACTGTGGCAGTTCCCCTTATAGTGGCCGACAGGAGGAATGGACTAGATGTCAGTCCAAAGGGCAAGCGTTTAAAACGATACGATATCAGCTCGTTTGATGTGTCACAGATTCCGTCCTCCCTCTGCTCAACATGATACCATAGAAATCTCGTAAGATCTCTATCATCCTTATTGAGTGTTAATTGTAGGAATGCTTGTTGGCCGTCGCATACAATTGCCTTGGAGTGTTTTCTAAATCTTAACAATGTAGCTAGAATTTCCGATAACAGGTTAGGGCCCATTTCCAGCACGTCGTTCAGTGATGGAGAGTCTGTTTCGTGGGAGGATGCATCGAAGACGACTCTGTATTTTGTGCTACTCGCGTTGGATTTCTTCACAATGTGATGGGGTAGGTAAAACACATCCCCAGAACAGTTGTTGTGAGGAACAGCCTCTACTTGATCTCTCCGTATATAATCTAACATGTGTTTATGGTAAATGGACTTCAGCTCATCATTCCTTTGTAGTCTATTTTCTAATGATAAGAATCGCCTTTCTGCTGTGGCAAAATTGGAGGAAAAGAGAACGCCCTCTTTCCTAGGCAGCGAGACAAATCTCCTTCCATCTTCCTTACGGAAGGTGTTACGGTAATCTTGGAGAATGGCGTGATCCTTGGATGACAGTGCTCGCCCTTGATGTTCCTCAATGCCGATGGTTTCCAACTCCCAAAACTGGCGTACACTGCCATCGGAGATTTCATCTACAGCAAATGAAATATGATGGACCATTATCTGGTTGACTGTAACGCCGGATCTGTTTCCGCTAACGACGTATCCAAATATAGTAGGCAGTAGAACAAGAGAATGGGATACTCTCATTGGTTGTTTCATAGTCACAATCTTCCAGTAGTGGTCTGCGCCTGTGAGAACTTCTATTGGAAGTTCTCTTTCGTCTTGCAGATCTGCTAGTTTGAGTTTGTTGAGTGAAGCCAGGACCGTTATGTCATGTGGTGGCGTTGGTTGTGGTGTATAGGTGTTGTGACTTTCGAAAGCACCAACTGAAATACGAGCACTAGTCGAAAATCCCATCATTTCAAATGAGACGTTCCTTCTTGAAGTTAAAGTCCTAGAAGGTGATTCAAAGGTGGTTAACTCCAATGTCTGGCTTTGATTAACGTTGAGTTGCAATGAATCAGAGAATGATGAATAAAGCTAGACTGACTACCAGTGTCCAGGACACAACGGGTAAGTTTGTTTTCCTGTCGGTCCTTTGATCCACGTGTGAATAATCTGAAGGTATGTGAAGTTAGAAGCGATGACTTCTATTTACTGCAGATAGATACGTAATGGAGACCCTTACACTGGTTGCAGGATGCCTTTCCTCGTTTGAAACACTTATCCTTATTGTGACCTTTCCTGAGACACAGGAAACAACGTTTTGCCGTGTTAAGTTTATCAGTTCTAAACTTGGGGTCTTGTATTTGTTGACTGTCTTGGCCCCAGTGCCCTTCATTTTCGCAATACACACAAAACGGTGCCGTTTCTCGCTTGCGTCTTCTCGCAGCATTGTTTGCTTTTGTGTTCACCTGAAAAACGGCCGACTGTAGGTATGTGAGGTGCTGCAGGAAAAAATTATCCCCGTATTTTTTGTGCGTTGATAGCACCTTCGACCTCTTCATTAAGGAATTCCATTAGTCTCGAGAGATTCCCTTCTTGCGTGTTGTGTCTTTTGGCATGAATGAGCCAACGGCGACAGATGTCTTCCGGAAAGGCACGCAGTAGCTTAGGAGCGAGTATCCTTCCGTATAAGTTCACGTCCTCTCCTAATGCTCGCAAGGCTTGAATTCGCCTATGACATTCGATGTACATATTGTTTGGTATTTCCGGGCTCTCTGAAGCTGCAACCTCAAGAATTTATAAGAAATCTAGATGTGATTGGATAATTCTATTTTTATCCCCATAGCGTGATATCAGAGAATCTGCTTAGTTTGTTCGTATGTGTCGCTTGTAACGGCTATCCCATTGACTAGCTGCTTTGGTTCCCCTTCCAAGTATCCGCGCAGAAAGACGTGTTTATTTATGGTAGAGACTGATGGATTTCTGTCTACGGATGCCTCAAATTGTTCCCAAAACCGGGACCATTCCTCGATCTTTCCCGTGAAAGATTGTAATTTTATCGTTGGTAACCTGACTTCTGGGACAACGTTGTGAACCGTTGGATTTGTAGAAGATTGGGTGGCGACATTCGTGCTATTTACAACTTGACTCTGCTCCAGAAGATGTTTCACCCTTCTAATAGCTCGTTGGCTTTTGTCTGTGTACTCTTCACATGCTATTGCATCTGCATTGTATTCTACGTCATCGAGCAGATCTTGAATGGAATCATCTAAGGCGAGTAAGTTGTCCAAAGCTTCACGTAAACGTTCACTGAAGTGCTTAACTTCGTCAACAGGTGTGGAATGATCGAACGTATTTATTTGATTTATGAAGCGTGTGGCATTTCCTCGATGAGTTATCCGTTTACATTTTAATTTTGAAGGATGCCCTGCAATTTCAGTCATGTTGATACTGGATTCTCGTTTGTATGTAATTTGGAGTAGAAATGACGAATCTTCGTATTAGGTTTAGTTCCTAGAAAAGTGACAGATGGCAGCACCAGTCAAGATGACCAGCGTGGATTTGTGGTATCAAGTCTTCTGTCACAAAATGGCGCCTTCGGAATCAAATGATGGGTTCAAGCATTCATACAACTAAACGCGGTACTAAAGGGGAAAACAACTATTGAGCCAAGCCCTACTTGAATGCCAATAAGTATTATATTTGACTAAGAAAGAGGGTGAAGCTTGTACTTATCCGTCGTGTTGAGGCTAAACGTGATGACGTGAGGTTAGTGATTTACCCTTTTCAATAATCCTTCTCACAGAAGCGACCAAATATGTTTCGGAAGCCGATAGTATTCGTAGTTCTTGTGAACTCTCAATATTCTCCTGGGTTTCGGCACCAAAATTGTCGAGTAACAACACCGTGTTTATTACAAGCTAGTCTCCTGTTATTAACAATCTCCCAGACTCAGACTGTACATAAACACATACATAGACGTTACAATAACTGCAACTAGATAGCGTGTGGTATCCCCTTGAGTCCGTCACGACATGTATTAATGTGCCTACAGGTTTTAGGAAATAATGTTATTTTTGGCTCTTTACTTTGTATAAAGATAATGCACGCATGGGCACATAGTGTAATTTTGTTTCCTCTCAATATGATATTGAACATAAGTGTAGGATTTTTCATTTGTATTTAGATTTATAAAGAACCAACATTTATAAACATTTTAAGCTAATCACCCCACTGATAAGTTAAAAATTGGGGCTTCTACAATTTTTTTTACATACGAATAAAAAAACTCAGCCTTGAGGTACCAAACAGTCAACTGGTAACTCAGCACTTAAAAGGTTAATTACTTCAGGACAGTGGTAATCAGATATAAATTTGATCTCATTCTAAAATATAAATAATATAACATTTCTAAACTCTTATGTCCAAAAATTTGGTTGGGGTTAAGCTCCTTTAGTTAGCCCTTAACGATGCACTACCCCTGCTGTTACTAGTGTACGAAAAGTAAGTTCTGTTAGTATTGAGCATGTGTCGTCTCTCAAGTTAAAGGTGGATTTTCCCACCAACCTACTCTGCAGGCATAGCAGGGGGAGAGGTGATAATTCCCCCGGCCTCGTGGTGTAGGGGTAGCATATCTGCCTCTCACCCGGAGGCCCCGTGTGCTTTTCTCGGCCAGGTCAGGGATTTTTACCTGGACCCGAGGGCTGGTTCGAGGTTCACTCAGCCTACGTGATTAGAATTGAGGAGCTATCTGATGGTGAGATAGCGTCCCCGGTCTAGAAAGCAAAGTATGACGGCTGAGAAGATTCGTCGTGCTGACCACAGGACACCTCGTAATCTGCAGGTCTTCGGGCTGAGCATCAGTTGCATGGTAGGTCAAGACCCTTCAAGGGCTGTAGTGCCATGGGATTGTGGGTTTTAGGTGATACTCCCATGTGGCGCATCCCTGGTGGTGGATGGGAGGGTCCTAACCAGCTTGCCAGCGGACTTCAGCGAAATAAAATAGCTCTCGCGGACCAAACACACAACCCCCTGTGGGTGGGGGACGCAGACAAAGAATACACCCACGGTATCTCCTGCCTGTCACAAGAGGCGAGCAAGGGATGATCGAATTACAACCATGAGACTACTTGTAATTAGTACCATCACGCAGGGAACACCATGGGTCGCTTTTACTTGCGCGTAGTACCACTATGTTAGGAACACAATAGGATTGTGATTAGTAGCGACAGTGTGTGCTTCCGGCTGGGCTTTACAGTACCTGTGATCAGCTGATGATGATGCCCGTGACCAGCAAAACTTCTAGCATAAAGGAGATATATGGTCCAATTCGATCTTCATCAGGGTCATTGTAGACTGCTGACAACTCCGTCATTTTAACTGATAATTGAGAAAGTTTAGAGCATTGGAAGGAACATTTCTCTAATGTTGCTGAGGACTTTCTTTCTTGATGTCCCTCAGCAGCCCCAACAACCATGATTCAGTTCCACCTACATACAGAGACCTCACCAAAGCACTCAATCAATTAAATCCAAGAAAGGCTCCTGGTCATGATAACATCCCTGTCGAACTGATACAAAATGGAGGTATACCCTTCAAGACTAGACTTTTCACCCTCATCCTCTTGATTTGGGAAACTCGAGAGGTACCTGACAACTTGAAGTATGCTACCGACATTACTATCTTCTAGAAAGGCGATCGTAGTGTATGTGGGAACTAACGTGGTATATCGCTTTTGTCAATTGGAGGTAAAATTCTCGCAAGAATTCTATTAAACCAGCTCTGAGTAATCTCAGAGTGGATTTTTCCTGAATCTCAATGTGGTTTCTGAACCTCCAGAGGCACAACAGATATGATCTTCTGTGATAGACAACTCCAGGAAAAATGCAGAGAGCAACAGCAGCCTCTGTATTTAGTTTTCTGTGATCTTGAAAAAGCCTTTGATTCAGTACCAAGATCTGCTATGTGGAAAGTATTGAGACATTTTGGATGTCCTGTACGTTATGTGGAATTGGTTCAAGCTCTTCATGGTAGCATGTCTGGACAGGTTCTTCATGGTAACTCGGTATCATATTCGTTCCCAATCACTCGTGGATTGAAAAAAGGCTGTGTCATAATTTATAAGGTGCAACGACTATGAAGCCAGTTACATTGGACGTACTGGGAGGAACTTCCAGACACGATACAATGACCATATCATCGCAATAAAACATAGTCATTTTTCAGCCATAGGACAACATGTCGACGATTACAAACACAAATTTACAGATATTGAAAATGACATGCAAATACTAAGGACTAACCCCAAGAGCCCCTTACTCAATATAATGGAAGAATTTTATATAAACCTAGATCAATATGTCAACCCAAATTTTAATTTGAACGAAATCACAGAAAAAACCAACATTCTTTTTGATGCAGTCATCCCCCTCTTAAAAATTAATTACCTAAAAAGAGTTAAGAAGCAACACCCGATAAACGCAAAAGAACCGCCAAGAGATACCCCCCCACTCCAATCTCACTCTCTCAGCAGCCGCTCCTTCTACCCCTTCAAACCTCCCCTCCGCAGCCACAAGCAGCAGCTCTAGACAAACACGCAACAATACTCGACGTGCTGCCGTGTAATGCACAACAGTGTCAACATCTATTGTAAGTACAACGCACACTCTTTTACCTCTAACTTAAAACCTAGTAGACGCAACTTCTCACACACTTCGTTTCTACTTACAGATAAATACGGCCTACAACATAAAAGGAAGAAGCCTTCACGCTATCTTTCAAAATTCAAGGCTTTAAGTATTGTAAAACAAATTGACACTTGACAAAATTATACAACATCAAATTAAGAAGCACGTCACTAAAAACAAAAAATGTTCATTCTTCAAAAAGCATTTTACTATCAACTCAGCGAACTGAACACTAGACAACTACCCAATTCCTCAAAAAGAGTGTCCAAGTCATTCCAAGACGCTCATACTTCCAGCAGAGGAACACGGTGAAATAAACAATATAGTTATCGCAAGAATAAACATCCGAAATGTTTTAATCAATTAGCCATAAGTTTTAATGCAAAAATAGTGGACACTTCAAGAATACTACTATCAGTGCATACACAACATTGCAAGTTCCAATTTTTACGCTGATCAAAATAAAAAAAACATTTGCAAATGACATGTCTTTTTATGCTACGTAATACTTTTATGGAGGCTTCAGAATAAATCGTATGTTACAAGGCTGTGTGTTTGCTCCTACACTCTTTGCACTGTACATGGCTGCCATGCTGCATGAATCATCTGCAAACAACTTAGGCATGGAGATTAAATTTCGTTTTGATGGAGGCCTTTTCAGTCTGGCAAGACTTTGCTCACAAAGACGTACTCTGTTTACCTGGGTGGCAGAGCTGCAGTATGCCGATGACACCGCATCTCCTGCTCTAACACCTGCAGAAGTACAACAGTCAGTCAACTGCTTTAAAACTGCATGTGATCGCTTTGGTCTTGCCATTAATGCGAAAAAACAAAGGTGCTTGCTCAACCTGCCTCAGGATTAACTCTTCCTGAGTTCAGTATCTCCATCTTAGACACAACACTGGAACAGGTTGATCACTTTTCATATCTTGGAAGCATCTTGTCTAAACGATGTACCTGCAAACAAGACGTTGATGAAAGAATTGGGGCTGGTCATGCAGCGTTCAGACGGTTAATGCACAGAGTCTTCATGAATAATGGCCTAAAACTGTATACGAAACTCACGGTGTACAAAGCTGTTGTCATTTCCACGCTGCTGTATATCTGTGACACTTGGACACTCTTTTCGCCGTGATATCATAAAACTAGAGCGCTTCCAACAACAGAAAATGAAATTCATCTTCAATATTAAGTGGGAGGACTATGTGACCAACATGGCAATTCTCGACAAAGCGCAGCTAAATAGCATTCAGACAACAATGTTTAGGCCATGTTGACCGCATGGGTGATACCAGGCTTCCTCGCCAAATTCTTTATGGTGAACTTTGCTCTGGCAGTAGACCTCATGGAGCCCCTCTTAAGCGTTTTAAAGACCAGCTGAAACACATCATGAAGACAACTGGTATAGATATACAGACATGGGAAGAATATGCTGTGGACCGTTCACTGTGGCGGAACACTACATCCACCACTGTCAACTCGTTTGAAATAGAATGCCGCAGGCATCAAGAGGCCAAGCAACAAGCAAGAAAACTCAGTCAATTACAACCCCGCCCTCCTCCATCTATTCAGTGTGATTTGTGTGGGCTTATGTTTTATGCCAGGATTGGTCTGTTTAGTCATCGCAAACACATCCATAAACTGAGTTGAACTGGTCAATGTATGCAGGAAGAAGTTGTATATACTCGGGTCGAGTTACAGCAGACGACGATCAGTACCACCATATGAGCGACATCATGGTTCTGCCTTGCCTGTGATTGGTACCCACTATGTGCTGAACACCATGGGATTCTACGAGTCCCGGTAGTTAGTACACTTATGTGAGGAACACCATAGTTTTGCGTTGCCTGTAAATGGTGCTACAATGTGAGAAACACCATAGGTCTCCGTTACCGCAACATGAAAAATACCATGGTTCTACTTTCCTAGCGATAAGTACCATTATGAGGGGCCGATGACCTGGATTTTGGACCCTTTAGACTATAAGCATCATCGATTCATTATTGTGCTTTAGAAGCACTCCCTTGGTCAGTAATACTATTGTTTAACGCTAGTTTCTGGGAATGTGGGGCATTGCAGGTCGGATCCACTGACTCTTTTAAATTCATATCCATTCATTCTTCCTCGTCATGCTTTGAATTCTGGTCAGTGAAGGATTTTGGATTTTTAAATTGACTTTACATTTCGTATCATTTCGTAGTATTAGGGGCCGATAACCTAGATGTTAGGCTCCTTTAAACAGCAAGAATCATTATCATCATTAAAGGTGGATTTCCAAGACGACTTGCTGAGTGCAACTGATTCATGTAATGTGCAAAGTATGAATGAGTGGATGATCAAATGTAGGTTGTAATGTGTCTCAGAGAGCTTTTAAACTATTTATCTTTGTATCTATTTATTTAATGGAATTTTCTTAACTTTTTTCAATTGAAATATTTCTGCTGATCAGTTGCATTTGTGTTCTAATATGAATTTTACTTTACAGTGCTCCTTTGTGCCCAAGTTCCACATTTCCATCAAAACCAAGTATGAAGACAATAATGGATCAACAGAAAATGTAAGTTGTATTCTAAACTCTTTTGCAATCGTTCAGATTTTAATAGGGCCGATGACCTTAGATGTTAGGCCCCTTTAAACATCAAGCATCCTGTTTTAATATAAGCAGCCGTAGCGTCGTATCACATCATTGTGTTTTATTTCCAAAATTCCAGAATTTTTTTTAATTATGTAAGTTTACATGTACAGATATAATGCTTTAACCAGAGTGATGATGTGTTGTGTGTTACCCATTAATACTCATTGATGCTGTGGCCAGTTGAATAGTATAGTTAGCAGGATTGCAGGATTGAATTCCAGTACAGTTGTATGGTATTTAAGGATGCTTCAATACGAGAGAGTTTCGGAAGAACCTATCTTTTGAGCAAACGTCTGGCATGCCAGCATCTCTTAAAACTGATAGACATGCTGATTATTCTGCTATGAAACTCTTCTTCTGTAGCTAGGCTGAGTGGTTCAGGTTGTAAACTACTGGCACTCTGAGTCCAGTATTGGCAGGTTTGTTCCCTTCTCGATCTAGTACCATTTTAAAGTGCTCAAATATGCCAACCTTATGCTTGCACGTTAAAGAACTCTTGTGAGACAAAATATGTGGCACATTGGCATTTCCAAAAACCATAAAAATAGTCAAGAGAGAGCGTGCGTGGACGTGGAGGGTTCAATTTAAAAGCATTCCAAGAAAGTGGGACTTTCTAAAAAAACAATGTTTTGCTGTATAATCAAGAACTGAATTGACAAAGTCAATCAGTCACTTTTCTTAAATGATTCAAAGAAATTGGAAATTTATTGAACATTTCTTTTGTAAGTTATTCCAGTCCCCAACTCCCCTTCCTATAAACAAATATTTCCCCCTATTTGTCCTCTTGAATTCGAACTTTATCTTCATATTATGATCTTTCTTACTTTTAAAGACACCTATCAAACTTATTCATTTACTAATGTCATTCCATGCCATCTCTCCACTGACAGCTCCGAATGTACCACTTATTAAACTTTATACATCTCATCGTTGGGTGTGTATTGAGCAACATACATTTTTCCAAAATAACACTTTTAGAAAGTCCACCTTTTCAATACAATATGGTTTTTATTTACATAAAAAAAATTGTTATAAATATATTAATGGGACATGTTTTGCCCACATTTTAGGCATCATTGGCCATTGTTCCTATACTCAATGTTCAAAATATCCTGGATCCTGGGTATTTGTGTCCTGATAAAACATTTAAAATTGTCATGCCAAATTGGATGATTTCATCTTCTATAGTGAATTTTATATTTCGATCTAGTGTGTTAAGGTATTGCAAAGAATAGACTAGATACTGTTGTTGTACTTTTGGTCTGTGATGGTAAACGTGTCGTCGACATAACTATAGGCTTAAACCATGTATTTTTGTTTTGATTTTTTTATGTTCTAAGTGGTCAAGGTAAATGTCTGCTAAGATGCCTGAAACTGGATCTCCCATTGATAACCCTTTCTGACGATATATTTTCTTATTGAACATGAATAAGTTATTGTTGAGTACGAAATTAAATGTATTGATCAATTCATCAATTTCCATGACGCTGAGATGACCGTGTTTGGTTAAATTGTCTTTAATGATGTTAACTGTTCCTTTTGTTGGAATGTTCAAGTACGTATTGGTAATATCGAGCAAGCACACGGCGTGGTCTGGTTGTATTTAAAATTTTTGTAACTTCTCACAAAAATCGATTGAATTATTCAGCGGAGAATTATTATGAAATTTATAATGTTTTTTAAGAAAGCTATGTATAAACTGTGATATTTTATATGTTGGACTATTTTTACTATTGATGATTGGTCTGATGGGAATTTCTTTTTTGTGTATTTTTGGTAGTCTGATGGGAATTTCTTTTTTATGTATTTTTGGTAGTGCTCTAGCTGTAGGTATGTTTGGGTTCATGTATATTAATTTTTGTGATTCCTGTTCATTTGGTAAAAAGGATGAATTTTTGAGCAAAGTCTTGAGATTGCATTGGGTTCGGGCTATGGGGTCTTTGTTTATTAACGAAAACGAGTTAACCGTGAAAAAAGCGTCAGTCTTATTAATGTACTCATTTTTGTTCCTTATTACTATAGAAGTCGAAATTAGTAAGTCCATAAATTTTTTAGACATTACCATCACACGTAAAGATGATAGAATAAAGAACAGCTCATTGCACTCGAACACTCAAAAACAAGCAGCGTCCTATAGCTTAATACATAGAGCCTTTAAAATATCCATCACACCTAAAGACCTCAACAAGGTTTTTTTTTTTTTTTAAGAAAGTGTTTCATTCTCCGCCCTAATAGGCGGGGCGGGCCCCTAGACAGTAACGTTGTCTCCCAGGCCGGAGCTGTGAAAGGAACTGTGTGAGGTGTAAAATTAAGAAGGTGGGTAGAACGATGTGCTAATTTGGTGAAGAGCTATGGGGATGTTAATAATAGAGGGTGTGCACTGGAATTGAAGTTTAGAGAAGGGTGCTAGGGTGGAGTTGAAGGGTTAGGAGGTGTAGGGACATAGTGATATTGTGCAGGGAAGATGTTAGGTATCGTATGATTTTCAGTGTCAGAGGTGGGTAGGGGAAGAAACTGGGTGTGGGAGGGAGTGGACTGACGAATTGGCGAGGTTGTAAAGAAGGGGCTGGCCGGGGGCGGCGGCGAGAATTGATGATGGGATGTCTTACGGGACGGGGTGGGGATATAGAGGGCTCAACTTTATGTCGATGATAGATGTAAGCTCCATTGTCAATAAGGTGTTGTACATCATCAGCGCTCGGGACGTGGATGCGTACCAGATATGTGGGGTCAGAAGAGTTCTTTATTCTGAAGATACGATGAACAGGGACGCCTTCAGCTTGGAGTTGTTGGAAGATGGTACTTTCTGAGAAAGCAGGATCCACACCGCGGATCACACAGCTGAACATGGTGCGGCGGGGTTGGTGGTGGCTGTGTGGTCGATGATGGGGCGGAGGCTGCTGTTTCGTCAGCATCTGAGGATGATGAAGGCGGCGCAATGGTTGTAGACTCGGATGTTCCAGCAGGTATATATTGGCGTTGAGGTTGTTCAGGATTGAAGGAAGGAGGGAGGGAAGAGGTCATGAGTGGTGATGGATGGCACGTTAGAACTGTTGTGACAGGGACCTGTGAAGAGGTGAGGGTAGATGTCGAGGTGGTTGTAGTGACGGTAGTAGTGGTGGTTTTATTGGGAGAAGGGTAGAAATTAGTCGAAGTCTGTTATTGAGGTGTCCCTTGTGATGGCACGGCGGCTGTAAGCGTAATTGGTCCGTTGTGGACTAACTGAGCTGCAATATCTGAAGGTGTAATTTCCACTCGGATGGAGGCGGCGGTTGATATATGCTCCATTGTCTATGATGTTCCAAAAGTCATCTGCAGAGGGGACATACAGCAGTCCATCTGATGATGGCACGTGGCCGGCGAGAAGTCTTGAGGCACTGTGGATGCCGATCGGGCGCAGCTCAGTTGCAATGTCTTCATCAGCGAGAGATAGATTAACGGCATGGGTGATGCAGGCATACATGGTGGAAGGGGAGGCCGACTTCCTACTTGGAGTCAGCCTATTTGCTTTGTTACATTCGGCGAGGTAGCAATGGTATAGTTGGCGAGTCACCCGGCCGAAAAAATATCTCTGTAGTTGTAAAGAGAATTTATTGTCCTGTTTAGAGATCGTGGAGGTTGTCTGTTTACAAGGTATTACGATATATAAGAAACATAGCCAAGTGGATTTAATACAGATATGGTTAACCGAATAATAAGAAAAGTCAGAAGTTGACAAACGTCAAAATTAATTCCGGAAAAACAAAGTCCACATTCACCTCATTTATTTACAATAATATATCAAGTTTTGAACCCATTCAAAAAACATGATTTCAAAATCGCATTCAACACATAACACTAACCAAAGCATGTTCCTAAATCACAATAGTGTCAACTCCAACAAAGATCAATAGTCAGGTTCCGGGATTTACCAACTCGCATGTTCTCAATGTTTCGCCTTGTACATTGGACAAACAGGGCAAAGTTTCTTAACAAGATATTTAGAACACTATAATGCTAATAAACATCATAAATTTTCAGCCATGAGCGTACGTAAGAGGAAAACTGGACATACATACACGGCCATAGAACAACACTTAACTATTACAAAGAATATCAAAAAGGGCAAATTAATGAACAAATTCGAAAACATCTACATTTTAAAATAAAATCCTCAATTTAAATGACATAGTAGATGCCAAAAACCCTCTATACGATCAAATCCCACAATTATTAAAAATATTAAAAAGTAAAAGAGAGTACCTTTCAAAACTTTAACAAATGGGCACACATAAAAGCTCTGCCCAAAGAAAAAACTCCTCCGAGAACAACCAATACATCGTCCGCCCACCTTTTCCCCACCCATCCCTCTCCGCATACTACACACAGATATAATATGAGGCGCACGGGGTCAGCTACAGCCAGTTGAATCGATAGTGTCACCAGAGCAAGTCAGCTGCAAGAGAGGCAAGGGGGTGAGAAAGAGCCAGCTCGATTACCCATTCATACTTCAATTTAAACACACTCTGCAACTAAGACATACATTCTTTTCTCGTTACAGACTCTCAATCATCTATTATCTACCTACAAATTGAAGCTGCAAGATTACAACATTTTGTTGTTAACGACTTTGAGAAGTCCCCTATTTGAACCTCCATAGTGACTACTCCACATTTTTTTAGCAACACAAGTAACATTCTAATGTTTCACAAATACACTCACAGAAGTTAAATCACAAAGTAACACCCAAGTTCGACTACATTCCAAAGAGCAAAAAAATTGGACATTCAAGCTCATGCATCCAATCAACCAGAAAAAATAAGTTATTTGGACTTTTAAGGCTGTCCAATTAAACCAACCAGTATCATGCAATAAGATGGAACATAGCAATCAGGCTTTTTATTGACTGTTTAATAAGTATAGACTCGCTTTTTAACAGAATGTACATAATGCCATTGTTTTCACGTATAGCATAATTCCACCAGTCAGAATAATCAAAAATAGCAAGTTGTTTCCACAAATCATACATGCATACAGAAACATATTTTATTAAATAATATCCAAGTTAGCATGACAATTTTAAATGTTTTATCAGGATACAAATACCCAGGATCCTGGATAATTTGATCGTTGAGTTTATGAACAACAGCTGATGATACCCAAAATGTGGGTGAAACATGTCCCGTTAAAACATGAATAATGTAGAGATTTTTATGTGAATAAAAACACCAATACCTTCAAATTGAAGCTACAGATTACAACATTTTGTTGTTAACGACTGTGAGAAGTCCCCTATTCGAACCTCCATTGTGACAGGCAGCACGCTACTCCACATATTTTTAGCAACACAAGTAACATTCTAATGTTTCACAAAATTTTCTAAAATGTATTATTTTGGGGGGAAAATACTGCTTAGTCGAGCAGCTCGTCTCCCTTCTACCCAGTCTTCCCAACCCAAACTTTGCAACATTTTTGTAACGCTACTCTTTTTTCAGAAGTCACCCAGAACAAATTGAGCTGCTTTTCTTTGGTTTTTTCCCAATTCTTGAATCAAGTAATCCTGGTGAGGTTCCCATACACTGGAACCGTTCTCTAGTTGAGGTCTTGCCAAAGACTTATGCCCTCTCCTTTACATCCTTACTACAACCCCTAAACACCCTTATAACCATATGCAGAGATCTGTACCCTTTATTTACAATTCCGTTTATGCTTTTTTTTGCTAGTTGTTTTACGTCGCTCCGATACAGATAGGTCATACGGCGACGATGGGACAGGAAAGGGCTAGGAGTTGGAAGGAAGCGGCCGTGGCCTTAATTAAGGTACAGCCCCAGCATTTGCCTGGTGTGAAAATGGGAAACCACGGAAAACCATTTTCAGGGCTGCCGACAGTGGGGTTCGAACCTACTATCTCCCGAATACTGGATACTGGCCGCACTTAAGCGACTGCAGCTATCGAGCTCGGTATTCCATTTATGTGATGAAGATCTTTCCTTATATTAACACCTAGGTAGTTACAATGATTCCCATAAGGAACTTTCACCCCATCAGTGCAGTAATTAAAACAGAGGACTTTTCCTATTTTTGAAACTCACAACCTGACTTTTAACAGCATTTATCACCATACCATTGCGAATTGTCCATCTCACAACATTATCAAGGTCATTTTGCAGTTGCTCACAATCTTGTAACTTACTTATTACTCTATACAGAATAACATCATCTGCAAAAGGCCTCATCTAGATTCCACTTCTTTACTTATATCTTTTATATATATAAGAAAACGTAAGAGTCCAGTAATACTGCCTTGAGAAATTTCCCTTTTAATTATTTCAGGGTCAGATAAAGCTTCACCTGCTCTAATTTTCTGAGATCTGTTTTCTAGAAATATAGCCAACCATTCAGTCACCTTGTCCAGTCCAGTTGCACTCATTTTTGCTAGTAGTCTCCCATGATCTATCCTATCAAATGCTTTAGATAAATCAATCATGATACAGTCATTTGACCTCCTGAAGCCAAGACACCATATAATCCTGAATACCACCCGCCACCGAATAAGACCCGCATCCTAAATTTGAGACGGCAAAATGCGGAAAAAAAATAAAATATCAAATAACTTGCATACCTATTTAATTTTCTTCAAGTATACCACAAATATAAATTCAAACAGCTTACAATTAATAAAATCATCATGAAAATCGTAAATAAAATCTGTCCAATACTCAGATCATTCACAATTCGTCGTCGTCATCTGAAGTTTCACCATAGGAACTTTCGTCGCTGGCATCTTTCCACAAATAGTCGTCCTCACTACCGTCCACTGAATTTGAAATTCCACATTTCTTAAAGCTTTTGAACACTAGATCGTTGGGAATGGGCGCCCATGCGGTCTTGATCCAGCATGTTAGTCCCACTTCAGGCCTCTTCACTCATCCAGTTGGTGTTAACGCGTGATCACCATCAGACATCCATTCGGTGTTCACGCGTGATCACCATCAGACATCCATTCGGTGTTCAACTGTTTCATTGCAGTTTTGAAAGGGCGGTTCACGCACACATCCAACGGCTGTGGAATACAACTGAGTCCTCCGGGAATTATCGCAAGATCGGTTTTTCCTTTCCTCATCATATCTTTTACGGCGTCAGTTGTATGTCCTCGGTAACTGTCCAACAGAAGCATGTTCCATTATAGTAATGAAGTTCCCAGGCGACGTTGCCAAACGCACTTCACCCAGTCCTCAACTAATGCACTGTCCATCCAACCGGACTCCTGTGTTCTAACAGTAACACAGGACGGCAAGTTTCCTTTCAGAAGTGTTTGTCTTTTCAGAACGACTTATGAAGGCAGTTTGGTTCCATCCATTAATACGCACAACATTACCGTGCATGGTTGCTTTTAGTTACCACCTGTTCTTATGGTTACACTTTTAGAACCTTTCGTATCCACTGTATTTTCCAGCGGCAAATTAAAAATAGACAGGTGTCTGGTCAGGATTCCCAATTTGCAACAGCAAATAAGATTTCTGCTTCCTAAAATGAATAATGTGACGCTGGAAGGCCTTTAATTTTTCTTCATATGCCCCAGGGAGACATGAAATAGACGTAAGTTTCCGAATGCACAATCCCTTTCTCCGATAATTGTTTCAGATCCATCCGCGGCTTGCAGTAAAACCCTGTGTTTAGAGTTGTTTTGAGATCCTTAGTTCTTTCAATTGACACATTTCACTAGACACACCATATCCTAACTAGTGTTTTTCTATCACAAATTTGTGGAGTCGTTCTTCAATTTCTGGAAACACTGCACTCCGCCCGCAGAACACACTGCGATCACCATTACTTTTTAGAAGTTTTTCCTTCTTCTTCCGCCAATCACGAATACACGTTTCATCAATATCGTACTTTCTGCCAACGGTACGATTTCCGTATATTTCAGCTTCGCTTACAACATTAAGTTTCTCACGCACAGTAAATGACTGCAGACGCCATTTTGAATCCATCGCTTGCTATTGAGACAGCACTTTCACGGCACAGATACGGAACTTGAAAGTGAGTGAGGTAGTCTTCCGTAACCAACAGTCTCGACTCTCGCAAAGTACGATATCCCACGAGATCAGCTATTCGCGCACCCAGCATGCCAGCAACACTTGTGAAACAAATGACGATCGAGCATCCGCAGCAGCAGCTTTCATATTTACTGCATATTTACCCATATTCTTTGATTTACCATATTTCATTACCTTACATTTCGCATTTACATGCACTGTAACCGCATTGAGAAAAATCTATCTTGTTTTCTAGAACACAACTAAAACAATAAGACCTGAATGCCCGTTTACATGTGGTATATTGAGTACGGTAACTCCATGTAAACATAGTAAATATTTACGAGAATGAACGGCTTGAATACGACCCGCACCCAAGATTTGGAACCAATATATTGGTGAAAAGAGTGCGGGTGTTATTCGGGATTATACGGTATCTGCTATTTCTTGCTGGAATCCTACAAGTTGAGCTTCAGTGGAATAACTTTTCCTAAACCAAAGCTGCCTTCTATTGAACCAGTTATTAACTTTGCAAACATGCCTAATATAATCGGAAATAATGCATTCCCAAAGTTTACATGCAATGCATGTCAAACTGACTGATCTCTATTTTCAGCTTTATGTATATCACCCTTTCCTTTATACACAGGGGCTACTATAGCAACTCTCCATTCATTTGGGATAGCTCCTTCGTGCAAACAATAATCAAGTAAGTACTTCAGATAGGGTACTATATTCCAACCCATTGTCGTTAGTATATCCCCAGGAATCTTAACCATTCCAGCTGATTTTCTAGTTTTCAACTTTTGTATCTTATTGTAAATATCGTTATCATAGGTAAATTTTAATACTACTTTAGTATTAGTCACTTCCTCTATCCAGGCATCATCCTTGTAATGAACAATCTTTACATACTGCTGACTGAATACTTCTGCTTATTGAGGATCCTCACATACACACTCGCCTTGTTCATTAATGATTCCTGGAATTTCCTTCTTAGAACCTGTTTCTGCTGCGAAGAGCCTATACATACCCTTACATTTTGTAACCTTTCTACACTGGTTACACAAAACAAAGCACTAAACACAGTAAAGGGGGAAGGTAAGAGCAATTACACAACATTAGAACCACTACACACTCAGAAACATTAACTGACATTTCACGGATCTCCGGCGACGAAAACATACGTAAATATCAGTAGGGCCAACTAGTGGACAATAAACCAGGAAAGTGGAAGGAACTACGACCTACTGAGGCCAACGACATGGCTTCTGTTGCAGATTCCGAAATAATCCGCCGTGATCCTTTAAATTTGAAAGAATATTTACAAGTGAAATTTTACAAATACATTCCGAAACCAAATCCACAAAACTTGCAACTTACGAACTATAAGCTCCGTGATACACATAACTTAGAGGTTCTTTGATAATATCTATGTACAAGTTACAAAATTCCAAACCAACTATACATCTAGTTACAAATCCAATTGTACAATGCAATTTACAGTGAAGTAAACGTACTCTCCAAAACTCTAGCGTACATCAAGTGACACTGAACTACCAGAGGCAAACCCCAAGGTAAATATATCAAACTACAATCTACATATTTAGTGAAATAAGAAATGGGTATGCCTCGAAAACAAACAGGCAAGCCCAGCTGAAAAGCTAAGGCGTCATAAATAATTAATTTGGCGAATCTAGGTTAGGCTAGGGCAGACTCCCATACGAAATAGCAACCGAACATTATGGTAATTTTAGCCGGTGCAGAATTCAAGAGTGCTTACCCGAAGGGGGCGCATCCCGGAAGTGAGGCGTCGCACACGGCGTAAAATTTCAGACAAAACAGACCGAATTATCACGAACGCTGCCTCGCTCTCTATATATAGGAAAACCCTGGCCTTGGAGTAGCCAATCAGAATGCATGAGTCCGGCCATCCCCTCCTAGGTTCACCAATCACAACTCCAACTTTAGTCGCGAACTTATCCTACATTCTCGAATATGCGATCGCGAACCTTCCATTTCCAGAGCAGTCAGAAAATATATTCCAGAATACCTAACCAACAAAAGGCAACACACCCTGTTCAAAAATTTATGTAACAAAAGTTTCTGGATACTTCCTGTAAATATAGAACTGAATACTACTATTTACAAATACATATGTTATCAAATATTACACTGTACAGGTTAGGTCATTACATGGCATACAAATAAAACAAATCACCACACTTTCCAAATAAAGTCTTCAATAAACATTTTCGACTTCCACTACATTGTTCACCTGTGACACATTTTTCACTAAAATTTGTACGACTGCCAATTATGCTTGCTATCATCTTATCGTTAGCTGCCTTCTTTGCTAGATTCAATTTCCTAGTAAGTTCCTTCAATTTCTCCTTACTTCCACAGCCATTTCTAACTCTATTTCTTTCCAGTCTGCACCTCCTTCTTAGTCTCTTTACTTCTCTGTTATAATATAATGGATCTTTACCGTTCCTTACCACCTTTAAAGGTACGAACCTGTTTTCACATTCCTCGACAATTGCTTTAAACCCATCCTAGAGTCTGTTTACATTTTTATTTACACTTTTCCACCGATCTTAGTTACTTTTTAAAAACTCCCTCATGCCTGTTTTGTCAGCAATATGGTACTGCCTAACAATCCTACATTTAAGACCTTCCTTTCTAATCACATTTATTTTTAATTACGACGATAACAGCTTCGTGATCACTAATAACATTTATTACTTCGTTTTCTCTATAGAGCTCACCTGGTTTTACCAGCACCATGTCTAGAATATTCTTCCCTCTAGTTGGTTCCAGCATTTTCTGAATCAGCTGTCCTTCCCATATTAACTTATTTTCCATTTGTTGTTCATGCTTCCTGTCAGTCGCATTATCTTCCCAATTGACATTTCGTAAATTGAGATCTCTCGCTACAATCACATTCCTTTCCATATCATTTCCCACATAGCTTATCAAACTTATCAAATAATTCTGAATCAACGTCAGTGCTACCCTTTCCAGGTCTGTATACACCAAAGACTTCAACTTGCCTATTATCTTTGGAAATGAGCCTAGAATTTCATGTATGTCATCTTTAACGTTTTTGTAGCTTACAAATTCTTCTTTCACCAGAATGGATACTCCCCCTCCTTCCATTCCTGTCCTGTCTCTACGATACACACACACACTAGTTCCATGAGAAAATTTCTGCATCAATTATATCATTTCTCAGCCATGATTCAACTCCTATAAAAATATCTGGTAAGTATATACTGTATTTACTCTTGTATTAGACCTCCCTCCTGGCTTTGAAAAAATTAATCTTGCATACAAGACCTCCCAACGTAATTCGTCAGAGTTGAACAACTATTCCGCTTCGAAGCGGGTGCAAGCCTTACTGCAGCTCCGATAACATCACACAGATTTGTAAATAGTTTCGTCCGTGCAATCCGTGCAATGTAAACGTGTCAATGTCGTGGTACATCTGCATTTCTTGGTTAAGATATATCGCCTCCGTAGCATAGGGATACTGCAGCTCTGATGACGTCATACAAATAGGTCAATAGTTTCGTGTCCGACCTATGCAATTAAAGCATGCATCAGTCATGCTATATGTCTGTTTTTTTTTTTTTTTTTTGTAGTTAAGGATGTCCGCCAGCGTAATGGTTAGCACAGTTAGCTGCCGTTCTCGGAGGCCTGAGTTCAGTTCCCGGTACCATATTGCCAGAGGTTTAAGAATGGCAGGAAAGTTGATATGCCGTAAAAATGGTATAATACATGCAGCTCCCCTCCACTGGGGGCTGCACCACCTCAAAATGAGAAAACGAGTTAATTTTGTTAAGAAATATTAACGATTGTTGCTGTAATTATAGCAGGCGAGATCATGAGCAAAGTGATTGTTTAATATCTCGTAACTCGGGCGAATATAGCCTACGTAATCTTTGAAGCAAAGTAGGTGTAAAACACGATAAAAACAATCCAATAATAACAATTGTTTACTCGCCAACATACCTAAATGATACTAATAGTAACGTTATTGATTTTACGTTTCCACTATTTACTTTTACAAAAAAGTATGTATACTACATACTTTTTTTAAACAAAGCTCGATAGCTGCAGTCGCTTCAGTGCGGCCAGTATCCAGTAATCGGGAGATAGTGGGTTCGAGCCCCACTATCGGCAGCCCTGAAGATGGTTTTCCGTGGTTTCCCATTTTCACACCAGGCAAATGCCAGGGCTGTACCTTAATAAAGGCCACGGCCGCTTCCTTCCAATTCCTAGGCCTTTCCTATCCCATCGTCGCCATAAGACGTGTCGGTGCGACGTGAAGCAAATAGCAATTTAAAAAAAGTATGGTGGCAACAAACGTTTGAAATTAAATGTTATGATAATAAAACGTATTACTGTCACACCTGTAGCTATCCATAAATGCGACAAGCTTTCCTATTATTTATTTTTATTCTTTCTGTCGTGGAACTTCGACACTAGCCGGGCACTTAGTAGCATACCTAACGTAAACAATGTGGTCTCTCTTATCTCAATTACAGCTGTTTAGGTAAGTCCTGATGTCATAAATATAGAGAACAAGCATGAAATGTACTTAGAAATAAAGGTCTGACTTTCAGTAAGCCCCAGTTATCCAAAGAATGCTTCCAGTCGCTATGTATTCCGTTCAGAAAGTACAACTCGTAACACACGCTAGTTATCAGCTGGTGGGTTGGCATGCTTTTTACAGCACGGCTTTATTCTAAAGGGGTGGGATCTGCTACACATACACCAACTGGGAATAACAGAGACCATCTTCAGAAACCATTTGCGAATAGATTCTCACTGTTTGGACTCTATAGTCGGGTAAGAAACTATTTTTTAAGTTGCAAAAAGATGGTATCTCGAATACTCACGATTGCCGTGAAGATGACGTCATTTGGAATGACGACACACCGGTAGCAGTGAAGTTGGTGGCACAAGACGACGATAATTAATATGAAAGCAATGATCAGGTTTACAGTGTGGTAGGCCTACTGGTTAACTAACAGACACAAATGACTCCCATTACATTCTTGCATATTAATATTGCATAATACGATACCCTTATCCCGTTTCTCTACGGGGTTGAGTATGAAGTGAGACGAATCTTAGTAGTGAGTTTTTACGACCGCATGCGCTTCCTGACATCAACCTCATCAGAGGAGTTAGTGAGATGAAACGAATGACGTGATATAAGAGTAATTAAAACTGACTGTATTTACTTCATATGTAGGCCTGAAGGTCATATGTTCACCATTTATTCGTTTTACATTTAGAAATGCCTTCCAACAAAAATAGCCAGTAAAACTCAGAATACATTCCTAAGTTTGTTAAAGAATAGTGTTGAATGTTAACATGTACAATTTATAGCTTTTTATAATCTAGAAGTCATGTGTTTACTGCTTAACATTTGAGGTCATCGCTTATTGGACCCCCCTCCTCTTCTTGGCTGTAAATGTGGGGGGAAAAAGGGATCTAATACGCGAGTAAATATGGTATCTATTAAATGACTTAATTCTACTCCTTTCTTTGCAACACTTCTTCAGTTCAACACTAACATTTTTATGTCACTTGACTTCCAGATCGCTGTACCCGTATCGCCGCTCCCTAGACTACCCCATTTTCCTGAATGTACCTGCATAAAACCCTTCTAAATGAATTTCCTAAGTGAAGGCCATCTGAGCTCATATCCCTATCTCCTACCCACCCATTAGGATCTAGAAATTACCGGGCGAGTTGGCCGTGCGCGTAGAGGCGCGCGGCTGTGAGCTTGCATCCGGGAGATAGTAGGTTCGAATCCCACTATCGGCAGCCCTGAAGATGGTTTTCCGTGGTTTCCCATTTTCACACCAGGCAAATGCTGGGGCTATACCTTAATTAAGGCCACGGCCGCTTCCTTCCAACTCCTAGGCCTTTCCTATCCCATCATCATCATAAGACCTATCTGTGTCGGTGCGACGTAAAGCCCCTAGCAAAAAAAAAAAAAGATCTAGAAATCTCCCTCCCAGTTTCCCACGTACCCTCTGCATAGTCTCATTTAATTCCCCAGTGACCTTCCAGTCAGTATCCCTCCTACACAGTATTCCACTGATAAAATACTCCGCTTCCTTAAACTTCACCCGTGCTGCATTTACCAGAACCCACACATCCTCAACTTTGTTGGTACTTATACCTGCTTGCCTTACGTTGTTAGTGCCAATGTGAAACAGTACCGCCTTCTCCTTTCCACCCTCAACATCTGCCTTAACCTAATTCCTGGATAACACTCTACCCTGGTTCCTAGTCCTCCACACACTTTCCCCACATGTCTAACAATGGAATACCCCATGACCGGAGCCTGCACCGTACCCACCTCATTTGGTCCCCTCCCCTCCTGGTCAGCCTTATCTTTCCTGACAGCTGCAGAAGCTATTTCCAGACGTGCCAATTCTCCCGATTTTTCATCGTTCTTCCCGATCTCCCGATCGGCGGGACTGATCTCCCGCTTTTCAGAGCAGTTTCAGTAATTTCCGTATTATTTCAAACTCAGATCAGATTTAAGGCTTTTCAGACGTTTGCTCTATTAACCAGCGTTTCGTCTTAGGTCTGACACTAGACTCATCAGAGTGAGATGTGTCAGACCCTACCCACTGACGCTGGGGTGTATGCAGGTAAACTTATCAGAAGCCCATTATAAGAGCCACAGTCTGATAACTGCATACGGGAGATAAATCTCCACAATGGATTTATTGCCCGCCTAGCAATTCCGAATGGAAAATTCCAAGTTTCCATGGAGGGAATTAGATATTTTTCACCAATAGAGCTTGTCAAAGACAGATTGGATGTAAGGCTTTTCAGGCATTTGCTCTATTAACCAGCGTTTCGTCTTAGGTCTGACACTAGACTCATCAGAGTGGGATGTGTCAGACTCTACCCACTGATGCTGGGGTGTATGCAGGTAAACTTATCAGAAGCCCATTATAAGAGGCACAGTCTGATAACTGCATACAGGAGATAAATCTCCACAATGGATTTATTGCCCGCCTAGCAATTCCGAATGGAAAATTCTAAGTTTCCATGGAGGGAATTAGATATTTTTCACCAATAGAGCTTGTCAAAAACAGATCAGATGTAAGGCTTTTCAGGCGTTTGCTCTATTAACCAGCGTTTCGTCTTAGGTTGGACACTAGACTCATCAGAGTGGGGTGTGTCTGACCCTACCCACTGACGCTGGGGTGTATGCAGGTAAACTTATCAGAAGCCTATTGTAAGAGGCACAGTCTAATAACTGCATACGGGAGATAAACCTCCACAATGGAATTATTGCCCGCTCGTTTCCTCGTTCTATCGATATACGGCTGAGTATGGCTGATCAATAGTAGTTCTAATAATGACAACCACATGGCAGTACGGGGCACGGTGGCCATTCATGTGCTCCTCTTTTGTCTATAATACAGTCAAATACTCAAATAGCTTAATAATAGAAAGTGGAAGTCTAAGCAAGTATTCTAACCTCAGAAGTAGCACGCTGTAGGCTGTCTACCCGGGGCAGGACCTGCATAAGTGCTAGTGTTACATCACTTAGTAGTGCTTCTTGGTTGTATGTATTAATATTTGTTTTGGCCATAATGTAAAAAAAAAATATGATGCAGTGTTTAAAAGCGCTTATAAGGAAGAGTTTGAGTTTCCGTGTTTCGGTGAATCCTTGAAGGGACCAACGTTCACATTCTGTACTATATGTAGGTGTGATTTTTTCAGTTGCGCATGGCGGGAAGTGCGACATACTCAAACATATGCAAACGAAAAAACATAAGGAGTGTGTCCATTGTGTAAAAAGGAACCAGAAACTGAACTTTTCATGTAAAAACAAAGATGTAAATCCTGTGACGAATGCCGAGAGTTTATTTACGTCATTTCTCGTAGAACATAACCTGCCTGTAAAGAGTGCTGACCACGCGAGACCTCTGTTTCACAAAATGTTTCCTGTTTCGGAGATCGCTAAATGATATGGGTGTGCTAGAACGAAAACAGCGGCTATCATTACAGAAATGTGCATGGAAGAAAGGGCAAAAATTGTATCACAGTTGCAGGTGAATGCATTTTCTGTTGCTACTGATGATGGCAATAAAAGTGATATGAAAATGTCATATTGTTTTAACATTTTTTAGTCCTGAACTCAAAGAAATTCAGTGTTGTGTACTCTCTGTGCCTGGTTTAGAATGGGATGCTACTGGAGCTAACATTGCCAATCTTTTGCACTCAACTCTTCAGGAATTGCGCATTCCATTAAAAAACTGCCTAGTTCTTGGTGCTGATAATGCTCCAGTAATGATAGGATTAAGGAATGGTGTGGCAGGATGTTTAAGGCGGGAATATAATAATATAATCATCGTAGGCTGCTGTTGTCACCTAATTAATCTTGCTGGAGAGAAGGGTGTGGCGTGCTTGCCCGTAAATATAGATGAAAGTATATTGATATATTTTATTGTCTGGAATGGAGTGCTAAGAGCAAAGGAAAGTTCAGAGTATTTCAGACTTCACACAACACAGAGATCAGGAAAATTCTGAAGCATGTGCCTACTCGATGATTATCACTAAGAATGTGTTTAGATAGGATTTTGCTGCACTGGGACCCTTTGCTACTTTATTCAGGAGCAAAATTGTGAGTAAGGATTCTCAGATAGGAACTTTGAAGACTTACAAAATTCCTAAGAACAGTATAAGTGCAGATGTGTGTCATTTGTCTGAAAAGGTGAAGCATTGTCATAACATTTCACCACACTCCTCAGTTAAAAGGAGAACCCAGTCATCAGTTTCACTAAAAAAAAAATGTAACTACTGATGACACTAAGAGCCATGCTTTGTCGTGTGAAGAATGACTGTTCATGTTCCTTTCATCAAAACCGGGCAAGTTAGCCATGGGGTTAGGAGCGCGCTGCTGCGAGCTTGCATCCGGGAGATAGTGGGATCAAACCCCACTGTCGGCAGCCCTGAAAATTGTTTTCCGTGGTTTCCCATTTTCACACCAGGCAAATGCCGGGGCTGTACCTTAACTAAAGCCACGGCCGCTTCCTTCCCATTCCTAGGCTTTTCCTATCCCATCGTTGCCATAAGACCTATCTGTGCTGGTGCGGCGTAAAACAAATAAAAATAAAAAAACCTTTCATCAAATTTACATAAATCTTTTTGCCTTTTTCTCTCGAGTTTTATCGATATCTTTGAGAATCCAAACGTAGTTCTTCAGTCAAGTATGCCGCAAATCCACTTACTGAGGTCAGTTTTGGAGGAACTATTGAAGAATGTGATGGCAAGGTTTGTGAAACCACACGTTAATAAAAGCTCCTTCTCTCTCCTTGATGTAGATTATCATACTCCAGCAAATCAAAAGGGTGATTGTGATCTTATGATGGGGAACTCTGCGTTTGTTTTGGTGAACACTTCGAAGTCTGGGGTAATGTGCATATTCTGCAAGTCTGTTAGAAAACGTTTCTCTTCATCATGTGACTACGTAGTACACAAATTTCTGTTCAAAGATGAAGTTTTAATTAATGCCGAAGTTGCAAATATTTCTGCTGTAAGTAAGGCATCATTTTCTAGCCTTAGAATTTTCATTAACAAGTTTCTGAACATTCTGACTAGTGAAACGGAACATTTAGATAAAGAAATTGATATTGTGCACTCCCAGATCTGTAACTTGCAGCTCGAATAAACATGCCTGGCAAAAGGAAGAATTGATGTGATGTATTGTGGTAATAAAATATGATTGGAAAAATGGTTTTAAAAGTCTGCAAAGTTCACAAGTTTGTTTTGATGTTGACCTTGATGTTCACCCATTTAAACCAGTGTTGCGTTGTTGACACGTTTCAATGTTGAGCTGGTAAAATATTAGTATTGTACCGGGAACACCGCTACGACAGAAGTCCGAAGTATGTTTGTTGAACTTCGCGCGAGATGGAAGGTAGGCAGCCCGCCGAACGCAGTGACGTACCCAGCGAGTGACGTGGCCGCCGTAAGCCAGCTATCCGCTACCATATATGGTAATGATCCAGCTCGTCCTCAGAAGTACATTTTGAGCTAATTTATCGCTATTTTGACATTGCCAACTTGAAAGCCTTTACAATGGACATCATATCTTAAGATTTCAAGAAAATCCGCCTAGTATTATAGAAGTTATAAGGGTAGATAGTACCCGAGTTCTAGACACTTCCATGCGAACGTGTATAAAAGGAGGCCCACCCGACCTACGAATTCAGTGTCTGTCACTCCGCCGTCTCTGTGACACGGGTGACAAGAGAAGTGTTGTGCGTGTCGAACTTCTAGTCGACAGTCTGCGAAATCCAAGTTCGGTATTTTCTCTAAGTGTTGTATCAAGACTTTATCATATTCTTGAAGTGCCTGAATGGGACTTTACTTTTGAGAGCATCGTATTGGAACTTAGTCATATTGACACATTGGGACTTAGTTTTTTTTTCGTGTGTCGTGATTGGACTTTGATATTTTCTTAAAGTGCCATATAAGAACTTTGTTTTTTTTCCTGAAGCGTCTCATTGGAACTTAGTTATTTTCGCCAAGTGTCGCGATAAGACTTTATTATTTTCTTAAGGTGACGTACTGGAACATTGTCATCGGAACTTTATTTTCTTCGAGTGTCGTGTTGGGACTTTAACATTTCGACACGTTGGAACTTTATTTTCTTCGAGTGTCATGTTGGGACTTTAACATTTTGGCACATTGGAACTTTGTTATTTCTATACATTGGAACTTTTTTTTTTTTTTTTGAAGTGCCACATAAGGACTTACTTATTCGACGACGATTGAATTTCACGCGTGTTGTGTATCGCATTGAACTTACGTTTCAAACTTATTCGAACTTATATTTTTGAATCAATTTCTGGAACATTGAACTTAGGGGACATTCAACATTACGTTTAATTGTGAAATATGCAATGCTTTCCAAGTGCTGCACAGGGACTTATGTTTTGATTCTTAAAGACTGTGACAATTCGGAATACGCATATCGCATTTCCCGAAAGCCTAGAACTTTCCAGTATTTTGAGTGATCCATAATTTATGAAGTCAGACTTTTTCTTTCAAATATTATTTTCTTTAATGGCTATTCACTTCGCCTATTAATGCAACAGGACAGTTTCCGAGTGCTACTTATTCAGTTCATTGCCAGTATGTTTTAAACCTTCAGAACTATGCGTTTAGGACTGCAGTGACAGTAATCCTCTAGAACATTCTGACTTACAGTGGGCTTGCATTATGAACTTGCATTTCTACCAGTACTTGTTCTTCGAGTGATTATTCCAGAACGTTTTGATTTAATATCTAGAGTGCAGTAATCATAATTAAAGGGTCATATCTGTTCAGACAGTGCCCTGAATGTGTGGAGTGCCGTGCAGGAAATTCAGGTGTGAATTACGTCTCGAATCGAACCCAGGAACGTGTGCCAATCTTCGAGACATTCCAGAACGTCGAGACATTTCCAGAACCTCCAGACATTCCAGAACTCCTCATCCGAACAGGTGTGGTCCCTGCCCAGTCGATGTCCAGCACCATCCCAGGACTTGGAGGTACCAACCAGCCACGACACTTCCACGCTGCTGTACGAAGGTGATATGAACTTGCTTTTGATGATCAATAAACTCAATTTATCAAAATAATCTCTCGAATTGATAACTATACCTCTCTCTGTACCAGCTCCAATGATAAAGCCACTCCCTTGATTAAGAATCATGCTCGTTCATTTAATATCAAGTGCCTTAAAGATATGAACACATTTTTACGGGTACAGTATGTTAATTGCAAATGACTAAAGTTAAAATAATGATATGTTATGATAATAAAACGTGCTTGAAGGAGTAACTTTGACAGTCTAGAAAGTTCACCAGTCCATTAAAACACTGTTCTTGATGTTTGTGCATATTCTTACTCATTCATCCATTGTTTCAATGTTATACATCTATTTTAAAATACAAAATCTCTTATTGCTAAGTTATGTTGTGCTGTATTTATAAATTCTGCATCAGTAGGAGATTTATTATTGTATGATGATGTATGTTGATGAGCTTGTATAACGTATTTATAAGCTCATCTCAGAGTCAAATTGTTGGGCTTTGAAATTCTGTTAACTAATGTGCAAAAGTTCCCTTCTTCATACTCGCGTTCGTTGTATTGTATCAAAAGATATGGTGGAAAAAGAGAAAAGAATGTTACTAATAGAGAATGTCTATGGAGCGTGTTTTGAAAGTCAGTGTGTGTGTTACTTACTGTTGGCTTGGTCTGTCCTTGTGTGCTAGTCGAGGACTAATTGTTGCGGGATTGGAGAGGGGAAGTAGTGGGGCCAAAGAGACGATTTGGGAAGGAGGTGCGGTAGGGCCGAGCGTGTCTATTGGAGGTTCATTTGTGCGTTTTTGCTTTTGTTTGTTGACTCTCTTTAAATAAATATTTTTTAAATGTGGGATGGTGGCATTAAAAATTATGTTCGCTTTTTCTGTGATCTCATTCAGATTAAAATTTGGATTAGCATACTGATCCATATTGATATCGAATTCTTCCAATGTATTGAGCAGGGTTGAGTTTCTGCTTAGTATTTCCATGTCGTTTTCAATATTGAAAAATTTATTATTATAATCTTCTATGTGGTGTCCTATAGATGAGAGATGGTTGTGTTTTATAGCATTAACATATTCATTATATCGGATAAGAAAGCACCTGCCAGTACACCCGATATAACTGGCTTCGCAGTTATTACGTTTTATTCGGTATACACCTGAATGACTGTACTTGTTATTTCTGTTAACACATTTAGTGTTGTGCAGGATTGTGGCATTATTGCATAAGGTTTTATAGACTATTCTTAAATTTCGTTTATTTTTTTATTTTTTTAAAGATGTTAGTTATGGGGTGAATATTGGTGTTGTTAAAGGTAAAAACCACGTAGTCTTTCTTTGATTTGTTTACTTTGATTAGGTTTGATTTTGGCTGGTGTTTTATTTTTTGGATGATTTTGATCATGTCTTTATTATATCCATTTTGCTTTAGCTATTTGGTGAATTAGGTTTAATTCCTTTTTTAGATCTTCGTGAGGTAATGGTATGTTATGTGCTCTATATGTCATGCTGTATTAGGCTGCTCTTTTATGAGCATTGTGATGAATGGAATCTTGCTTTTGTTAGATGTTTGGGTAGGTTTCCTGTATATTCTATGTTACGTGATCATCTTGCTTGGTGATAGATATGTCTAAGTAATCCAAGGTGTGATCTCTTTCAGTTTCCATTGTAAATTTTATGTATGGGTCCAGTCTGTTTATCTGTTCTAGTAAGCTTTTTTCATCTGTAAATCTACTGTCTACAATAACAAAAATGTCATCCATGAACCTACACCAAAAGAGAATATTCTGGATTTTACTGATCTCTGAATATTCTAGATGGAGGAGATAAAAAAGGGTGGTGGGGGTGTTTATTCTGGTGAAGGAAACTTATTGTTCACATGAATGGTTTACCGATGAAAGGGATGAAATATTAGGGATAAAATTAGTTTCTGATAATATTAAGGAGGTGGGAATTATAGGAACATACAGGCCTAGAAGAGAGGAAAGAGACATGGAAATATTTGAGAAAATAATAGATTATACTCATAAAAACAATAATAATGGTATGGTAATAATTGGGGGAGATCTAAACTTGCCTGAAGTTGAATGGAATGGAGCTGCAAGTGAAGCCCATGAACAGAAACTGGCAAATATGTTAATTTGGGAGGGAGGATTTACACAAGTAGTACAAGAACCGACTCGTCTCAACAACTTGCTAGATGTATTCTTGGTTAAACCCTGGGAAATTGTTGATAAAACTGAGATAATTGAAGGAATAGGTGACCATAAGGCTGTAATAATTGATGTAGGACTTGTACCAAAAATGCTTAATAAGAGGGTCACACAAGACAAGAAATTATACAGAAAAACTAAAGTTGATGAATTAGGGACTTACCTTAAATCACAATTCAGTTGTTGGATAAGTGAAGGGGGTAATGTGGATACACTTTGGGCTAAATTTAAAGGAATCTTTTGGGAAGGAGACAAGAGATTTGTACCTGTTAAGAAGGGTAAAATGACCTCAGACCCTGTTTATTATACAAGGGGAATAAGGAAATTAAAAAGAAAATGTAGAATAGTAAACAGGAAAATCAAAGAGGGTAGGGAGAATAGAGAAACTAGAAAACAGCTAATGAGGGAACTGAATAGAGTGAAAAAGGAAGCAAAAGAGAAATATATGAATGGCATACTTCAAGAGGGTAATGACCACAAAGGGAAATGGAAAAAGATGTATTCATATATTAGGAATCAAAAAGGAAAAGGAATCCAAATTCCTACAATGGTGGGAGAAGGGGGTGAACACTATTCAACAGATACTGAGAAAGCAAATCTATTTAGTAGGGAATTCAGAGATTCAGTAGAAGATTGTCAGGAGTTGGAAACAGTAACAGAAGATAGAGAGGGAGACACATAGGGAAACATGAAGCTTCTCATTCACAAATGAAGATATTTTCAGAGAAATCCAACTGCTTCAGCAAGGAAAAGCAGCAGGAAGTGATCAAATTACTGGGGAGGTATTAAAGACAATGGGGTGGTACATAGTGCCTTATTTAAAATTTCTCTTTGACTATGTCATAAATAATAGTGTAATACCAAAAGAATGGAAGGAATCTATAATAATACCAATTTATAAAGGAAAGGGTGATAAAAGGAAACAGAACTACAGACCAATCAGCCTGGTGTAGTTTGTAAAATACTGGAGAGTTTAATAGCAAAGTACATCAGAGGGATATGTGATGATAAAAATTGGTTCATGAGGAGCCAGTATGGATTTAGAAAGAAATTTTCTTGTGAGGCACAACTGGTGGTATTTCAGCAGGACATATCAGATCAGTTGGATTCAGGAGGCCAGTTAGATTGCATAGCCATAGATCTTTCCAAAGCCTTTGATAGAGTGGAACATGGAATATTATTAAAGAAATTGGAGGGAATAGGATTGGACGTAAGGGTTATACGTTGGATAAGAACATTTCTAAATTCAAGGGTTCAGAAAGTCAAAGTAGGAAATAATATATATCACAGGAAAAGAAAGTTTGGAAGGGAATCGCACAGGGTAGTAAAATCGGTCTGTTACTTTTCTTAATATACACAAATGATTTAGGGAACAATATAACATCAAAAATAAGATTGTATGCAGATGATATAATTGTTTATAGGGAAATAAATAACATTGAGGATTGTTCAGAATTACAAAGGGACCTTGAAAGTATCCAACAGTGGGTTGAAGAAAATAATATGAAGGTTAATGGAGGCAAATCAACCGTTACAACATTTACAAACAGGAGCTTTAAAACTGAATTTGAATATACTTTGGATGAGGTAGTTATCCCAAAAGATGGCAAGTGCAAATACTTAGGTGTGAGATTTGAAAGTAATTTGCACTGGAAGGGTCATGTTGATGACATTGTTGGGAAAGCATACAGATCGTTACATGTCATAATGATGCTACTTAAGGGATGCAACAAAGAATTAAAAGGAAAAAGTTACTTAAGTATGGTTCGTCCATTATTGGAATATGCAAACAGTGTTTGGGATCCTCACCAAGAATACCTAATAAAAGAAATAGATAGTGTGCAGAGGAAAGCAGCAAGATTTGTAACAGGGGATTTCAGGTGAAAGAGTAGTGTATCAGAAATGTTAAAGGAACTTGGGTGGGAAACTTTAAGTAAGAGAAGGGAGAAAACTAGTAGGATTATATAGTGCTTATACAGGAGAAGCATGGGGAGAAATCCGTGAGAGGCTTCAGTTGGAAAATAATTATATTGGCAGAACTGACCACAAGTATAAAATTAGAAGGAATTTTAGCAGAAGCGACTGGGGTAAATTTTCATTCATTGGGAAGGGCGTGAAGGAGTGGAACAGTTTACCAGGGGTAGTGTTTGATCCTTTTCTAAAATCTGTACAGGTATTCAAGAAGAGAATAAACATCAACAGGGAAAATAAATGAAATGTTAGAGGGCATTCGACCAGTGCAGGCCATTGTAAATTTTTAAAAATGTGTGTTAAAAAAAAAAATTCCATCCCCTGGTCCATGGAGTTTGGACAGCCAAAGTAGGGGACTGCCTGTAGGGGTGAAGTACAGTGGGGACTTCGAGGGCCCTGGGACCGCTACGGTAGCTGTGAAGGCCCTTCAGGAACTCTGAAAAGTGGTGGCAAAACGGGGCTCTGGTTAAGACGCAGCAGGTCGTTATGCTACTCAGGTTCCAAAATGGGTTTTAAAAAAAAAAGTAAATAAATGCAATGTAAATTTTAATCTTATACCAGTTGCATAGTATTATTTGAAGTAATTCCACATACTGTATATGAGTTGACTATGTTTGTAAGTACAGGAGATATCATAAGTAGAATTTTGTAAACAATATAAATTTATTAAGGATGATCTGTTTGTTTAATAGAAAAAAATTGTTAGCATAAATTGTATATTATTGTATCCTAGAAAATTTTTTTTCTTCTCTTGTTAATTTAAAATTTAGTGCTTGACAATAATGTATTTTAGTGTACCATTTGCCACCGAGGTCAACACCTCATTTGCAAATTAGAGATTTTGATTTTTGATTTGATATATTCCTGATGCTGGTGATCCCATAGGGAGGCCCCGTTTATAGATAGTGTCATGGAATCTGAAATAATTGTTATTGAGGGAAAATTCAAGCAGATTTGTAAATTCTTCTGTTTCTAGAATGCGTAGGCCACCATGAATTTTAAGATTGGCTTCTATTAGTTTAATTGTTTTTTGTATGGGTATGTTAGGGTACATATTAATGATGATGTATGCTACTAGACTGTGGTGTTGCTCAGTTTTCAGTTCTGTTGTTCATTGCCATAAGACCTGTCGATACGACGTAAAGCCAATAGCAAAAAAAAAAAATTATTTTGTGATATTGCAAAATTCTATTGAGTTTCGTATTGCTTTCGTAGCTAAGAATACGTAATGCTTCTTAAGGATCGTTTGAATAAACTGTGGTAATTTATGTGTTGGATTTGATCTGAAATTAATGGTGGGCCTCATAGGAACGTTTTCCTTGTGAATTTTGGGATATGCTTTGGCTGTAGGCAGTCTGAGATTCATTATGGTCAGTTTCGAAGTTTCTTGCTTGTTTGAAAGGAAGTGGGTGTTTTTTAGTAGTGTTTAAGATTTTTCTGGATGTTGGTGGTTGGGTCTTTTTGTTTAATTTGAGAAGTGTTGTCAAGAAAGCATTGTTTGGTTTTAGTTATGTACTCATTTTTGTCAATAATAACGGTGGTATTACCTTTATCTGTCTTCGTTACTAATAAGTTATCTTTAATTTTGTCTTTAAGTCTCTTAAGTTGTATGCCGCTGATGGCATTTCTGTTGTTGCTGTTATTGTTAAGCTTGTTGATGTATTGTGGCAATCTCTTCTTGACTTCGTATCTAATTTCATTGCATAGATCGTGAGGAACTTTGTTTAGAGCCTTTTCGGTTTCTGTAATAATGGTGGTAACATTTTGGAAGATTGAGGTGTTCTCCCAATTGTGTTTTGGTCCCTTGCTCACTATATTTGTCTCTATTTTTTTGAAATTTATATCTGTTAGATTTTTAATGGGCGGGTGGAATGTGTGCTTGCCATCTTCATTTGATTTAAAGGGGGAGTTTCTATTGGGGACTCTATCTTGTTTATGTTGGGCTTGTGAATGTCTCATTGTATTTAACTTTTTGTCTAATGTGTTCTGTTTACGAATTGCTAAATTTGTTAGTCTCCCTTGAGTGAGTTGCTGAAAATTGTCCCAATAGTATCTGGGTAAATCGTGGGATGCTTTAAGATTAGTTTCATATAGTTTTGAGTTAAGAAATTGTTTTTTTCCTATGAAGGAATTTTATCTCATCTCTTAACCATATTTTGGTTGGTCTTTATCTGTGTGTTACGTGTTTGAGCAGTGTTCCTTTGTCTGTTATATCTTTTGAGAAAATTTGGCGTTAGATCTTTCAATAGGCATTCTCTTAGAAAAGCGATGTTTTTGACTGTATTTGTTATTTTAATCCTTCTGATATTTGTAAGCAGTACTTTTTGCCTGGTTGGCTGGAATATTATAATCTGTTATCTTCATTGTCCGTATTGATGGTGAAAGTATTCACAAATATAAAGACAAGAACTTTCCACCTAATCGATACATTTATTCTATTATAGAGTACTGAAGAACCTATCGTCTTAATAACAACAACTTATAATGCTAAAACACAGCTTGTCCTAATTATGAATGAGTCATGCTAACTTAAGGTGATGTATTTCGGTAATGAAATATGATTGGAAAAATGGTTTTAAAAGTCTGCAAAGTTCACAAGTTCATTTTGATGCTGATCTTGATGTTCACTCTTTTAAACCAGTGTTGTGTTGTTGACACACTTAACTGAAAACGTTTCAATATTGAGCTGGTAATATATTACTATGTTAAATGCGAATGACTAATGTTAAAATAATATGATATGACAATAAAACGTGCTTGAAGGAGTAACTTTGACAGTCTGGAAAGTTTGCCAGTCCATTGAAACATTGTTCTTGATGTTTATACACATTCTCACTCATTCATCCATTGTTTCAATGTTATACATCTTTCTTTCTTTCTTTCTTTCTTTCTTTCTTTCTTTCTTTCTTTCTTTTGTTTTGGCCAGCTGTGGACCATGTTAATTCAATTTCAGCTGCTTCTATGCTTTGATCTGTGCCCAGTAATCCTTCATTCTTTCACTCTGCAACCTTTTTCTCTCTTCCCACTCTTTGTGTTCTTTATTTTTGACTTGTAAGTTTCCCTGTTGCTTATTTCCGATCCTTGTATTCCCATTTCTGTCAGGTCTTTCTTCACTTCCTGATGCTAGCCTACCACAGTTTTCTTGGTCTCAAAAAACCTTACTATCTTGTTGGTCAGTCTTCCCGGGTCCATTCTGTAGATGTGTCCAAGGAACATGGCTCTCCTCTTCCGGGTGGTGTCTGAGATCTTTCCTATCTTGCGGTACAGTTCTTGGTTTGCTTTCTTTGTGTATGATCCATCCTGTGTTCTTTGGGCTCCCAGTATCTTCCTTAGAATTTTTCATTCCACCAGTTCTAACTTCTTGACCAATCCTACCTTTATCAGGTTCAAACATTTGGCTGCATATAAGGCTTCTGGACGGATCACTGCCTGGTAATGTCCGAGTTTTGCATTGATTGAGATCTTCTTCTTGGTATAGGTGTTCATACTTAGCTTGTATGCCAAGTTCATTTTGTTGATTCTCGATATCAATGCCTCTTTCTCTGACAGGTTGTTATCTATCCACTCTCCCAGACATTTAAATTTCTCTACTTTCCAAATCCTCCCTCCCTCAACTGTCATCCCTCTGGGTGCTGTTTCGATGTTGGTCATGTACTGTGTTTTCTCGAAGGAGATCCGTAAGCCTGCCTTATTTTTACATCTATTTTAAAATATAAAATCTCTTATTGCTAAGAGATCACAGAAAAAGCAAACCTCCTTTTTAATGCCGCCATCCCACGTTTAAAAAACATTTATTTAAAGAGTCAACAAACAAAATCGAAAATGCACAAATGAGCCTCCAATAGACATGCTCCGCCCTACCCCAACTCCTCCCCAAATCATCTCCTTGGCCCCCACTACTTCCCCCCTCCAATGCTGCAATAGCTAGTCCTTGGCGCACACGAAGCAGTGCACGGTGTGCTCCCGACTAGTGCACAAGGACAGGCCATGCCAACAGTAAGTAACACGTTGGTTTTCAAAACACGCTCCATAGGATTCTCTATTAGTAAAATTCTTTTCTCTTTTTCCACCATATCTTTAGACACAATACAATGAACGCGAGTATGAAGAAGGGATCTTTCGCACATTAGTTAACATAACTTTACAGCCCAACAAATTGACTCTGAGGTGAGCTTATGAAGACGTTATACAAGCTCATCAAGATACATCATCATACAATTTAATAAATCTCCTACTGATGCGGAAGACTGTCAAAGTTACTCCTTCAAGCATGTTTTATTAACATAGTAATATTTTACCAGCTCAACATTGAATCGTTTTCAAATAAGTGTGTCAACAACGCAACACTGGTTTAAATGAGTGAACATCAAGATCAGCATCAAAACGAACTTGTGAACTTTGCAGACTTTTTAAAACCGTTTTTCCAATCATATTTTATTACCACATTACATCACCTTAAGTTAGCATGAGACATTCATAATTAGGACAAGCTGTGTTTTATCATTCTATGTTGTTGTTCTTGTTGTTGTTAAGACGATAGGTTCTTCAGCTGAAGATGGCCCACTAAAAGGGTTCAAACCGGTACTGACATATTAGCATGTTTTAAGTACTTTGTAATAGAATACAGTTGAACCTGCTTTATACGTAACTCTGTTCTATGTAATTCGTATTTGTACATAATTTCCTTTAGGTCCCGGAAAAATATAATTTAAAAGCGTATTAATTAAACCTTATTTATACGTAATCCGCTTATGCGTAATTCGCTGTTATACGTATTAAGTGTCAGTGAAATATAACTGAGTTTTGAGTAATGGCAATGAGAATGTACTTCTTAAAAAGAAACTACTGTACTTACGAAGTTTCCTCTTTGTCGGCGTAGGCAGAAGTAGAGCGATCGGGTTTCGGTGCTGAAACAGAGCACAAAGAGTTTCGCCGAGTGACATTGTTGACCCTTACCTACTGGCGGCTTAACAAAGGCGAGTCCCCTTCGCTCCTCCACTACCTTCGTCGTTTTTGACACGCCGCCAAAGATTAAGATACATTATAAGCAAAGTGGGCAGTTTTGGTGTGGAAACAAACGAAAATACAGTAAATTTGTTTGAATATGAGAATGTCTTTCATGGGAACAACGGAGAAGTAAAATGTCTACGATGCCGGTATCTGGTGTTTACTGTTGAACAGTAGTTTGTCATTCCGTTGCTTTTGATTAGCCGTGGAGAACAGAAAAAGGAAAAGTTATACGAGAAGTGGACGCTAAGCCACACAAAACAAAAACTGAAATTGCTTCTGTCTTAGGGATTGCTTATACAACGTTATGTACAGTCATCAGTAAAAGAAACACTATTTTGGATGAGTTCTTAAAACTGAGTTCAAAATCAGCAAAGCGCAGCTGTCAGCAAGAAGGAAGGTACGTAGATTTGGAGAAAGCATTTTTTACATGGTTCCAGCAAAATCGGGCTGCAGCACTACCAGTTAGTGGAGACACGCTGAAGGCAAAGGCGATAGATTTAGCTAAAATGATGAGTATCACTGATGTTTTCAAGGCTTCATCAGGATGGTTGCACCGGGCGAGTTGGCCGTGCGCGTAGAGGCACGCGGCTGTGAGCTTACATCCGGGAGATAGTGGGTTCGAATCCCACTATCGGCAGCCCTGAAGATGGTTTTCCGTGGTTTCCCATTTTCACACCAGGCAAATGCTGGGGCTGTACCTTAATTAAGGCCACGGCCGCTTCCTTCCAACTCCTAGGCCTTTCCTATCCCATCGTCGCCATAAGACCTATCTGTGTCGGTGCGACGTAAAGCCCCTAGCAAAAAAAAAAAAAAAAAAAGGATGGTTGCAAGGATTTAAAGATCGTCATGGAATCACAGGGAGAATAATTTGCGGTGACTCGAAATCTGTGGACGACGTCACGGTGCAACACTGGAAAGAAGAGGTTCTGCCGGGTATCGTGAGCGATTAACAGCCTCCAGACATCTACAACTGTGATAAGACCGGCCTATTCTACAATCTCCTTCAAAATAAAACATTAGCTGAAAAAGGTGACTCATGCCATGGAGGGAAGAAAAGTGAAATTCGTGTAACTGTACTTCTCGCCACCAATGCAGATGGATCTGACAAACTTCCTCCACTTGTGATAGGAAAATCAAAGAATCCGAGGTGTTTTAAGGATGCGAAAAGAAAACCTACGGTATATGAATCCAATGGAACATTGGTTGAAAAAACTGGACATTAAAATGAAAAAGAAACAGAAGATCCTTCTTCTTATGGATCGATGTGCAGCACATCCACCTCAAATCCTTCTGGGTAATATCCGAGTGGAATTTTTCTCTCGTACAGTACCAGTATTCTACAACAGGTCGGTTTGGGCATCATTGCAAATTTCAAAGTGCATTATAGAAAATTGCTGGTTCAACATTTAATAACACTGAGTGATGCAGGAAATGAACCTCTCTCCATTAATTTGTTACAAGCCATGGATTTTGTTTCAGCTGCCTAGAAGCAGGTGTCATCCTCCACAATCAGCAACTGTTTCTGCAAACCTGGTGTCTTACTAGAAGAGGCTGCCTCTAATGATGATTATGGGGACAAAGTTTTGTTTGGTAATGAGCTAACGCTACCGGAGGGTGTAGAATTCTATACTTCTGTGGAGAACTACCGGGTGAAGAGATTATTGCTGATCTATCCCATCAACGCGGCGGTGATGGACCAGCTACAAGCGATAGTGACATTGGAGATGGTGATAACAACTTGAATTTTGACACCTGAACTGAGTGAAGTTTTAAGTGCAATCGAAGTGTGTAGGCGTTACATCAGTGCGAAAAGTTGTGGTGAAAATGCTTTGAATTCATTACTAAGTTTGCTAAAGGAGATTTATGGCCTTAATACAAGAAAAGTGAAACAAGCCAAACTATCTGATTTCTTTAAGGCTGGACCAAGTTCAAATAATATTTTCTGTCGTAATGTATTTATTATTTGCAAGGATTTACACATGTAGGCCTATTACATTGGTTTTTCGGTAAATATGTGAAGCATTGCGTAAGTCTGATTTCTAAGTATTTCTGAGTTACAAGTAGTTTTTTCCCTTCCCTTTGATATACGTATAAATAAGGTTCAACTGTATATGTATTGATTAGTTGGAAAGTTCCTGTCTTTATATTTGCAAATACAAACAGAAATTAAAATTGCAAATTTGTAATTCGCAAGAACTATTCAAAGATTACTGACAAAGCTAAATGATGATGATGATGATGCTTGTTGTTTGAAGGGGCCTAACATCTAAGGTCATCGGTCCCAAAACCTAAATGCGTAGACAGATTGTTATTAGTACTGTTTTATCCTACTATGCTCTAATTGATTCACATGAAAGATGCACACACAAAGATACACACGAATATAGCAGGCAAGATAGTATCTAATATACCGTATCTACACAACAATTCTTAACTGAAATGTGGTTATATGATTTTTACAGCAGGTGGATTACTATTATTTTCCCTACTATGCAGGACTGAGAATAAGTGTCCTTAAATGCTGAAAAATATGAGGTTTTCTACAATGATTTCTGAAAAAAAAAAGAAATACTTCTTTCAAAACTGCGCTGAGGACTTGAATTGCAGTATCATTGGGATATAGGAATTTGATTATTAACTTTTACTTGAATAAACGGAGGTGCAAAGTACAAAGTATACTAGGGACTTAGAACTACAAATTATCGGAATACAGTAATCGGCTGATATCTCGTCGGTATGCAGCAAACAATTTTCAACAATCGAAAGACTGTTGAGTAATCCTCTAGTGAAATACCATGTATTCTCTTGAACTTGTTTTTTAAAATCGATGTTCACAGGTGTTATCGTGTTATTTAATTGAAAAAATTATCACCTTTGTGATAGTTTAAATGGATATGTTGGCTGCACAAATGTAAAAGCTACAGAAGTTACAACTCCTTTTTATGTATTATACCAACAAACCTACAGATACTTTTAAAAAATTAAAAAGATAATACTGTTACCTAAATTATTTCCTAAAACTACAAAGTACACCTAGCTAACCTACTTAACCTAGAAAACGTTATGTACTGAACACCAACTGAACTACTTGATATATAATTCAAATAAATATCTCTACTCCCAATTTCTACCAACAAGCACTAAACACCATAATATAAATAGCACTAAATGGGTCACACACACACACAATTAAGCAATTTCAATAGGTTTTAACTACTTTATCACTACAATAATTCAGGAGCACTCCCAACAGCCGACCATTCACTAGCGCGTCCAACAATGGAATCTTGACCCCACAACATATACAGTATATACAAATACAGTTAGTATAGTTTAAGACTTCCCAATTCTGTTCACAGGCCACTGGAATCCCCAAGCGGGTGCCATATAGCTTTTGTCAAGCCTTGCGTGATAAGTGTTGATAGCTGAGGCAGCAGGATGTTTATCTCTGTTGCTCAGTTCACTAGTAACCATGGGAATTATAAGGTGTGTGGTAGGGTTAATATCGCAATGGTTAAGTACAATACAGCACAGAGAATTTATTTGATCAAATGTTATTTGCACAAGAAGAAGAAACCAGTTAATAGGTGACTTCGAATATTCTGTAGACAGTTCCCCGATTCTACAGTACCATCAAAACATTAAGTGCAAAAACTCGTTGACAAGTGACGTTGTACTGGTTCAGTAACTAATAAGAAAAATCAGCGAAGGAGAACAGCTCTCACACAAGAAAGGTTAGAAGATATACAGGCAAGACTGGAAGTCAGTCCACATAAGTCGCTTCAGAGAGTAGCTCAGGAAACAGGTGTTTCACATTTATCAGCACATAATGCAACAAAATTTACAATCTTATCGGACTCGTTCAGTCTACTCATACAGCCTACAGATCTCATTGCACGAATAAGATGAATAGTGAATAATGAATAGTGTCCACGATGGTATCGTGGATCTGAACTTCCTTTTTATGAATGATGAACACAACATTCTGGAACCATTTTTTGCTGAACCGACTGAAGAAGATAAGAGGTACGGCTATTTCTAGCAGGATGGTGCAACGGCTCATATGGCGCATAGGTCTTCGCGACGGTTGCAGAAAGCGTTTGATGATCTGATTACCAGTAGGGGCTTACGGCCCCCTTGTTCGGCTAATTTAAGCATCTGCAACTTTTATCTATGGGGAAATCTCAAAGATAAAGTTTACAAGAATAACCCTCAAACTTCAGAAGAATTAAAAATCAAAATTAGGAACACGGTGCATTCCATTAATGTCCACAAACTGCAAAGTGTGTTCCGAACTCTCATTACAGGATGTAAAGCTTGCAAAGCAGCTCAGGGAGCTCGCTTTCAACATATTCTGTAAATACTGGTGAGTTCAGTTTGTTACTTTCTTCTTTGCAATTGGCTTTACGTCGCACTGACACGGATAGGTCTTATGGCGATGATGGGATAGGAAAGGCCAAGGAGTGGAAAGGAAGTGTCCATGGCATTAATTAAGGTACAGCCCCAGCATTTAATTTACTAGTTTGTTTGTTTATTTATTTATTTATTTATTTATTTATTTATTTATTTATTTATTTATTTATTTATTTATTTATTTATTTATTTATTTATTTGTCCATAGCTGGTGAGTTCAGTTACATTTAGTTTCTATGGGCATAATCATGCCGCTTCTTTGAGATGACTACTTCCGCTCACCATTGCGGGCACTGTGCTCGTTGTCACTGCTTATCTGCGCTCGTATTCCTCGGTACTCCGCGATAAGTCTTAAAATATACTTCCTGTACAAAGAGATATACAGGTCAATAAAACAGTGAAAACTGAACGAGTGGCTGCGGGATTCGGATCACGTAGCTGTCAGCTTGCATTCGGGAGATAGTGGGTTTGAACCCCACTGTTGGCAGCCCTGAAGATGGTTTTCCGTGGTTTCCCATTTTACATCAGGCTGTACCTTAATTAAGGCTACAGCTGTTTCGTTTCCACTCCTACCCCTTCTATCCCATTGTTGCCATAAGACATTTCTGCGTCAGTGCGATGTAAAGCACATTGTAAATTTTTTTTTAAAAAAAGAAAGAAAACTTGAAAGCTGTTTATGTCTGAATCAGTATAAATGTGTTATTTGGGTTTAAAGAATCACCAGTTCTTTGTTGCTTTAATGTTCTGTTGCACATGTATGGACATGTTGCTGATAAACTTACTTCTGTACGTGATTAAGGGAAGTTTTTAAAATAATGATTGCAGGTAATCTGTTAAATTTCTTTAGCAACTATTGACCATGGTCCCTGGAATGTTGTCACCATTAAATTGTCTTAAAATTGCCTCAGGATCCTGCCCTCTAACTAGTAGAAGTAAGCACCAGTAGTTCTCAGTCACTTCATCATCCAGCTCTTTGGCTGAATGGTCAGTGTTGCGACCATCAGATCAGTGTGTCCCAAGTTCAACTCCTGGCAGGTCCGGGGATTTTAACTACTGCTAGTAAATTCCTCTGGCTAGGTGACTGGGTACCACCAGTATAACCATGTTGAAAAACTGAATTTCACGAGTTCTTTGAAGTTACGCAACCTTGGCCATGGTTAGTATTTGGATGGGTAGCCATGTGCTCTTGGCTTGAGGAGTGGAAAGAATCTGATTACCCTTTTGCATGTAAACTCCGGCTCAGGATGCCTGAATAGTTGCTCTTGACTAACCTTGAGGCACTGAATAGATCGCGTACATCCCAGGTTTGGAAAAGAGTGTTGGTTAAGAGAATAATGAGACTGACTGATTGTCTTTATACATGCTTCTTCATGTATATACGAGACACCACTTTGCCAACTGCATCTTGAAATAGGTATGTACATCCCTCCAGATTTAGCATGAGGAAGGGTATCCAGCTATTAAACTGGACCAAGCCCACATGTGCAACACAGATCGCACCTGTAACCCCACCAGAGTATGGGTAAAGTGGCAGAGAAATATATTTCTCAAAATACGTTATAACGCCTTATCTATATTTTTAAAAATTATGGTTTTGTCTTTGCAGTTCAAAATTTTGCCTCATATTTTGTTTTTATCTCAGAATAGGTACGAGGGTCGAGTCATAAGTCATGGCAACTTTTTTTTTCTCGCGAACAGGAGACAACACAGAAAATCTAAGATATGCATTTGGAAATATAGGGCATGTACTTATGCATAGTGCCTGCAGACAAATTCTGACTTCAGGAGATTCTCGTAGGAAAGTGACAGAACACAGGCCATTGGTAAACATTGTTTTATTATGGTATAGACAGCAAATACACAAGACTACATACAAAGGACAGGTCTCCACTGGTCACAGACCTTCAAAATAATCACCCAAGGTTTCCACTCTGCGTTGCCAGCAGTGGGGCAGGCGCCGAATACCATTCGCTGCATGTGTATCGCTAACGTGTGACACCTCTCCCCGAAATGCTGTTACGATGTCCTCTTTGTTAGCAAACCGTTGTCCACATAATGGCTTCTTGACTTTGAGGATTAGATCATAGTCACATGGGCTCAGATCAGGCGAATAAGGCAGGTGTGGAAGAACCTCCCATTCCCACCACTGTAAGCGACGCTAAACGCTGGCTGCTGTGTGAGCTGTCGCGTTATTGTGTAGGATTATGGCATTGTCCAAAAGATCTGGATGTTTGGTTCACACTGCATGGTGCAATTGGTACAACAAAAAGGAATTGTAATAAACATCTTTGTCCGTGGACACCGGACAGCCTGGGCGAGGCAAATCAGCAGTTGATACTCTACCCCGTTAGAACGTCTCCACCCACCTCACCACTGTTCTATAGGGCATGGCATGCACAGCTAATGCTTCCCGCAGCTCTGCATGACATTGGTGTGCATTTCTGTTGTGGAGAACTGTTATTTTAATATATGATCGTTGCTCCTGCTTGTTGACTTCCATTTTGTGATGCTCTCACTCACATACTGAGCTTGGGGGCATGCTTAGACCCACACTGTTGTTTACATACACCATCTAGTGGCATCATACACAAGTACATACTATACGTTTCCAAATGCATAATTTATATTTTCCGTGTTGTCTCCTGTTTGCAAGAAAAAAATAGTTGCCATGACTTATGACTCGACCTATGTATATAATTTTTGCCTGTTTATTTCAAATAATTTCTAGTCTTTTCTTTTATGCAGTTTTACTGTATGAAGGATTAAAACAACTTTGCCTTGAAAGTCGTGAACGAGGGATGAGAAATTTTGCTCTTTCTGATCATGCATTGCCTCATAATCAATGGGCCTTTAAGGCCGAGCAGCAGTCGTTTTGTATGCCAAGGCCCGTCAAAGCTATTGCAACATGGTATTGGGTTTCGAATAACAACAGAGATAATCGTATTAGTAGATTTTTCACAAATGTCCAGTTATCTCTATAACTCTTCAGTTCTATCTAATACCTGTACTTAACAATAGTTTTGAAAATTGCAATATACTATATTGTATATCCCATACATTCTTACTGTATGAGCTATGATAGATGAGATATTAACACTTTGAATACTCCCCATTTTAACATGGACACTGGCAATGAACTTGGTCTTTTTCATGAATTTTATACATTTTTACAACACAGCGAAACATAGTACATACCTGATTTTTGTACCATATAAAGGTGTCAGCCATCCAAAACAAAGATAATAATCAGGAAGTACATGTCTAAAGTATTTTAATTATACTAGTCTTATGAAAAACATTTTTAAAATGTTCAAGATAAAACCTTTACATTCAAGTTTATCAATAAGCCTGCTCAAACAATAAAAATGAATCATTTAATGTGGCTACTTAAGCCCCAGATAAACACAAATACATTTTAAATACAAAATTTACCTATTTAGGAATTGTTTGTTTTGGTACAGTAACCTGAAAATATTGGGCTATGCACAGTCCAACCTTGCACTCCGTGCACCACCATCTTTTCGCGGTACAGGTGAATCATCAGCCTGCATCTCTTCACCTAAATGAAAAAATACTTCCAAAATTCGGGAGAGTTATATAATTTGTATTTGGAGTAAAGTAATGCAGCTAAAAACACTTGCACTCAAAAGTGACATAACAAATGAAAATCTTGCCCGAACTATCACTTGATATGTTATATGAGCAGAGTATTCACAACTGTCACCTATTTCTGAGCCCGCTTCTCCCAATGAAATATCCAAGATATCACCATCATTGAGCCAGCGTGAGAACATGTTTGTAGAGTAACACGGCTGACACTGCAACATGTTTGGCATGCTCAGCACCTGGGACATTGAATGCTTCAGTAGATGTCACGGCAAGGAGAAACTACCCTTTTTATCATTAGGTTTGAACTTCCTGATAACTGCTGCATTCTAGTGAACACCAGATAAAGTACTACCTCCAAGCAAGGGACTGGAACCGTATGGGATACGTGCAGCTGCCTATAAACATGCAAGAAAATCACCCCCGTATGGTATATGGGTGCCATCCTCATCCAGGTTATGATTGCTAAGTTCATTAATGGCGAGTGTTGCTGACATGCAAATATTCAATAATCCATCAGCAACAGGTAGCTAATTTATTATAAAAATATTGTTATGCATTGTAAAAGAATATCTTGAAGTGATGCAACAAAACAGATTTCATTTTCATAACAACGTGAACAATTTAAAATACCTATTTTTACTGAAACACTGGAAAAATTACCTCTCAGTGTGTAGAAACCTGCCCACCTTGAACTAGTGAGTGGTTTAATGTATACATAATCTTGGAGACTATGAAAAAGTCTTGAGTGTGTAAGGGCTCTTGTTTGTCTCCAACTTGGTTATTTCAGCCCGTTGAGTGCTAAAATTACCTCTGATTTTCTCAGCAATGATTACAGTATTTATTCTTATTTTTCTAGTGTCTTGACCTAAGCCCGGAGCTCCTCAATGAAAGGATTGTCGATTACATTGATATTGCATATGATGAAGTCAGTCCAAAACATTACAAGGAAGAAGAAGTAAGTATTATTATTATTATTATTATTATTATTATTATTATTATTATTATTATTGTTGTTGTTGTTGTTGTTGTTGTTGTTGTTGTTGTTGTTGTTGTTGTTGTTGTTGTTGTTGTTGTTGTTGTTACTATTATCAGGGGAATATTTCACTGATTAGATATGTATAACTATAAATTTAATCCCTTAAGCATATCAAAAGTTCAGTGCACTGATAAACACCACCTCAATACCTTTCCTTGTAAGCATGGAGTTTTTGGTTGAGCCTGAGTTCATTTTGTTGAATGAAACATTTCAGAATCAGGGTGAATATCAGTCAGTGTTACCATATATTATATCAAACTTGATTGCATATGAATTCATTCTTTTCTTAGAAAATGAGAAAGAAAGGTGGAATGGAGATACATCCTTTCAAAAGCAGGTAGTTGGCTAGGATTCAGGATATACAGGATAGTATTATGATCCATGAGTATTTTGCTGGTTTACAATATACAGTAAATTATGTAGTAAAGAAATATTTAATGATACAAGATTTTGTGGACATCATTATAGGGCAGGGCCTCTCAAGGTGCATGCACCAGTGCACACCTGCCAACTTTCCCGATTTAGGCGGGAGACTCCCAGTTTTCAACAGTTTTTCCCGCCTCCCAGTTATTCTATTATTTTTCCTGATTTTAGCTTATTTTTTGGTGAACTTCAAACATTTGTCTTCAAATCTCATCATTTCAGCTTTTTTACGTTAGTGGCCGGGAGTCCTTCATTCATTGGCCGCTTTTAAACGAAAAATCTACGTTTATTAATGCGAGAAATGTGCACGAATGTGCGATGTTTATTGCAACCTGTATATCGCGACGCGTATATTGATCGTCAATCTCTCGTTCTCGCGTGCTATGTTTGTGTTCGTTCACATCAGTCTAGTCGATTCTAGAGACTAGTTGCTAGATATGGAGTGTTTTTTTAGTAATTTAGTGACAGGATTTCAATGATAACAACTAGTGACTTTTCTAGAGATTTTTGGAGACAGTTTTGGCTAATTTTAATTGATCTCAATATAAATAAAATAAGTGTCTGTACATTGCTCAGAATTTAAAAAGAATGATATTTCTCTACCGTTCGTGACGACAGTAACAAGGATAAATGCACGTCTTAATTTTCCGTAATGTCTGTATGTACACTTATCACGAGAAAACGGCTGAAGAGAATTTAATGAAAATCGGTATATGAAGTCGGGGAATAAGTCGCTACAATCTAGGCTATAAATAATTGTGTTCACACTGAGTGAAATGGTAGTTTAAGGGAAGGCCTAAAATTTAATTATCACATAATTGTTATTATTGGCCCTATCAATAAATACTACATAATTAAAGTTATATATTATTGAATTTCCTATCATTTATGTCATACATTTTTACTGTACCAGCTATGATAACAGAGATTTTCACGAATTTCGATTTTTGTTGCTAAGTCCACATCAGCACCGAGGTACGAGAAAATGGGTGAACAGAATTTAATGAAAATCGGTATCTAAAGTCCGGGAATAAGGAACCACAGTCTACACTATAAATAATTTTATTCACCCTGTTTGAAATGGTAGTTTAGGGGAAGGTGTCAAATTTTATTTTTAATTAACGTATCTAATTGGTCATATCGAAAAGTACTACAAAAGAAAAGTTATAGAAAGTACAATTTCTGATTATTTATGTCTTACTCAGTTTTACCGTACCGACTGTCCAGCTCTGTGGCTAAATGGTTAGCGTGCTGGCCTTTAGTCATTGGGGGCCCGGGTTCGATTCCCGGCAGGATCAGGAATTTTAACCATCATTGGTTCATTTCTCTGGCACGGGGGCTGGGTGTGTGTGTCGTCTTCATCATCATTTCATCCTCATCACGACGCGTAGGTTGCCTGCGAGCATCAAATCAAAAGACCTGCACCTGGCGAGCCGAACATATCCTTGGACACTCCCAGCACGAAAAGCCATACGCCATTTCATTTCACCGTACTGACTATAATAATATTGTGAAGATGATTATAAGAATGAGAAAAAAAGTCATGAAGGAACGATCACTTGAATAATAACACAAGAGGGAGTCATAAAAGAAAGGAGGGCTCACTTTACATTAGATGCTCTAATATCACAGAGTCGGAAGAAAACTAAATGTGAAGGCCTGCAATATAGACAGCTCATAAAATTGATCAACAGTAGTATTACATTGACCATTGTTTGTTGTGATATGCTTTGTGTATTCTGCTGCCATTTATCTCCGATAGATGGGACTACTGCTGCGTACCTAGTATAACAGCCTGCCTGAATATTGGCGGGAAGTAGCTGGGGAGTTAGATCTCCCTCTTCTTTAGCATGCCATTCCTCTGGTCATACATTTTCTGATACTACTGGTACGTTACACACTGGATCATCATAGTATTCCAGCTATTCGATCCCTACTCTGAGGCAGTGATTGGAATGAGCAGTGTGCACACTTAAATTGAATAACCATGAACCTACTACTCTGGCATAGCAGGGTGAGAGGTGATACTCCCACGTGGCACGTTCCAGATTTCAGATAGGGGAGTTCTAATTGGCTTGCTGGCGGACTTGAGCAAAATAAAATAGCCCTTGCGGACCAAACACACACCCCTCTGTGGGTGGGAGACTCAGCGAAGAATACACCCACGGTATCCCCTGTCGTAAGAGGCGACCTAGGGATGTTTGAATTAGAACCATGAGACTACTTATAATTAGTACCACCACGTGGGGAACACCATGGGTCACTTTTACTTGCGCGTAGTACCACTATGTTAGATACACAATAGGTTTGTGATTAGTAGCGACAGTGTGTGAATCAGGGCGAGTTTTACAGTACCTGTGATTAGTACCACTGTATGAGTGACACCATGGGTCTGCCATAGTAATACCATAGTAATCCATAGTAATACCTCCTGGAGGCAAGTCTGTGCAGGTCTGTCCAGAAGTCTGCGCATGTATGGGGCCCTTTAGATTGACACTGTAGTACTTTTCTTTAAAAGTGAGAAAATGTGCTGTTTTTAATTTTATTGAATATTTCATATGACGGCATTACTTGTAACCGTGACATTCGTACTGACGTCATTGTAATGACCTACGTTGACTTCAGTTGGGAGAACTATAAGGATAGTCTTTCTGAGAATTCAGTAGCGAAGCATGGGCACAACAGCTAGTTATTTGATACAAATAGCATTCTGCTTCTCATAATCGTGTGGGCACTTGATGCAATATATTAATCTGTGCATTTGCTAAGTAATGGCATTTTAGTGCATGACTTATTCACACGTGTGGAGCATGAGTTCATGCTATTTTCGGATGGCTTATCAGAGACCAATCATCTCACTCACATACTTCCTGTGAGGTAATAGAGATGTGTAATTTTTAGCCTTGTAGTCTCTTTATAGTGACAGTCGGGCTTTGAGTTATAAATATATCATAGTACTGTATTGCGGAAGACATGTAGAATAAGCAGTTTTAACCAATTGAATCTCCTGATTTCTCCTGATTATTCCTGATTTTCATATCAAAATCTCCTGCTTTTTGGTTTTGTAAAGTTGGCCGGTATGACCAGTTCATAGTATAGATAAGAAATGTGTTTTTCCACCAATCAGTACACAATTTATTTTAAATAGATTAAACTAGTACAGGGTTCGGCTGTTAACAGCCATCATCAGCTAGTACATGATTTGTTTCCAGCCATTAGACAATTCACAAGTTACTATTGTATTAGACATCTGGATGTCTAATGGGGGATGGAAATGTATACAGTAGCATGAAATTAAAGTATCTGTAGTCAAGGTAAAAAGTTACAATAAGTTAGAACATGAGTATGTAGAACATATTAAAACATATGGGCCACAATATAAAGCACTTAAGTTTTAACACATTAAAATTTGGTATGTATAGGTAGACACTTGTTAAAATTTTTCAGTTCATGTTACATAGATTCCATTCTTCTATCTTCTGTGTGGTTCCTTTGCTTCTGTGTTATGTTGATTTTAGCTGTGTGAGGTAATCTTCGAGAATGTTCTGAAGCTGGTATGCGTCATATTGATATGGACCTTTGTCATGAAGAAATTTTATTGTGTTATATATTCCAACTTGTGATGTACTCTAGTGAGTTTTAATATAGTAAACTGCAGGTCTTGAGTTTGAATTTAGAAGCAGTTGGTGGCAGCACCTCTCTCGTCTATGTTCGTTTGTGGTTGTGGTCTGTAAAGATAAGCTAATATAAGTATACCGGTGGTGTGTGTATGAAGGAATGCCTGGTGTGTGTATGGAAAGAGTACTTACTATAGTTGTTGTGGAGGTCTTGTGCCATTGTGTCTGAAGGCTTGTTGTGTTCTACTGCGAGTGCGTCTGGGGCTCATATTAGCTATGGAGGGGGATGTAGGTGGAGGGGAAGAAGGAGTGGCCATTGGGGAAGTAGGGGCGGGGTTGGGCTTGTGATTCGTTGGTTTTTTTTTTTTTTTTTGCTAGGGGCTTTACGTCGCGCCGACACAGATAGGTCTTATGGCGACGATGGGATAGGAAAGGCCTAGGAGTTGGAAGGAAGCGGCCGTGGCCTTCATTAAGGTACAGCCCCAGCATTTGCCTGGTGTGAAAATGGGAAACCACGGAAAACCATTTTCAGGGCTGCCGATAGTGGGATTCGAACCTACTATCTCCCGGATGCAAGCTCACAGCCGCGCGCCTCTACGCGCACGGCCAACTCGCCCGGTCGTTGGTTTGTTGGAGCGTGTGTTTACTATTTTGAGGTAATCATTCTTTAATGCCGGAATGGCTTTATCAAAAATGATGCTGGTTTTCTCTGTAATATCATTAATGTTATGATTGGGGTTAGCGTATTGGTCCAAAGAAATGTAGAAATCTTCGGTTATGTTGAGCAGGGGGCCCTTGGAGTTTATGTTTAGTATTGTCATGTCGTTATTGATGTCTGTGAAACTATGCTTGGATTCTTCTACATGTTGGCCTGTTGATGAGAAATGGTTATGTTTTACTGCATTTATATGTTCATTGTAGCGGATGGTGAAGTTTCTGCCTGTACGTCCAATGTAACTTGTGTCACAGTTGTTACATTTGATACGGTAGACACCTGATTGGTTGTATTTATTGTTATTATTGACTGTTTTAGTGTTACGTATAATGTTGGTACTATTGTGTGTGGTTTTGAATGCTATTTTCATGTTGTGCTTCTTGAAAATATTAGTTATGGTTAGAGGCATTAATTTTTCGCATTAATTTTTGAACGATTTTGCGACAAGGTTACTAATTTTCGCGTTATTTCGCGAAATAGATATTGCCGTATTGCTTTAATTTCGCTTTAATGAAATTCTAAAATTAATATTTAAAGGTTTCATTATTGTGGTTCTGAATTATTTATATGAATGGTAGATGTATAAATTACTAAGAGCCAAGTCCGTTTTCCCTTCCAAAGATTGTTTGCTGCTTGCTAGTACTTCATTTGAGCAACGGGGGACGTACGAGGTATTGTTTCCTTAGTTGGTTAGCTGTGGAAAGGTCCCCAGATCCTAACCAATAGAAAAAAGAAAAATCTTTATCAGAAAGAGGTCTTAGAAAACCTAGTCTTACTATCACTGATCGTTGATTGTGGAGGTTTAATTGATAGACTGTAAATGCCTGGTACATAATTTTGAAGCCATTTCCGGACTGCAGGGTCGTCAACCTTCTCCAGCGGGATGTTGGCTTTGAGTAGCATCGCTGTTGTTTCGTGACTAAATTCTATTTTTTTCACTCTTAGTTTTCTTTTGCATATCTAATGAGGGTTCTATTGTTGCCTGCTGTTTCACTGTTGGAGTGCTAAATTTACGTCCTGAATGTTCCTTATTTTTAAAACAATGTTTTGAGACGGTATCTTTTTCTCCCACTCGATACGAACATTACAAAATTTACACATTAAAATATTGCTTTCCGAAACGTATAAACCTTCACTCGCAAACTGTTTAGCTCTGCTTTGCACCGTAACACTTGTCGAGCGACCCATCTTCGCTGCTGTCTGTGATCACTTTCTTCATTTTACCTGACCACGAACCCGAAATACACCAGTCAATTTTGCTGCTTGTAGACGTCATGCCGTGAGGAGACAGACTGGGGTGGGATTACCAGCCACCACAAGAACAACATTCCAAACATTTCGTTTGGCAAGAAGCATGGAGCCAACCCCTTTTCTTTGATACCATGTCTTAAAGAGATTTTCCAGAACATTCATGATAACATATTTCTTTCCTGTTGATGAATCCTTGTTTGCTCTTCCTTTTCTTCTCATACATAATCTTGGAACAGAATGTCAAGTTCGTTATTCACTACAGATTTCGCTGTAATATCGCGCTTATCGCGAAATAATTGAATTTCGCTTTAGAATGGCCTAATCGCTTTAATTCGCGAACATAATATCCATATTTTCTTAACCAGAAACATATGATTCCTAAAGATATCGCAAAATCACTTCAAAATATTTTTTGTCGCGTTTATCGTTAATGCGAAAAATCATGCCTCTAGTTATGGTATATATATATGGGTGTTGTTAAAGGTAAATAGGGCTTAGTCTTTTTTGGGTTTGGCTGTTTTAGCTAATTTAGTTTTAAGTTGTGATTTTATTTTGTGAATGATTTTGTTGACCATTTCTTTGCTGTATCCATTATGTTTAGCTATGTCGTGGATTAATTTCAATTCATTGTTTAGGTCTTCTGTTGTCATTGGGATGTTAAAAGCTCTATAAATCATACTATAATAGGCTGCTCTTTTTTGTGTATTGGGATGAATGGAGTCATTTTTTATGGTATTTGAGGTGTGTGTGGATTTCCTGTAGATATTGTAAGATAAGTGGTTGTCGTGTCTGGTTATTGTTAAGTCTAATTTAGTGTACGGTTATTTTCGGTTTCTTTGGTGAATTTAATTTGGGGATCTAGAGTGTTAAGTTTGTCTAGTATAGCTTGTGCATCAGTGGATCTATTATCTAAAATTACGAAGATATCGTCAACAAATCTGCACCAAAACTGTATATTATCTATTTCTTTGATTGACGTGTGTTCTAAGTAATCTATATATATTTCTGCTAATATTCCGGAGGCAGGAGACCCCATAGGTAGGCCTTGTTGCTGATAAATGGTATCGTGAAATCTGAAATAGTTATTGTTTATGGCAAATTCAAGTAAGTTTATGAATTTGTTTATTTCTAAGATGCTCAAGTTGCTATTGTTTTTTAGGTTAGATTCTATTATTTTGATTGTTTGTTTAACAGGAATGTTAGGGTACATATTTATTATGTCAAAAGAAGCAAGGGTTCGATCTTGAGCTCTTTAGTTTTGTTGCAAAAATCTATTGAGTTTAGTATTGTTTTGTTTGCTAAAAATGAATAGTGCTTCTTTAAAATTTTTTGGATGAATTGCGATAATTTGTAGGTTGGACTGGCTCTATAGTTTATAATTGGTCTCATAGGTATGTCTTCTTTATGTATTTTTGGGTAGGCTTTCGCGGACGGTAATTGGGGGTTCATTGTTATGAGTTTAGCAGATTCAGTTTCGGTGAGAAGAAAGTGTGTGTTTTTGAGTAAAATTTTTAAATTCCTTTGTATGTTATTGGTTGGATCTCGGCGTTTAATAGAAAAGGTATTGTCTTGGAAACATTTTTTAGTCTTTGTTATGTATTCATTTTTATCCATAATGACCGTAGTGTTGCCTTTGTCGGCCTTCGTTATTAGTAGATTGTTCTGTTTTATTTTATTTTTAAGTTTGTTTAAGTTATATATATAACACAATAAAACTTCTTCATGACGAAGGTCCATATCAATATGACGAATACCAGCTTCAGAACATTCTCGAAGATTACCTCACACAGCTAAAATCAACATAACATAGAAGCAAAGGAACCACACAGAAGATAGAAGAATGGAATCTATGTAACATGAACTGAAAAATTTTAACAAGTGTCTACCTATACATACCAAATTTTAATGTGTTAAAACTTTTTAAGTGTTTTATATTGTGGCCCATATGTTTTAATATGTTCTACATACTCATGTTCTAACTTATTGTAACTTTTTACCTTGACTACAGATATTTTAATTTCACGCTACTGTATACATTTCCATCTCCCATTAGACATCCGGATGTCTAATACAATAACAACTTGTGAATTGTCTAATGGCTGGAAACAAATCATGTACTAGCTGATGATGGCCGTTAACAGCCGAAACCGGTACTAGTTTAATCTATTTAAAATAAATTGTGTATTGATTGGTGGAAAAACACATTTCTTATCTATACTTTGAATCTGTCAATACGGAAAATGAAATTTATAAATAATAACAATGACCAGTTTCATTGCGCTGTGCACGGTGCAGAAGACAACTTTGCTTGGTTGACCAGAGTGCAGACCCCCACTCTTCGATTTTGAGCAATAGCGCTGTCTCTCTCTTTCCCCACGCCTGTCTCACTCGCTCCGCCTGTCTCCCTCTTACTTGCTTACTCCGTAGCGCTCCAAATCCGAGTTGAGTGGGACCGATGCACTGGGCACTGGAACTCTGCGCCTCAATTAACACGCGTGAGATTTTGGGCATTTGAGAGGCCTTGTTATAGGGTAATAAAATGTAATGGCATATTAGTACTATCCAGTGACTTGAGTTTTGCTATACAGTAGAATAAGAATTTATTATATTAATAAAAACCACCTTTCCAATACAATATATTGGGATTCATAACTTGCAATACAGTAGAATCTCGATATCTCGAATCATCTCAGGAGCTATATATTATTTCGAGTTATCGAAATTTCGAGATATAGAGAATTCTTGGTATTGAGCATGTACAACTGAATCATCATATATATCTGCAAGTTGATACAATATTTTTTAACTGAGTAAAAATGCACTCAAATTATTTTATCATTTTAATTACCACACTTGTTATAGCAACTCTTTGAAGACACATTACCTACGGTAGAGGAACATGAAATATACCTCTGTTAACATCTGTTGGTTTCTTCTGTTTTCTTACAACAGTAGTTATTGTTGTGAAAAAACTGTAATTTACATTCAGCTGTCTGTTAATAGGATCAAAGAACACTCACTGGATTTATCGCTTTTACATTAGATGGCTCATGCAGCTTCAAATGCCTACGGTCACCCCGCCAGGGCTGGACAGATGTGAATATACAGAGGTCGGCTGGTAGTATGTCAAGGAATAACAACACACAAACATTTGATGTTGTATTGCACAGTTTTTTTGTCGTACAACATTCGAGCTACAGAATATTTTCATCTTCTGGGGAGGAAACTTCTGCTTCGAGAAATAGAGAAATTCATATTATCAAATTTTGTGTAATAGAGAAATAAATACACAGGAAGAATGGGACAGATGGCCAGGAAATTGAAGTTACTTCAAAATACTGAAAATTTGAGTCATGGAGGTTCGAGATATCGAGGTTCGACTGTATTTCCACCTATTGAAGGAATAACTCTTGTGTTTGTTCCTTCAGGGGTAAGAAAGACAAAGAATATCTGAAAGGTAGTGGAGTAGGGATTCAAGCATAAATTTAACATTAACACAGTTGCGTTCGGGAGGTACTGTTTTCGAACCCCAGTCGGCAACCTTGAAAATGGTCTTCCGTGGTTTCTCATTTTCACATCAAGTAAATGCTGTACCGTAGTTGAGGCCACGGCCACTTCCTTCCCACTCCTAGCCCTTTCTTATCCCAATGTCACCATAAGACCTATCTTTGTCGGTGCGATGTAAAGCAACTTGTAAAGAAAAAATGACAAATGATGTTAATAATTGTGAGGATACTGTTATTCTTGTGCTTACTACTGTGAAAAACCTTGTGTAGAAGACTAAACAAAGTTAAAGTATGAGGGTAATCCCAAAAATAAGGTGTCCTTTTTTTTTATAAATACAGAACTCTGTTCGTGTGACTGTTGGTCAAAATATTGTGAAGAGTGTTTCCCGCGCTCGCGTATAAACATGCGCACGCCACGCTGAGGCACTCAGTCTTGGCTTGGCAGCCGTTGAGAATGGGGCTCCCATTTGATGTTACCGCGAAGTGCATGCAGTTATTCGTTTTTTTAACGCAAAAGGTACTGAGCCGATTGAAATCCATCGCCAATTGACGAACAAAGGATTGGGAGACCATCAATTTCCGTCGAGACAGTCTTAAAGGTTGAGCAAATCGTGCGTGAAAATCGGCGGATCACCCTGGATGATCTCTGCACTTTGGTTCATGAGGTTTCCCGAAGCGCCGCTCACAGAAATTTAACGGAAATGTTGAAATACCGGAAGGTGTGCGCAAGATGGGTGCCACGCATGCTGACTGAAGACCACACTTACTGAACAGCATGGTGGCGAGCTGGTGTGACATGGGCATACAAACTGTCACAGCGTCTACAAAAATGCATCGACCGAAATGGTGATTATGTATAAAAATAGCTAAATATTCAAGCTGTAAAATGATGTAAACAATTGTAGAAATAAACTGGTCTATGTATTTATTTAAAAAAATAGGAGACCTTATTTTTGGGATTACCTTTGTATTATTTTGAAGCATCTGCATCTGTCTCATCTTTAGTGACAATGCCCACCTGGTGGCCACGATCATTAAAGCGTCAAGTCTATATAGTCGTATTACAATATTTGAAATTAAGAGGGTTCCTCCTATTCAATACAAAGATGTTTATTAACGTGAAAGAATCGCATATTGTTCACGTGCGGTACTAGTTTCGGCATCAAATATGTGCCATCATCAGCCACAAAGTCAAATCGGGCAAACACAATGAAACCTTAAAACAACTTTAAACACACTATAACACCTGCATGGATGAATATGAAATATGACTTTAAAACAACTTTGAAAACACACTATAACACTTGCACAGATGAATATAAAATAAAATATGGTACATGATGAAGTTGCATTTCATTTTAAAATCCGTTAAAATGATGACTCCGTTGTTGTATACCCATGACGGTTTGTCCAGCTTGTATATATATCTTCAGTTTTCTAAAACTGTTAAATTATGCTGCGGAGTTTAATGTCATATGAAGTTGACACTATATGTGTTCTGTAGTTTGGTTCCGAAAAATAAACGTAAACATGAACTTGGTTAGATCCAAAGGATTACCCACTTCAATATGGGTTAAGGAACCTTGAGCAGCCTGAGTGATCGGCGGACGGAGTTTAACCCATATTGAAGTGGGAATTAATCCTTTGGACCTAACCAAGTTCATGTTTACGTTTATTTTTCAGAACCAAACTGCAGAACACATATAGTGTCAACTTCATATGACATTAAACTCCGCAGCATAATTTAACAGTTTTAGAAATCTAAAGATATATACAAGCTGGACAAACCATCATGGGTATACAACAACGGAGTCATCATTTTAACGGATTTTAAAATGAAATGCAACTTCATCATGTACCATATTTTATTTTATATTCATCTGTGCAAGTGTTATAGTGTGTTTTTAAAGTTGTTTTAAAGTCATATTTCATATTCATCCATGCAGGTGTTATAGTGTGTTTAAAGTTGTTGTAAGGTTTTATTGTGTTTGCCCGATTTGATTTTGTGGCTGATGATGGCACATATTTGATGCCGAAACTAGTACCGCGTGTGAACGATATGTGATTCTTTCACGTTAATAAACATCTTTGTATTGAATAGGAGGAACCCTCTTAATTTCAAATATTGTAATCCCACTTCAATACGGATCATGAAATTTCTAAATATTAATAACTATATAGTCGTGTCGCTGAGGTTAGCTGGTTCAAGTCCCGTTTGTGGAAGATATTTTCACCATCAGAATGTTGGCCAGCATGGTAGGAGAGGTGTTGGTATACAATTTCTAATCACTAGATTGTGTGCCAAAAGCCTGGATACAATTCTAAACCTCTCTGCTGTGTTCATGTGGGGTGAGGAATATAATAGGTTTGTTCCAACAAGAACGGGAACAGTTTGCAAACTGCCTGATGCATGCGCAGTAAGGAAAGAGCGTTCCAACAGACTTCAAATGCAGACTCGGAGTCGGTTGTTCCAACAGACTATGGACCGTTCCAGAACAAGTACTGTTCTTCAGAGACATGCGCAGTACGCCAAAATAAGTGTGAGCTGTGCATTGTGGTCCATAGCTGTCACTTGGTGAAGCGTGAACAGCTGATCGGTATCATCTGGCGCGAGCAGACGACACGTTACACGTACAATTAAATAGAAGTAGGGCGTTGTTATACAATTTAAAAAGCCATAGTTGACTACACACTAATAAAGTAAGAGGCACGAGATAAAAACAAGAATGATGTATGACGATTTTGAAGGCGGTTTCTTGAGCCACTAGCTCACTGGGACATTCTATAACAAATAAATAAATAAAATAAGTAAATTCTGATGATGATCTTATGAACTCGGACTCCAGTGAAGATGATCTAGGTGTATATTACAATATCCCAAAAGCGAAAAATGAAGATTATTTAGGCAAGTTATTATAATTTTTTTTTTTTTTTTTTACTTGTTTGCAATTATGTTTAAATGATATTTATTTTCACTACATGTATGAGTAACTCTTAATTTAGTAACCAAAATTATCTTTCTCGCTCTCCGCCTATAGAAGAAACAGTACCTCGCCATGACAATGAAACGTTCAAGGAGCATTTTCGCGTCAGTAGGGAGATAATGGAAAATATTGCAGAACGGTATGAAGGAAGTGACCAGTACGAACATCAGTCTGGCCAATATGGAAAACTTTCTGCACTGAGTCAGGTTTGTCTGCAGCTGCTGCAATAATAATAATAATAATAATAATAATAATAATAATAATAATGACCCCCATGGTACTATAGCCCTTGAAGAGCGTTGGCCTGCCAAGCGACCACTGCTCAGCCCGTAGGCCTGCAGATTACGAGGTGCCATGTGGTCGGCACGACGAATCCTCTCGGCCGTTATTCTTGGCTTTTTAGACCGGGGCCGCTATATCACCGTCAGATAGCTCCTCAATTCTAATCACGTAGGCTGAGTGGACATCGAACCAGCCCTCAGGTCCAGGTAAAAATCCCTGACCGGGCCGGGAATCGAACCCGGGGCCTCCGGGTAAGAGGCAGGCATGCTACCCCTACACCACGGGGCCGGCAAATAATAATGACAATAATAACAATTTTAATAATCGTTAAGTGTTGCTTTTCCAATAAAGGTTCAAATTTTCCTGTGGTTTATTGAGCATCAGACTGCAAGTTTCTGGGATGTTGCAGATCGGTTTAACATTTCTTTGAGCTCTCTACATAGAATTGTCAAACAATTGACTGTCTTCATTAGCAACTTATCTCCACAAGTGATCACTTGGCCTACAGAAGGTGAGAAAGTAAATATTGAGCAACATTTCAGGGAAAGTGGATTTCCAGGTGTCATTGGTGCCATAGGTGGCTGTCATATTGAAATTGATAAGTCTGCAAATGATCCCGACTCTTACATAAATAGAAAAGGACACTATTCCATACAGGTACATTTTATTTATCAACATATCTCTTCATAGTAAACCACTGTTATTATTAACGAATTAATGAATGCAAGCTGTTTGTGACCACAGGCAAAACATTTTGGATGTGTTTCCGAGTATTTTTTAAAATGCTATTTGTTTGGGGCGTCGGCCCATGTGGATCTTTTGCCCCTACTGGCACCATATTGTATGAACCTGTGTGTAATTGGAATGGCGGTAGTGTGGAATGTTGTGTGTGAGGAAAGGAAGATTAAGGACACCACAAAGGACGTCATTACAATTAAAAACCCTGACCCGGCCGGGAATCGGACCCGGGGCCGCTGGGTGACAGGCGGACGCGTTGCCCCCTACACCGCGGGGGCGGACTAGCAGAGTATTTAGAAGTTCACCTCTTAGCAATAATTTAGAAGAAAAAAATGTGATCAGTATTTTCTTTTAGGTGACAGTGGTTATCCTCTGAAGAGAACCTTCTACATCATTGGTTTTTACGCTGCCAGTACTCATGGTAGAATTATAAATTCACGTAATTCTGGAATAAAGTAATTATTATTTTAGAAACAGGTCCATTAGTCTATAATTTTATTAGTTGAGTCATTTTATTGCCAATTACCTTCCATTGAGTAGGCCTAACGAGTTGTTTAGCAGAGATGAACAAGAACAGCTGTTTGTTTATCCTCAAACAGGAATCTCCTGCGTAATTGTGAACGCATGCGCATTGTAGTTTTTCTTGACCGTTCACGAACCGTTCCAACAGACTGCTGTTTAGCGATGGTTCCCAACGTGTACATAACTCGCGCATGCGCTTACATCAGTTCATGAATCGATACCAAACCATACGCAAACTGCTTGTTGGAACAAACCTAATACTATTGATGGTGATGTTTCCGTCAGATGGAAATATTAAGCCTTGAGCAAACCCTTTTGTATTATTCAACGGGAGTCGCCTATATGCAAACGCTGGGTTTCACCCTCTCCCTATATCATCATCATTTTCATCATCCCGCACTCAGACGCACAAGTTGACCTTGGGCGTCAGACAGAAAGACCTGCTCCAGGCGATGCGAATATGTCCTTGGACACTCCCTGCTATTTTAATAAATCAGTGGCAGTTCCAGTCAGTGCCTCCTGTCATTCTCCTGTTATAGGTTTATGGCAAGTATTTGAAGTATTTAATTACACTGACCAGCAAAATTAATGGATCACTTGAATTTTCAAAGGAAAAAGCATGTTCAATTGTGAAACATTTGTTTTATAATTTACATTGAATTTTTTCATTAAAAATTATCTAAATAACTAAGGGTAGCAATAACAGACAGATAACATTACTTAGATACCTTTAAAAAAAATGTAAATAATGAAATGTTTCATAGGTTAACATGCCTTTTTGTTTGAAAATTCAAGTGATCCATTAAAGCGTCAAATCTATCTAGTCTTGTCGCTAAGGTTAGCTGGTTCAAATCCTGTTTGTGGAAGAAATAATTTCTTTCTTGCAAACTCCACCTAAGTTTTTTAAATAGTTTACAGGAAGAACAAAAAAACTTATTCCGCTTTTATTATATTTTATTTGTACTTCATTTTTACTTTATATAATTGGTATTGGGATGCATAAGAATAGGAAATAGTTGTAGGGATGTCCGATTTCGGGTTAGGGTCTAAATTGCATCTGAAGAATGCATTTATTTCCAAAAACCACTTAAGTCATTACACATTCAATAAAAGGAAGTATGGAGAGATGCAATATAATGGACATAATGCACACTACAGTACATTCCGACGTGGCAAATAATCATTCCCATTTTCACACCAGCCAAATGCTGGGGCTGTACCTTAATTAAGGCCACGGCGACTTCTTCCAACTCCTAGGCCTTTCCTATCCCATCGTCGCCATAAGACCTATCTGTGACGGTGCTACGTAAAGCCACTAGCAAAAAAGAAAGAGAAAAGAATTACTCGTTTGCCTGATTAAGATGGCTGCTTTTGTTGTTGATTTTTTTATTATTATTATTTATCTTTTTTTTAATGCCGGGAGTACCAGAGGTTCGGTTCACTTGGTGCAGGTCCTTCTATTTGATTCCTGTGGGCGACTTGCACTTCTGGATAGGGAATGATGATAATGATGATGATTAAGTATGGAGAGGGTGAAACTTAATGATGGCACATAGCCTAAACCTGTCGAATAACACCAAGGGGTCTACTCAATGCTTAACATCTCCATCCGACATATTAATCACCGTCAACAATGCCGTATGCCCTCACTCCATTCTCAATTTGAACACTGCAAAGTGGTTTGAAATTAAATTCAGGCTTTTGGCACAAAATCTTCCGATTATAAATTTTATACCACCATCTCTCCTACTCTGTCGGCCAACATTCTGATGACCGGGCGAGTTGGCCATGCGATTACGGGCGCGCAGCTGTGAGCTTGCATCCAGGAGATAGTGATTTCGAACCCCACTGTCGCCAGCCCTGAAGATGGTTTTCCGTGATTTCACATTTTCACACCAAATGCTGGGGCTGTACCTTAATTAAGGCCACGGCCGTTTCCTTCCCATTCCTAGGCCTGTCACATCCTGTCATCGCCATAAGACCTATCTGTGTCAGTGCGACATAAAGCAAATAAAATAAAAAAAAACCCATTCTGATGGTCAACATTTTTCTACCAACAGGACTTGAATTGGCTAACCACCGTATCAGACCTTAATGCCTTAATGGTCATGGCCACCAGGCAGGCTAATAATAATAATTATTATTATTATTATTATTATTATTATTATTATTATTATTATTATATCGAGTAAGTTGGGTCACGAAGCTGTGAGCTTGCATTCGGGATATGGTGAGTTCGAGCCCCACTGTTGGCAGCCCTGAAGATGGTTTCCCATCTCTACCTTAAGGCTATGATTGCTTCCTTCCCAATCCTAGCCCTGTCCTATCCTATCGATGCCATAAGATCTGTTTGTGTTGGTGCAATGTAAAACAATAGCAACAAAATAATGACAATAATCATCATCTACAGTATTGCCTCTGTTACTAGATTGTAGACCTTCAGAATTTAGGCCATATATGCAGTCTTCCTACCAAGTTTGATATTCTGATTGTGCTGTTGGTTAGCTGCAAAAGCAGAATTCTACTGGGTGGTTCTAATGAGTGTTCATTTTGCTTTGGTGATGCTGTGTGCGTCAGGAACAAACTACTGCTGTGTTGTTATAAACAATGTGTACTACCTTACATAAATATATCCGTTTATCTCAGTTTCCTCTTGGCACAGGCCAGAGCAAAGTGTAGCTTCCACTTAAATCCCAGTCTCGTCCATGGCTGTGACAATATGGAAGCTGCTGGGGTATGGGTGGTACTGAGTAGTGACATTCAGAGCACAATTAGTGCTTCTGAGTGTCATGAGAGATGTTACTCATAGGGTTAGTTGTGCTTTAATAGCACTGTCTGGCACAGTGAGGAAAGCAATGGCAAACTACCTCACTCCTTGTCTTGCCTAGTACGCCTCATTTTGGTACTGCCATTGGTTTTTGTGGTTTCCCTGTAACTGCATAGCCTTTGGTGGTGCTATTTGAGGATCCCACCAGCCTCTGGGTTGATGACCTAACAGACAGACATCTCAGTTTCATGCCTGTAGAATGTACGGTCATAGTTCACAAAACTTAAAGTATCAATAATTCAATTTGCTTTACGTCGCACTCACACAGATACGGTAGTTCTTATGGCGATAATGGGATAGGAGTGTGAAGAAAGCGGCCTTGGCCTTAAGTTAGGTACCATCCTGGCATTTGTCTGAAGGAGATGTGGGAAACCACGGAGTACCACTATGAGGGTGGGTGAGGTGGGAATCAAACCCCCTTCTACTCATTTGACTTCCATAGGCTGAATGGACCCCGTTCCAGTCCTAGTGCCAGAGGCAGAGCTGGGAATCAAGCCTGAGCCTCCAGGACTGGCAGTAACCACTACACCTCAGAGGTGGACAAAACTTTTCAAATGTTTTGACTTTTTGTGCAAATAACATTCTTTGCTATCCCTTACATTTTTGGAACATGCTCTTGCATCATGTGTATTTAGGCCAGGATTCCTTGTACCTCAAAGATGCTTTAGACCACATCTATGCTTATGTACGTAAACCTGTTCAAATCTTCATATTGTCCTAATTAGTCTTTCAACAGTTGTCTTATGCTCAATTTGCTGTATGTATTGCTTATGTTTCTCTTTGCTAAAAGGTATGTGTAATATTCATCATGTGTTGAAATTACTGTATCTGTTTCTTACTTGAGGGTTGGACTCCTTTATTATAGGTTATCTATTAATTCTTTGCTCTCTGTTCTTTTCTCTCTCTTTTCAGGATGTGAGGTATTTTCAGTCAACAAAAACTAATCGAGGACCATTAGTTGAAGGATGGAGGGATACTACCACACCTATAATGTGCTCATATAAAATGGTTCAAGTATCTTTTGAGGTATGGGGTCTGCAGACAAAAGCAGAAGAAATGATACAGAAGGTAATTACTTGAGTAAAAATAGTCAAATTATTTTATTTGCAAGAACTCCTGTTCTAGCTCTTTACCAACCATTCCATAGCTGTAAATGTTCAGAGCTGAAAGTACTAGGATACTGAAATCAAGAAATTTCATCCTGGGCAGTGATGTCCAATCTACTGAATTTGTAGTGGATATATGTTTTTAGCAAATTTCCAGTCTTTGTGAGTTTTCTCCTTCCATTAATTTGTTAATTTCAACATGTTTACTTAATACCAATTAGATGCTGGTCATCCCACTCATTGGCTGAATGAAAAGCATTGAGACCTTTGGATCAGAGTGTCCTGGGCTCGATTCCCAGCTGGGTTGAGGATTTTAAGTACGTCTGATTAATTCTTCTAGTTCGAGGACTGGATGTTTGTGTTTGTCCCAACACTTTCCATTTCATATTCAGACAACACACTACAATATCAACTACCACAAAAATACACAATAGTGATTACATCCCTCCATGTAGGCTTTGCGTTGGGAAGGGCATCCGGCCATAAAACAGGGCCATAGCAGTGTGTGTCATAGTTTTCACCCACAGATATGGGAAAAGCAATAGAAGAAAAATAATGAGATGCTGGCCATGCAGTCTAGGGGTAATGAGCCTGTCTCTTACGAGAAGGCCTGGGGTTGGATTCCTGACCAACTCAGGGATTTTTACCTGGATCTGAGGGCTGGTTCGAGGTCCACTCATTCTATGTAAGAACAGTTGAGGACCTGTCTGACGGTGAGATAGCGGCCGGTCAAGAAAGATGAGAATAATGACTAAGAGGATTTGTTGTGCTGACCACATGTCACTAATACATTACTGAAAATCTGTGGTAAAGACATATGCCCACCTTGTCAGTGCTATAAAAAGTTATTTAATCTATACTGGTAAAATGCCATACATGTTTAGAGAATCTCACTCATTCTCTTCATTAGCGACCAAACATTCCACCAGATAATTTTGCTGACTTGATACCTAACCTTCTCACAATATATTCTAAATAAATTATAATTAAAATACAAGAAATGACATCTGCATAAATTATTTAAAATTACATTACTCGAAATAAGTTATACAGTAATTAAAATACAAGACTTGTCATCTAAAGAAAATATTTAAAATTACATAAAAACCAAAACAATTTACATAAAGTAAGCAAGCATCCCTTTCTTCTTAAAATTCTAATGACGTCACTAAAAACAAAACCGAGCTCGATAGCTGCAGTCGCTTAAGTGCGGCCAGTATCCAGTATTCGGGAGATAGTAGGTTCGAACCCCACTGTCGGCAGCCCTGAAAATGGTTTTCTGTGGTTTCCCATTTTCACACCAGGCAAATGCTGGCCTTAATTAAGGCCACGGCCGCTTCCTTCCCACTCCCAGCCCATCCCTGTCCCATCGTCGCCATAAGACCTGTCTGTGTCGGCGCGACGTAAAGCAGCTAGCAAAAAAAAAACTAAAAACAAAGTGACCCTCTACAATTTAAAGGTTTTATTTCAGCCCTTCTGTTTGAAAATCCCCCCTGAATGGCTATTCTGTTTCTGGTCGTGTGTGATTTAGTTTTCTGTTACACTATAAAACGAAGACAAAAGAACCCTAATGGTTAAAATAATAAGTTCAACCACATGTCATCTTGTAATCTGCAGGCCTTCAAGCTGAGCAGCAGTTTCTCGATAGGTCAAGGCTCATCACGGCTATACTGCCATGGGGTTTGGATTTTTTCTGTGCAGTCATTGAAGATTTGGAGTTTGCCTATGCCCTTTTGTGTTCCATTGTTTGGCCTTGCGTCTTCTCTCTTGTCTTCCCGTACTGTGAGTTTTCATTGTGTTCATATATTGTTTATATCTTTATCCTAATCCATAGGTTCATAAGTTCAAAAGCACATATAATTTCATATGAAAATGAAAATCCAGAGCCTGTTTCCAGTCATTTGACTGGGTCAGGAATGGAATGAATGAAGCCCCCATCTAGCGGTGAGAATAGGAATTGTGCCAGCTGCCAAAGCCTGTTGCACTCGTCTGGGGCAATGATTAATGACTGACAGATGAAATGAAGTGATATTGGAGAATGTTGCTGGAGTGAAAGATGACAGAAAACCGGAGTGCCTGGAGAAAAACCTGTCCCGCCTCTGCTTTGTCCAGCACAAATCTCACGTGGAGTGACCGGGATTTGAATCACGGAACCCAGCGGTGAGAGGCTACCGACTGAGCCATGGAGGCTTATATATAATTTCATATAAAATGCTTAGAATTAGATAACTGACTGAATGCAAAAGACATAATCTAAAATATACCTCCTATAAAACACACATTGCTTTTATAATCTTCCAATTTTCTACTAAAGTAGTGAAAAGGAGCACACAAGTGACAAATCAAGTCATATATACTGTAGATAATAATATGATTATGGACACATAATAGGATAAACACAATGTTAGGTCACTGTGGGGAGATGACTCAAGGATGAACAAAAATAGAGCAATTGGTCTCCTTAAGACAGAATCACATTGATCATTGAACTTCTCTAAAACTGATATCTAATAAAAGATGCTCAGTCATTGTAAAACATAATCATTATCGCGTTCATCCTGACGTGCGCTATCGGTGATGCACGATTAAAAAATCTTTCCTCTTAAAAATTGCTTTGTATTTGGTATTATATTCCTTAAAAGACATCGTTTTTTTTTTATACAAACATTGTATTTCACATGAATACCCTTGTATAATGGTCAGTTTGCGTTTTATAACAGTTTTAGAGACATTTTACGCACTTTATTTTGTGTACCACCGGTGGCACGCGACGGCATTGGCTAATCATGCGGCGATCTCTTGCCGTGGCGCGCCAGTGGTGGTCCATGCAATTTCATGGTTTTTTAATCAGATACTGAAAGTGATAGTGACCTTATAAGTGTGGTACAAGAATGTGAGGAAGAACTAAGTGATGAAGAAAGGAGTGACTGCGATCCAGTACAAACGGTAGTAAGTGCTATTCAAAATGATCATATAAACAATATTTTGGAGTGAACTGCCTTGAAATCCTTGTGTGGGGAATTGACTTCTTCCGGACGGCCAGGGCTGCAGTATAATTTGGATGTAACAGATGAGGAAATCTTAGATGTAATTGTTTTACTAGTAGAAACCAACTGATATGCACGGCAGTGTGCTTAGGGTGACCAGATATTCAAAGACGAAAACCAGGACCTGATTGTAAATATGGTCTAGCAGCGAACTTGATCGCCGATTTTTCTCGTTCCTTTTAAGCGATACCAAGCGTAAAAAGCATACAACAAATCGTACATTATTACTCACTACAGCATGGTAAAACTTAAAACCCGTCTGATTTTAAAATGCTATAAGGAGGAAGTATTGTGTTCCAGTAACAATAATTACCAAATTTTATTGACTTACTAACCTATTATGCTATTACATTTGTTTACATTACAACACACAGTGTGTGTTACATTAACACGTTGCAGTGTGAAGTCACTGTGACAAGCTCTGGTACTTTTCACTTGAATGAATTGTCTTCAACAACTTTAAAACTCTACACAGTTATAATCCAAGTTGCACCTAGTGACTACCATGTGTTTTACATTTTCAAGCTTTAGCCTGGATTTTTCATTTGTCCAAAGATTGCTCATTAATGAAAATACCCATTCTGTAGGAGCATTTGTAGCAGGCAAGCTTAACACAAATTCTAATATATCACTTATATTCCTGAAGCCAATATTCCTATCTTCAAAATTAGTGAATATTTCCACCCACCTCAAATGAGTTGGTGTACGAGCTGAATTCCATTCCTTTACTTTAGTAACTGTGACATATTTCCTGACATTAACAATCTCATCAAAAAGCATTGTATCACATATGTCTTTCCCAGAGTACTTACGTACAAAATCTAATGACCTTTGTACATCACTCCATTCGAACACAGAATTAAGATCTGCCCAAATTAACACACTGAGTTCAGAAAAATGAAAAGTCCACTGGTTTAAGTGTTCTAAGCAAGTGGAGTAAAATGTTTCAACATTTTTCTTGGAATGTGAAACGTTAACCAACACTAACTAGTTTAGATTGAACAACTGAGGGTACAGACACACAGTCTAGCCTGTTTGAGAGCTTTTTCCTGAGATCCTCAAGTACTTTACAAGCATCCAACATAACAACATGCTGCCCCTCTCATAACTGAATAACACTGTGAAAAATTGCTGCATGAGTATGCACAAAATTCAGCCACACCTGAGACAAGGGATCATCAAAGAACTGTTTGATTACAGTTGGACACCACCGGGCGAGTTGACCGTGCGCGTAGAGGCGCGCGGCTGTGAGCTTGCATCCGGGAGATAGTAGGTTCGAATCCCACTATCGGCAGCCCTGAAGATGGTTTTCCGTGGTTTCCCATTTTCACACCAGGCAAATGCTGGGGCTGTACCTTAATTAAGGCCACGGCCGCTTCCTTCCAACTCCTAGGCCTTTCCTATCCCATCGTCGCCATAAGACCTATCTGTGTCGGTGCGACGTAAAGCCCATAGCAAAAAAAAAAACAGTTGGACACCTGCTTTGTGATTCAAAATATGATTTCAGGGCTGGATACAACTTCAGTACTCATTCAGTGGAAGGTAACAAGGAAAGCCACGTTGTTCTACTGAAACCAAGAACTTTGGAATACTCAGTTTCGACGAAATCACAAAACTCCATCAAGGAGCCCTCACGTACAGTGTAAATGTGAAAATATGAGTAGATTTTCTGCACTACAGTTTGAACACAAACTGGAAGACAGTCCACAGCAGTTTGTATTGCATTGTTGACAATGTGAGTACTGCAACCTACACCAACAATCGATTTCTCAAGAGACATCTGCACGATAGAATAACCATTTTTAGAACATTTCCGAGATGGGCCACTGAAGTTAGTGTTGTCTGCACGAAGTCCAGCCACTTTACTTTCAAGATGAAAATCATTTAGCGTTTTCAGGACAAATGATGAAATAATGTCAGCAGTTTCCCCAACCTGTTCTTCAAAATTTAACCATTTTACCTGTACCCCCTTGTTGTAAATAAAATAGTAAACAAGAAGGGGGAAAAGTTTGGTGGATTTATGATTTGAAGAGAGTGTGTACACCGAGACATAGTTCACATTTTCCAAGTCCTTCTTCACTTCGGATATCGCAGATGGACTAATTGCATTAGTGACAATAGCTTCACACTTTATCTTAGCACATGAATATTTTGGTTTGAAACACTTCTGAAGCCGTGTAGACGTGCAGTCTGCCGAGCGAAATGTATGGTTATGTTTAACAGTATGGAATGCAAAACTGCCTTCAGAAGCTGCCAAATTCTGTTCAACTGACCCCAGTTCAGCTCCTCAAAAGAAAGTAGTGAGAAATGAGCTGGATGCAGCAGCATTGTCAGCGAGTTTGTGCTTCTTAGTATCCAAATGTCATACAATCTCGCTTTTCCCACCGTTTGTTATTGAAAGCAAAGCTGAACATTTGGTGCAGCGAACGTCGCTTTTAGATTTATCTGGTACTATAAACGGGTAGAGAAACTGCAATTCGGCATTTAGTACACATTTACCTATAACTTTCGACATGATTACCATGTCTAGCTTAAACCACACTAACTGATCATCTGCATAATCACCAGTACCGTTGCCTACGTTATACTTAAAGCCGTGAAAGTGCTGTTGTCACAACGCCAGTACACAACTACACTGCTCCAAACTGGTCTTCCCGTCGTGAAAGTAACGACCGCAACGACAACCGGAAATTGGAGTGTTTATATTTGAAGCTGTAGCCATCTTAAATTAAATATTCTTTCCTCTTTTTGAGTTAACCCATTACCACGCACCTTCCTTTTGATGCGGCCTGCAAAATCTTACCCACCCGACGACATCGCAGGTGCTCCGTCAGTAGCGACATTACACAGATTTTTTCGTGATAAGCCCATATCATTCATTGCGTCTTCAATAGCTGCAAAGTCTCATTGAGGGGAATGACGTCCAATAATTCCTCAGTTGTAGCGAAATCTTTTTCGACTCCCCTGATGAAAATAGATAGCTGTGCCATGTCACTTTTGCCAGTAGTCCCATCAAGAGCAATCCAGTACTTTTCAGAAGTACCGCATTTGTTCCGCAATTGCTCTTCCAGGTCGGCACCAAATTCCTGTACACGACGAGAGATGGTTTGTTTTGACAAGCTTATCGCCTCAAAGTGGCCCACAGCACCTGGACACAATACTTTCGAGCACTCCATTAAACATTCTTTTACACATTCACCATCATTAAAGGGTCGCCCACTTTTTGCAATTTTCAGAGCACAATATAACTTGCTCGAACTGCGCCTTCTAAAGTCTTGGGTTCAAGTATCTCTGGGAGAGGGAGATAAAATAATTATCATTGTGTTTTCTAAACAGCTCTTAATAATACAAACCCAAAAATGAAAACAAATCCCCTAATTACATGTAAAACAATTCCTAATTAATAAGTTATTACTTACCTCTGAAGAACTTTGCAATTCCGATTTTAATTTAGCAATTCTTTCGGCTCTTGCTGTGCTAATAATGTTATCATAGGTTGAAGCATGTTTATTCTGATAGCGTCGGTGAACGGTTGAAGACTTTGCGCTCAAAATGACATGGCAAAATTAAACAATGAGCTTTCCCTTTGGTATTGACAACAAAATATGAATCCACACATGAAGGATTAAACAACATATGTGAGAGAGAGAATATGTACTGTCTCCTACGCACACTTGCACCGACCACAGCGTGGGGTAGGTGGGGAAGGAGGGAAACGTTGCTACTGAGTGCAGCGCTGGTGCGCCCCAGCACTGTCCTAGAGTTTGAAAGGCCTGGTATACATTGTGTACCACTGATGGTGCATGATAAAACAAAAATTGGTGCACATAAAGCTTGTAACTAATGGTCATTCAATAACCTCCTTTAATTGCAAAAACATAACATTTTATCTATTTAAACAAGTTGTAAGATTAAAAAATTCTGTATGGTTATAATAAGGTTGATTTATTAAATTCCGATGCAAATTGACTTTGATAGTGTAAGAACACACAGGTTTTGATTTTTGCTAGGCGTGGTTCAACAATGGCTGGTTCCTTGTTATTATGGCAGGTGGCAGGGTGTTAGTTCAGCAGGGTGTCAAATCGGTGTCATATAACCTCATTTCCATACATAGGATTGTTAGACCAGTACATTTTTCTTTGGGGAAGAGGACAAATGTCCATAATCATAAAAACTGAAGGAGCAGCTTCTTCATATCCTCTTTCGTGCAGGCCTTGGATTTAATCATTGGTGAGCATATTTTTACTCTTCTAGATGCACCACATTCAGGGTGACCAGATGTCCTGCTTTTGGCAAGATACTCCTTTCTTTTTTTTTAAACACCCTATCCTGTGGTCCGCGATGAGGCTTGAAAATTGTATAAATATCCTGCTTTTTATAAAATATCCTGCAAAAATACTGCAAAATATATGGTATTTCTTTTGCAGAATGTGGTATATGTAATTATTAAGGTTTTAAACAAATGAAAGGGAACGAGAAATAACGAATATAAGATAGGAAACTTAAAAGGGTCCACCTTTTCAATACAAATAAATGTTATAAGTTTATTTACAACATATATTTACTCTTGGAACTAGTTTTGACGCTGTTTGGCATCATCTTCAGCCAAAATGTGGGAAATAGGCATAGGCGTAAGCATGTACGCTCCATAGACCCTCAAAAACAACTCCATCAACTTTCTAGACCTAACAATCAATAGGCACCCCTCTTAATTTACATATAGTATTTATAGAAAGCCCACTCAAACGGCCACTACTATAAGAAATGACTCACTACATCCTCAAACACATAAAGCGGCTACATACAATAGCTTAGTAGATCGAGCATTCAAGATTCCGATGTCCAGAAAAAACTTAAATAAAGAACTGAACACCATTCGCTCTATAGCAAAATTTAATGGATAAGTGAAACCTGTATTGAAAGAATAATCAATAAGTTCAGACACCGCCCAAAAACCACCCTAATAAAAGACAGTACTAGCACTGCCACGTTTTCTACATTTACCTTTAATAAGGAAATTTACAACGTTACTAACGTTTTTAAAAAACACAACGTTAAAATAGCCTTTCGTACTAACAATAGAAGCACAGAGATCCTGCATAACTCTTCATCCATAAATAAAAGTAGTCCTTTTTCAAAGTCAGGTGTATATAGGTTTTCTTGCCAAGACTGCAATAGCTCTTACCTAGGTCAAACAGGACGCAGTTTTAAAATCAGATATGCAGAACATGTCAATGCCATAAAGTACAATCGTTTTTCCGCAGTTGGCCTACATATAAAAGAATTTAAGCACAACTTGACTGAAATAGATCAAGATCTTGAGGTATTAGAAATTCTAAACAAAGGTTCTTTACTAGACGTCACTGAAAACCTCTGTATTCATTTAGATCAATATTTCAATCCAAACCTAAACTTAAATGATATCTCAGAGAAACCAAAGATCCTGTTCGACTTTCTCATTGAATTTTTCAAAAATATTAATATTCCGAAAAACAGATCTGTCTTTCACATTATGCATAATACTTTGTCACGCCACACACTTTCATCGCATCACCCTGCATAGTCCCCCTCCTTCCACTCCTCCTCCCCTACCGCTCCTTCTCTCTCCCCTCCTAGTCCAACAATGGCCGTTCCCCCGACCTAAACTATCCACCGTGCTCTGTTCCTCTTCATCTCGCGCCATAGCTTTACCGCCTTAGGTCCTGCAATGAACTGTGAACATCATAGAAACTGCCCCCACCCTACAAGTAACGTTGCAACAATAGACCACAAATATTAGCACAGTCAACTTCTAAACTCTCAGAGGAACGTCTTACATAATTCGAATTTTGTATTCTTGTCAAGCTGAATATGTTTACTACACCCTCAACAAATGTGATTCTTTAACTACCATGTTCATCTCACACTTGGATTTAGATATGTTATATGCATTTGTACAAGTTTGGATATGTTGAGCCCTGTCTCATACTTATGCTGCGCTTGACCTATATGGCATCTGACAAAGTTTCTACAAATTTTAATTCTTTAACTGCCAATTTCACCTTGTACTTACGAAAAATTTGAATATGTTACATGTATTTGAAATTAGTATTTAACGAGTCCTAACTCGTGTGAGTTATAGCTTTTGCTTCACCCTTCATGGACTGTTTTGAAGAGGCATTACTAAATATCTACAAATTCGAACCTTTACTGCCAAGTTCATCTCGCACCATGGGTTCAGATGTCATGTGCAATTTTAAGAGGCTTGATTCTGTTAAATCCTAACTCGTATTTGAACTACACTTGCACCAGTGACATTCAATGAATGAGTGAACGCAGACCTTTATGTGCCAAATTCATCGCGAACCTACAGTTTCGAGTGTGTTGCATGTGTTTCAGGTTTTGCATTTATCGAGTCCAAACTCACGTTTGTGCAATTTTGTCTCACCCTTCACAGCTGGTTTTGAATTGATGCTTAGTGAATAAGTGATTTCAATCCCTAACTGCCAAATTTCATCTCAACCCAAAAATATTTTTAAAATGTTAAGTGCATTTTTGAGACGATTGTGTTTGTTGAAATCTAACCTATGTTTTGTACTACACTCATGGCAGGCAACATTCAGTGGAAGAGTGTCTGAAATAATTTGAATCTCCAATGCCATTTTCATCTCAAACTTCCGCGTGGTTTTGTTGCGGTTTATATGTTTTTTAAGTGATTATGTTTTTGAGCCCTAACTCATGTTTATACAATTTTGACTCACCCTTCATGACCATTTTGTAAACTGACATTGTAATTCACTATTTCATGTCCCTTATTTAATCACACTGATTTAACATCTTGTACAATGTAAATGTCTGCATGCTTACGCCTATGCCTATTTCCCACATTTTGGCTGAAGATGACGCCAAACAGCGTCGAAACTAGTTTCAAGTGTAAATATATGTTGTAAGTAAACTTATAACATTTATTTGTATTGAAAAGGTGGATCCTTTTAAGTTTCCTATCTTACGTTCTCAGTTCAATACGGACAAAAAATGAAATTCTTAGATTTAAATACCTCCAATATTATCGGTACATTGTGTTTTACATCAAGAACTTTCTCAACTTTAAATGTTAGGGATAGCTGCAGTCGCTTAAGTGCGGCCAGTATCCAGTATTCGGGAGATAGTGCGTTCGAACCCCACTGTCGGAAGCCCTGAAGATGGTTTTCCGTGGTTTCCCATTTTCACACCAGGTAAATGCTGGGGCTGTACCTTAATTAAGGCCATGGCCGCTTCCTTCCCATTCTTAGCCCTTTCCTGTCCCATCGTCGCCATAAGACCTATCTGTGTTGGTGCGACGTAAAGCAACTTGCAAAAAAAAATTTTTTTATGGATACTGTGTCAAAATGTGTAAATTTCTGCAGAAAGCAAGGTTTGAACCATCGGCAGTTCAAAGAACTTTTAATAGATCTCAAGGCAGAATGTTGCAACATTCCCTTTTATTGTATTGTGCATGCGGCTCCATGGCTAAATGGTTAGTGTGCTGGCCTTTGGTCACAGGGGTCCCAGGTTCGGTTCTGGGCAGGGTCGAGAATTTTAACCATCAATGGTTAATTCCGCTGGCACGGGGGCTGGGTGTATGTGTCGTCTGCATCATCATTTCATCCTCATCACGGCGCCCAGGTCGCCTACGGGTGTCAAATCAAAATACCTGCACATGGCAAGCCAAACATGTCTTCGGACACTCCCGGTATTAAAAGCCATACACCATTTCATTTCATTGTATTGTATTGTGCGCTGGTTAAGTTTGCATAAGTGCTAGGAACCTTCTTTGCAATAATTGAAGAAATTGCTGTGTTGATGGAGATGAAAAGTTCTCCACAACAAACTTTGCGGAATAAACAGTGGATAGTTGATCTCGCTTTCTTGGGGGACTAACGTATTATTTGAATGATTTAAATATTTCATTGCAAGGGAGAAACAAATTGATTAGCACCATGTGTGATAGAATTAAGGCTTATTGAAAAGTCAGCTTGAAGCCAGAAATTTTGACTATTTTCCTTCATTAAAATCATTACATTTGTCTACTTACGTAAATCTTGGAGACTATCAGACGTCGTTACAGACTTTGCCCGATGAATTCAATGCCCAATTCAAAGAACTGAATGATATGGCACCTCAACTTGAAATATTTATGACCCATTTTACAGCACGTCCTGAAAAATCACCATCATATTTCCAAACAGAGCTGATAAAAAATTCTAAAGGACAGGTACTACCACTGCAGCAGTGATTTAATTTCCTTTTACAAAGGTGTTCATCCTTAAGAATTTTCCAGACTTTATGCACTTGCCTTAAAAATTATGTGAATGTTCGGTACAACTTATGCTTGCAAACAGATGTTTTGAATTTTGATTTTAAATAAATGTACAACTAGGACTTCTCTGTTTGATGCTGTCTTAGAGGCTGTACTTAGAATTTCTACTGCCAAATCGATTATACCCAATATTGGTAAATTAGTTGCTGCAAAACTATATCAACAATCAACTTAAACACTAAACGTACATTAAGGCAAACACAATGTATGTACAGATTAAGTTATGTGTTTGTGTGATCACAGTATTGTCCTAAATAATATTGTTTTCCTAAGCTGCGCGCTGACTTGACGACCTGTGGTTCTCCCTCTGCCACGCCCCCCTTCCCCCACCACCTCACCGGTGCTACAGCACAGCACCGGAGCTGCTGCCTGGGCCATGGGAGCACCTCAGTTGGAATAGTTTTATGTATACAGTCCTAATAAAGCTGAAGCATTACTCTACTTCCTTGGACAAAACGCAGACTGCAATATAAAGCAACATGTATCTCGAACCACATTGTGTGCACCGGTGACGCATGTCTGGATTTTGGGAACTTTGTTGTTGTTGTTGTTGTTGTTGTTGTTGTTGTTGTTGTTGTTGTTGTTGTTGTTGTTGTTGTTGTTGTTGTTGTTGTTGTTGTTGTTGTTGTTGTTGTTGTTGTTGTTGTTGTTGTTGTTCAACGTCTACACTACAACCATTCTCCTTTGGTATCATTTAAAAGGTAGAAAATTACAGAGTGCTATTCTACTTTGTCAGTCCAAAAAGATTTGACATTATGAAGAAATATTTAGGAAATATTATATAGGGTTTTGTATTTAGCAATGAATACTCAGATCTTTCATTTATTTTTATGTAGTTACTAGGTTACACCTTATAAATTTTTTTTTTTTTTTTAGTCAAAGAACAGAATTATAGTGACTCACTGCCTTTTTTCAATTTCTCTGTTGGGGCTAATTCAGTGGCTAGCTCTACAGTTGTATTATGCAACTGATTGCCGAGACAGGATCACTTGATGTCTTGTGTCTGTTATGAACATTTTAGTCAGAAACGTAGTTTTGTATGAGATTATTTAACTCGTGTCTGTTTATTGAGAATGTTGGTGCTTTGAAATAGAAAGGTAGATAGAGAGAATGCCAAGTTGTTCTAGGGTGTAAAGCACTGCTTCAGGTCATGTATGTCACTTACACCCCTGTAAGACAGAGAGTGTTTGCACTGGCAATTTAAGCATGATTTGTCAAAAAATACATCATCCATGCCAGCTGGATACCGACATTGATCATAGAAGAGTTATGCTCTGGATAAAGTTAATACGGTATATTTATCAGTATTGACTATTCCATATCTTAAAAAGTTTGAATCGTCCATCATCCAATACTTCGTGAGAATTTATTCCAAATTAGTCATCATTAAGGAAAGGATTATAAGGTATATAAGTATTTCTAAATATAAATACATATTTAAAAAAATTTCTATCCCTTTCAGACCTGAAAGAAAACTGGTGGTGTGAATTTTTGTTTGTACATCAAAAACTGACTAAAATGCTCTTAAATACATATATTTTTAGTTTATTCTGCTAAATTAAAATTAACATCTGAGAAAAAGCACCCACACAATTGTGCGTGTCAGGACTTAATTCACTACTTACAAAACAGAAAATTTACCTCAGTGCATGTAAATATACATATGTATATGATCAAATGTTCTCTTTTACAGTGGGGAATAATTTAACACAATTAAATCTTTGTTCAAACACAAGTAAATATTACATTTTCTACACTGAGGACGAGTTTTGCTTTTACTGCCTTTTTGGCAGCAGCACCTTGCCGTCGGATCTGAAAGAAAACTGGAGGTGTGAATTTTTGTTCGTACGTCAAAAACTTACTCAAATGCTCTCAAATACAGGTTTTTACAGTTTATTTTACAAAATGAGAACTTTCAGCTAAAAAACAGAACCCACGCAATTGTGCATGTCAGGACTTAATTCACTACCTACAAAAAATTAAAATATTCAGCTCAGTACATGTGAATATACACAAGTTCATGATCAAATGTTCTATTTTACATTGTTGAACAATGTGTTTTAAACAATTAAAATCTTATATATTACATTTCTCACGTAGAGTACGAGTTCTGCTTCCACAGTCCTTTTGGTGGCAGCACCCAGCACTCTTGCATGCATTGCCTGTAGGGAAACCTAGCCTGCACACTTGTGCGTATCTCAAAACCTCATGGTATTACGTACGATGTTGTAAGTTCACAATTTACGTTTGCTAAACAATTTATACATCTCATTGATTATATTCTGATATTCAGTAGAGCTTCTAGATTAATATGAATGCAATAAATAAATACTTATTTTAGGCATTACTGCGTCCCGCCATCTTGCCGATGAACTGTATTTTTAAACTCTTCTTCCTGCCCCTGGTGGTCAAGCACTAAATAAAAGCAACTGAAGTACATGCTATCTGTCCCGCACAAGCACTGCAGTCCGGTCTAGCGCCAAGAAAACGTCAAATAAACTCGGACATAAATAAAATACTAACCTGCACAATTGTGCGTACACGGTCTGAAAGGGTTATAAATACATAAATTCTTGTTTGTCAGTTATTTCAGTTATTTTTTACATTTTATAACAGTATGTTAAATCTTTAAGTTCATCGCATTTTTGTGTAGGGTTACTTAAACAAGGAGGAACCTATCGTGTGTATTACTCTTCCTCATAAGCTATCTATTCCTACTATAAACATCTGCTGCCATGAATACAGAGTTAAGGCTATTCTTTATTCTGCGTACTCGATGGGCATCTGTGTTTATCTTGACTTAATCTTACCATATCGCACTGCTGATAAAAGCCGGGGACTCCCTATGCCCACATAATATTCGGGATGACCTAATGGCATTCCATATTAGATAACAAAGTCCGTTACAATGTACATATTACGAGGAAGGGGAAGATGAGAGGTTAAGTGGGGATTAACCTTTTTGTGCTGTATGATGAAATGATGTAATATGAGAAAAGTGAATTCTGGTATTCCCTCCTTTGAGTTTTGAGACCCAACGGCATTGTGCAACTTTCACTCGGTCGAATCCGCTTTACGGATCACATTCTCTTCGGTCTCCAGTTATCTAGGTATGGCATGTCGTGTTCAGGTGTTCAGAACGCCAAAAGTCAAAACAAGTTTAAGCTTCTGTTTGCAGCAGTACATCTGTGAGTTCAAAGACATTTGTATTTCAAATGAAAAAATATTGCATTGCCGACCTGGTAGAAAATCCACAAAAGCGGATCAGCAGCCTCGAGTATTGCAACATTTGTCTGGTAGCATGCATATTGCTGTAGCTTCATGTTCAAATTCCAAGCAGATGCTGTTAGATGAACCAGCACCCTCATACTCATATTCAGGGCTTTCAAAATGTATACTATTCAGATTTATGTAGGGATTTGATTTTGGCTGATATCTCTCTATATAAAATGAATGGTGCTGGGTTTAGTGTATTTCTTGTTAAGTATGCAAACTTCAATACTCCAGATGAATCTAATTTGTGGAAACATTATCTTCCAAAAGTACCATGATGAAACTTTGCAGAGCCATGTGTGAAAATGAGAAAATATGGGTATGTAATGACGAGTCCATGGACTCGTGGCAGAAGAGTGGGAAGCGAAGTTGTTGATGTACTTCAAAATTATGAAACTGTTAGCAAACATTAATTTTTGCTGCCATGTAAAGAAATGTCAGCAGCAAAGCATGTTACAGTAGCTAGGTTGTTAAAAAAAATTACAGTATGTACACTGCTTTTTATAGAAAGTGAAACACTCAGAAGCAATGGTTTGAAACATGCCAAAATCAGAGGACGTGTAGAACAGCGGAATCATAATAAGTGTTTTAAATTGCAGAGAGATGGCATGCACGTAGGCTCAGCAGTGCTCTTCTGTGTGTGACTGGCCAGGGCAGTGGTATGAAACGCGCAGTCAGTGCGGAGCCATCATACGAAGTGGAAATGTGTACCTAAGTGCCACTATGCCTCGCCGATATCACAGGAGGGAATATCAGCATGTGAGTGCGTTCGAACGGGGCAGAATGATAGGGCTCCGGGAGACAGGTCTGTCGTTCCGTTACACTGCGGCTCGTACAGGGTACGCTGCTTCAACAGTGAGGCGTATGTGGAACCAGTGGAGAGAAGAGGGCCGTACACAGCGCCAACAGGGTACTAGACGACACAATGTGACCATAGCGCGAGGTGACCGCCATCTTGTCCGCTTGGCCGCAACGGACAGAACAGCTTCGTCCACTGTGTTGACTCGACGTTGGAGCACTGTAACGGATGTGGGAATGTCTGCATCGACAGTTCAACGCCGTCTTTGACGGCCGGACTGGTGACACGCATGTCATTGCGCCGGCTTCCATTGATAGCAACCACCAACGCTGTAGCCTGCAATGGGTACGTGAACACCGACACTGGCGTGCTGAGTGGCAAAATGTAGTGTTTTCGGACGAGTCCCGCTTCAACTTGTCCTACAGTGATGGCCGCATACGCGTTAGGCGCTGCCTTGGTGAACATCATCGGGCAGACTGTATTGTTGAGCGGCATAACGGACAAACACCAAGTGTGATGGTTTGGTGCGCAATTGCCTATAACATGCTATCTCGCCTCCTACGTCTTGAGGGCAATCTGAACAGCTACCGCTATATCAGGGAGGTTTTAGAGCCCGAAGCACTGCCCCTCCTGCAGGCTGTTCCAGACGCCATATTCCAGTAGGACAATGGCCGGCCGCATGTGGCGAGGAATGTGCAAGCCTTCTTCGAAGAACGACGGATACCACTGCTTCACTGGCCTGCCCGTTTGCCGGATATGTCATCCATTGAACATGTCTGGGATATGGTCGGTCGGCAACTTGTTCGTTCAGGTCCTCCTGCAGCCACTGTTAATGATTTATGGACGCGCCTACAAACTGCGTGGCAGAGTATTCCCCAGCAGCATATTCAGGTGCTCTTGGATTCCATGCCACTACGTCTAGCGGCTCTGATTGTAGCGCGTGGTAGCACTACGCCGTACTGACTTTCCACGGTCACCCTGCATGTACAATTCTGTAATTGTAATCATTTGTGTCTTGTCATGTCCCTAATATGTGGAATAAATTGCATTGTGATCACAGCTCTCGGTCTTGGTGTTTCACTTTCTAAAAACAGCAGTGTATTTATTGTGGTCAAATCATGTGAAATATGATTGTGTGTTGCTTTTACTTATGGTTGCAGCGTCATATATGAACAAAAAGCCGTCTCCCTTTGCATATATTGTCACAAGATTATTCATGTAACTTTGCATTTTACATGCTCTGCGCAGGGTCTCCAAAAATATCCATATACAGTATTCCAATGTGGACACATTTGTGCATTATGAAAACAATATCTTAAGTCATCAGTGTCGATCAGTCTCTTCAGGAACAAATATTCATAACTCCCATTACCGCCAACCGCTATAGTCCCTCAGTGGGAGACATGGCTTGCTGCAGTCGTGCACTATGTAGATAATTTAAAAAGTCCTAGATCGGTTGTAAGAAATGAAATTGCTTCAAATTGCTTCAAAATCTATTAAAGGACAGCACTTTAGGAAATGAATTAGCATATATTTCCGCTCACTTGAGTTCCTTGTGCCCTTCCATAAAAAAAGGAAAAATTAAAAACCTGAAAGCAACAACGAACCTCTTGACAGAGACTCTTAAAGAATTGGATAGCTGCAGTTTTGGAAGGTGAATTGGTAGACATTTGAGAATACAAGTGTACCTCGTGAGTTGACCATGCCATGTGGTTAGGGTCACGCAGCTGTGAGCTTGCATTCGAGAGATAGTGGGTGCGAACCCCGCTGTTGGCAGCCCTAAAAATGTTTATCCGTGGTTTCCCCGTTTTAATTGTTTCTGATATACCAATTTTGAAGTAAGGTTAGGAAGAAAGAAAAGATAACTAAGAATCAATGGATAACTCGGGAGATACTAGACCTGATTGATGAACAACGAAGGTACAAGAATGTAAAAATTTAAGAGGGCAGAAAAAAAATACAGGCGATTAAAGAATGAAGTAGATAGAAAGTGCAGGACAGCTAAGGAAGAATGGCTGAAAGAGTAGTGCAAGGATGTTGAAGGTTGTATGGTCCTAAGAAAGGTAGATGCTGCATACATGAAAATATAGGAAACCTTTGGTGAAAGGAAAACTGGGTGCATGAATATTAAAAGCTCAGATGGAAAGCCACTTATAGGGAAAGAAGACAAGGCAGAAAGATGGCAGGAACATATCCAGCAGTTGTATGGAGGGAAAGAAGTAGATTTTAAGGTTCTGGAACAGGAAGAGGCTGTAGATTTTGATGAAATGGGAGACCTAATTTTGAGGTCAGGGTTCGACAGAGCTTTGAGAAACAAAATTAGGAACGAGGCCCCTGGAATTGATGACATATCCTCAGAATTACTGACTGCCTTATGAGAAACCGGCAAGTGTGTAAGATGTATGATACAGAAGTGCTATCCGATTTTCGGCACAATGTTGTTATACCTATTCCCAAGAAAGCCGGTGCTGACAAGTGTGGAAACTGCCGCACCATTAGTTTAGTATCTCACGCCTGCAAAATTTTAACGGGGTAATGAAGTGCAGTCAAATGGAGTTTGGTGATGAAGGAAATATTAAATTAGGAAATGAAGTCCTTAAAGGAAGTAGATGATTATTGTTACTTGGATAGTGGAATAACTCATGATGGCAGAAGTAAGGAGGACCTAAAATGCAGACTAGCACAAGCAAGGAAGGCCTTTTTTAAGAAAAGAAATTTGCTCACTTCTAACATTGATATGGGATTTAGAAAGGTGTTTTTGAAGATTTTTTGTCTGGAACATGGCATTGTATGGAAGTGAAATATGGACGTTAATGAACTCAATAATAATAATAATAATAATAATAATAATAATAATAGGTTTTACGTCCCACTAACTACCTACAAATTGTCTTGAGGGGAGGTGCAGGAAATGCCTATAGAGCAATCTGATTGTGCCAGGGATTCCTCACTGACAATATCAAAGTGTGAAATTCACACTGAAGTTGGTTTTTAACGCTTCTTTTTCTTCAGCATTCACTTCTTTATATTGCGCTATGTAACATAGTTCATTGCTGAATACGTGATTTTACAAGATAAACAGCATTGTTTTACTTGCTGCTCAATAACTGGCACATTTAAAAAAATAATAACAGCAATTATTGTTATTAATATTATTATTATTTCTCCAATGGCCTATAAATTTGTATGATTCTGTTATCTTAGGAAAGTTGCTGGCAGCATTTAAAGGAATTTGTTGTAATGTAAACTAGTTCATGTGCACCCTTTTAATGGCAAGATGTAGATAAATCTTCATTTATTAACTCTAGAACTGCTGACTGTCTTTCTGGTTTATAATTGTACACCAGATGGCACTAATATAAATACCAGCTGAATACTGGTACTTTTATCTTCACTTTTGAAAGTCTTTGAAAAGCAAGCGGTGATCTGTATAAGTTTATTTAGCCGTAGAAATGAAAGTATTTTCGTATGTTCTTAGAATCAAGATGGCAGCCCATTTTATTGACGATTCTAAAATTGGGCGCTTGATTTTCAAAGATCTTAGTAACAGTGACTGTTTTGTTAATTCTGACAAGAAAATTATTCCTGAAAGTGGTGAAAGTGACAGTGAAGTACAAGATGCCTCGGAAGTAATGGGAAATTCAGATAACTGGAGTGATGTTCAAGTTGGTGCAGGTGATTTATTACTGGCAGTACGTCAGTATTTGAAGAAACCAGTGAAGGGGTAAGAGTGAACTGGACTGACAGAACTGCAAGAAAGTCATTATCCAGGTCATGATGTACCATTTGCCACTCATCACCCTGGGGAACATGTCTCCCCGTAATGCAACTCCCATTATGTACTTTAATTTTTTTTTTACATTAAGTTTCTTTAAGTTGCTGTAAAACAAACAAACAGATATGCTCAACAATATCTGCATAAATTAGTAGTGTTACAGCGCAAGAGTAGATTTTGTTTATGCCTGAAGGAGGTATTTATATTGCACAACTGAAACAGTTTATTGGACTTGCCCTGAATATGGATGGGTCTGATAAAGAAGAAGAATGTTTCTTCTTTTTGGGTTACACAACATCCTAGTCAGGATACATCTTATTTCAGACGATTAATGACCCGTGATATGTTTTTGCTGATGAACCGATTTTTTTCATTTAGTAGATAATACCTGCAGCAAAAAACAAGGAGAACCACAGTATGATCCATTCTTCAAAATTAGGTCTGTAGTTGATCATTTCAGTTCGTTTTAAAAGACATTAGACTCCTTGATATTAAAAAAAATTATGAAAACTAAAGTCAGTCAGTCTGGCTATTCTATCCGGTTGATTTCCTTCATGTTTTTTTAAACTGAAAAGTATTCATGCACGGATTTGTCATCAGGTACTATAAATCACATAACTTCCGCCTTCCTCAAATCATATTTTTTTTTTCAATTGTTTGTCTGTTTGAAGCAATCATATCTTTGGTTCTAAATGAGGTACGGAGTTTGTTTTTGCCTAAGAATACTCAGTGGATCAAGCTCTTTCATTTCAGCTCTTAACTATTCAAATTGGTAGATTCTGAGAAAAGTTATGAGTACATTTGTCTCCATGACGAAGATCTTTGAAGGATTTTTTAACACTTCGGCGCATAGTGTTGTTCCAAGGAATGTTTAATTCAATTTTTGTGTGTGATGTATTTTCAAATGTTTTGTTGACATAATATTACATTCTATTACCACAGCAGATCATGTGCTTTATTTCATTAACTCGAAACTTTGCAAATACATCCGTGAGGATAGTAACGAACACCACTATACTTTGTACATTGCAGGCGCAGCCAGTGGGAAACTGCTAGTATTCCTTGAAACGTCCTACATATTGATGAAGTACTAGTAGGCGCAAAGAATAGATCTAAATTAATTCTATATTTGCCAAACAAACATCACCATCAGTGGGGCATAAAACTTTTCATAGTATATGAACTTATTACACTTATTACATTTTGCAAATCTGTGTGTATTCCTCCGTCAAATCTGGGGGTTCACAATCAAGTGGAAAAGGTTTAGGGTATAATGATGGTAATGCATCTGCTCAATTCATTAGGAAATATATTCTGGAAAGGCTATCATATTGTTGTAGACCAGGCATCGTCAATCGAGAGCAACATGCCTTCGGAGCCAGTTTGCTCCCTGCTTTCGAGGAATGAGAGCAGCTTAGCGAGCGAGTAGGGGAAGTTCATGTATACTGAAGGTCAGTGGCGCAAAGGTATAGCACATCTTTCTTGACTGGTTAGATTCCGGCACGATACGCGTGAACTCATGTGAGGTGACATTCCATAGAACGTGCAGTGGTTGAGTAGAGGAAAAGTTTTATATTGCTTCTATGCTCTGAGGAAAGAAATAGCCCTCTTTATGGAAATGCACAGTGAACCACTAGGAGAACTGAACAATGGAAAAGAGATGGGTGATGTGGCATTTCTAGTACTGTAGATCTCACCAGCCACCTTAATGATCTTAATTCCTCCCTACAAAGTAGAGATCTTATCATTATTCACCTCTTTGATCGTGTTAAACCTTTTAATGACATAGATGTTGATTCCCATAGGGAATCTGAAATATTTATCCCGAATGAGTAAATTTATAATACTAATATAAATGGTCCGTTATTGGGCATTATAAATTTTCCAGCTAATTCATTCCTGGTTGCCAGTGTTTCGCCCTCGTGTGCTAGGTTGGGCTCATCAGTTGGTACCTAGCACACCTACCAAGACGCATGGCTAGTGCATACTGTGGAGGTCACTGCGTAGGCTACTTGAAGCCACCAACAGTGCCAATGCACTATGAGAGACTTTGTCTCACTACCAAAAATTGATGCCTGCTTGGCCAGGTACCAACTGATGAGCCCAACCTAACACACGGGGGCGAAACGCTGGCAACCAGGAATGAGTTAGCTGGAAAATTTATAATGTCCAATAACGGACCATTTATATTGGTATTTTAAACCTTTTAAGCGAAAAGTACTACTGTGGGAAAGTCAGTTCGTGAATAAAGACAATGCATTTTCCCACTTTGACTGCAGAGTTGTGTTTAGCTCCAAACTATTCCAGTAAAATATTAGAAGAATATAAAGAGGTTTTAATGTCAATATATGACGAAATTGAGAGTAGATTTCATGATATTCAGGCATTAGAAAATGATCTGCAGATTTTTGCTACGCCCTTCTCTGTGAATGTTCAAACTGTTAGACCAGAACTGCAGCTAGAGCTGATTAACTTACAGTGCGATACTCAAATGAAAGGCAAGTTTGCAAACACACAATTTGACTGAATTTTATGTCCGTTTTCCATGGGAGAGATTTCCTAGATTGCACAAATTTAATGCTCATATTCTAAGTATATTCGTATCAACTTATTTATGTCAAAAGATGTTTTCATTAATGCAGATTTGTAAATCTAGACACAAAAGTCGGCTCACCGATGAAAACTTGAAATGTGCTTTGCGACTCGCCAGTACGCAAACGATAGTGCCAAACATTGATACAATACTGTCTAAACGATCCCAGTGGTCCCGTGAAGGAGGAGTACACCAGTGATACGTTTTAGTTCGTGTGTTTAATTTGTTGAATGGGTTCGACCCCCACTGTCGGCAGCTCTGAAGATGGTTTTCCGTGGTTTCCCATTTTCACAGCAGGCAAATGCTGGGGCTGTACCTTAATTAAGGCCACGGCCGCTTCCTTCCCATTCCTAGGCTTTTCCTATCCCATCGTCGCCACATGACCTATCTGTGTCGGTGCAACGTAAAGCAAATAGAAAAAAAATTGTTTCATATTCATAAATACCATACAAATATTGAAATGCATGTTAATGAGAGTGCAAAGAATGTGTACGAATCACACAAATTGTAATGTACATGTCCCAGAGCTTCAGTTAATCGTGAAAAGGTATTTATTCAGGACATATTGCACACTGCTCTATATTCCTTTGTCAGTGAATAATATTTTGTCCTGTTATACTCTGTAATCTGTGTCCTGTTCGTCTCACATGATACATGCTCCAAATTATTATTATAGCAGTTGTTTATATGGTAACATTTCCGAGTGGTAAGTACAGTACGGCCATGATATGCAACCACCCCGACTGCTGCTCTCTTGTCACGTGACAGGTAGCCGTCCAGAGCAGAACAAGTAACACCCGCTCCCTAGAGCAACTACATGATGACATCTGTTGTAGACAATTAGTACACATGTGATGAACTAGCATTGGCTCTTTGGAAGAAGAAAACACTATTCACTGGCACAGTTGGCAGCAACAGAAGAAATCCTCCTGCTGCGCCTAAAAATTTGAAGCTTCAACCAGAATGAACTCTATATAAAAGAAGTGGATCTTTGTTGTTTTGTGCTTGGAGAGGGAAGAAATTGTAAAGGAAACCTCTCACAGTACTTTCTACTACATGTCCAGCCGTTAATAACATGGTGAAACATCGTTCATCTCAAGGTGAAGTTGTCATGCCAATTGTTGTTTGTTAATATGCAATAGGAATGAGGGCTGTTGAAGTATCTGACCAGGAAATTGACCACATATCTGCTGAGCAGTCTAGTCGTAGGAATTGATACAAACTCTTTTTCCACTTACTGGTAGTTGACACAGCAGTTTTGAATTCCCTTTTTTGTACTGCAGAAACACTAATAATAACCATTTGTTATTTCTGTATGATTTTATTGTCACTCTAATCAAATCACTGTGTAGTGCTGAACAAGCAGGAGTAGGCATTAGTATCAGTTCTGGTACAAATTCCGATACAGTTCAGAAACTAGGGAACAAGCGTCAACGTAGATGTGTAGGACGTGTAGTTTGCAGTGATGATCAGAATAGAAAAAAGTTACAAGATCTAACTATGGTTGTTTGGGCTATGATGTTTGTAGTTGTGTGGATTATTATAAGGATTTGGTGATCACAACACGGGAAAAATAAAGCTGACTTAAGGAAATAAAACAAAAATAATCTGTAGGTTCAAAATTCATGAAAAGAAATCAAAATCCATTTTTTAAATTTAAAACTGAAAAAAATTAAAAGTAGAGAACTGTGGGGAATATGTAAGAACATACTTGCATGTTTCAGAATACAATGTTTAATAATAATGTTATTTGCTCTACGTCCCACTAAGTACTTTTTACGGCTTTTGGAGATACCAAGGTGCCAGAGTTTAGTCCCGCAGGAGTTCTTTTACGTGCGAGTAAATCTGCCGACACGAGGGTGACGTATTTGAGCACCTTCAAATACCACCGGACTGAGCCAGGTTCACACCTGCCAGGTTGAGGTCAGAAGGCCAGCCCCTCAACCATGTGAGCCACTAGCCTGACAATACAATGTTTCAGGAATAAATTATACACAGTATCAGAAATTCTTTCAAAGATTTCCTTTGGTCAAAAAAATTGCATAATGTTATTTTACATTAGTTAGAAATCGTGACAATATATATGTTATTTCTATCATCTTCATATAGAACAGTCTTTCAGCATTCTGTTGGTGTATAATATGGATTTAATAGGATTAATATATGATTACAGGCAAACAGACCCGGCCAACAGCTGGAAACTGCAGATGATGATGATGATGATGATGATGATATGATTACAAGCATGGTTTTATTTTAACGGTGTATAGTGAGGAAAATAATTGCTGCATTTGACAGATAAATCTGCAGCAGTTCTAGGATTAACTAGTCAAGAAATGTGTGTGATTATGAGCTCCTTCCTTTTGGTCATGCTTAGAGTCAGGGGTTTTATCCGATCATTTTTTGTATCAGAACGTGTACTTCAGTATTATTTGATGGGAGTGAAACATCACCAACATGGTACAGTCGAACCTCCCTTCTGCGGACACCGTCGGTTCCGAGGAAAAATGTGCGTTACGAGAGGTGTCCGCTAAAACAAGTTTGTAAAAATCAGACATTTTAACGGCAAAGAACATCCACCTTAAATATAAGCATACATATCTTTATTTTTATTATTCTAAGTCATTTCTGTGTTAGTATTTTATAGAGAGTTATTGTAAGTGATTTTACATCATTTACAAACATTACAGCTTCGTGAAGTAATCGATTATTACTCATGTTTAACAGACAACTGAAATGCTATGGTATTTCTGTCTCACTAATTAGCGCCTGTACTGTCTTTTCCTTCTCAAGTTGACTACCTGAGCTCGACCTTATCAGCAACAATCCGAGTTATGAATAGAATGATGCAAGAAGGGAAGAAAATCCCCAGGTAACTTGTGAGTCAACAGTCTCTGGCAGCATTTCTGGGCAATTAGAATTCTCGGAATAGGTCTGTACACCACTAAGTAGAACTGCATTACGATGTACATCCTCTCCCCATGCTCGCGAAATAGTACAAACATTCAAAAGGTATTTCCTTATGTCTGAAGAATGGTTTTAAAAGAAAGGATGGCATGTGGTCCGGCATAATAAATTGTCCGGCAACGTGTGGTGAAGTGTCCGCTTCAGTCAAGTGGACGGGACAAATTACGATGTCTGCTGTCAGGAGTTCGAGGTGTCCACTAAAGTGAGGTCAATTTAACACTTGTCTTATGTAAAATAAAATCGGTTCCGAGGAAAATTGTCCATATAGAGAGGTGTCTGCTGAATAAGGGTGTCCGTTAGGGCAGGTTCGACTGTATATTACCTTATGAACATGGTAGTGTTCATGATGATATTTTGGCGTGTTCAATGTGTGGCAGAAATATTGTGATAGGTGAGCTCATGGGAAGTCCTTCCTCTTGAATAGTAGACTTGTTGACAAAGGTGACATAATTTTACTTTGCAATGATGTTTTGAATATTAATGATTTTGTTTTGTGTTCTTGTTGTATGTTGTTCTTTGCTGGTGTACTTTTCAGTATGTCCAATGTTTCTGTAACACATTTTTTTTGGTGTTTAGGTTGGAATTTTTTTTTTTAATTTTTTTTTTATTATGATAATGTTGTGCTGGGGAATGTCTTCAGTCTTCTTTATTAGGCTGCTATATACTTAAAGATCAGTAATGATGATGTAACAAGAATTAACACATTGTTCGCCAGACAATTTTTTTAAACCTTCTCGTGGGACCGTGTTACTTTTTGTATTAATCTCTTCTTAATTGCACAAAACTGTGGGCTAAAATATAAATACACATAAATGAAATACATGTTTTTTCTGACAATATTGGTAGCAGTCCGTAGGGATCGCTGTGGTCCCTTCATAAAAATGTTCCACTGGGACCACTGGTCCCACTCAGAGGTCTGGGCAAATTTCCCCTCACTTTTATAGGAAATACTTTCATTTTTATATTGTTTCTTTTATGTCACATGCAATTGCACACATTTATGTCAGCATTGTAGGGCAGTATTTCTTTGTACGGCAGGTATTTAGTACTGTTGTAATCATAAAATGATTGTTCGAAGAGAATCGGGAGAATAGTTGAAATGGCAAAGAAAATATTACCGGGTATAGATAGAGATGGTCCTGTCAGAAAATGTTCCATTGGGACCAGCAGTCTGAGCAATATTCTTATTCCCATCCCAGAAGTTGCGAACTTTCCACAGGGACCACAGTTGTCCATAGCTTAATTTCCATTTAACAGCAGTCCTCTGGTCTCTGGTCTCCAAGAAACAATAACTTAAATGTTTACCCATTGGTCCCTGCGGACTGCCGTAGCCTAATGGGAAATTCGGCCGGCAGTCCTGTTGTACCACTTTGGCACTCAATGGCATTGACATAGTGGACGTCAGTTTTAAGATTCTCTTTAGTATTATGTGATGAAAGGCAGTGAGAGACAAGCCATGAATTATTTTTGGGCTAAGTATATCATGTAAGGATTCACTTCCACGTTATTAACAGTGTGTATAGGAAATGCATGTGAACTCCCAGTTTTTATTCATTCAAGTAGTCTACAGTTGTCTGACCAAGAAATGATTTCTTCTGCATGTTTTTTCTTTAATAAGGAAGATTAATAGCTACAAACAGTCCTTTTGTGTCAGAGAATGGCTGTTTTATTTAACTCTGATTTCTTACCCCCTTAGTATCTGTGAACGAGGCCAAAGACACTTTTTAAGCAATTATTTTCGTATTACTGTGTGAAAATGGGAAGCCATCTTCAGGGCTGCCGACGTTGGGGTTTGAACCCATTACCTCCCGAATGCGAGCTCACAGCTACATGACCCTAACCGCATGGCCAACGTGCTCGATTTTCTTCTTTTTATATTATTTATTTATTGCTTGAGTTATTGGATAACAACAACAAAAGCTTAAGGTGTGGGATATATCACAAAAGAAGCTTAAAAGTTTGGAAATTTACAGTAGGGGAGCTTATGAGCTCAGAAAATTTACAGTATGGTTGGAACTCCTATCTCGAATAAGTCAGTCAGAGATTGCAGATCAATAGGATAAATTTACAATTTATAAATATAGGCTAGCCTGTATACAGTCGTGCCAACTCTCCCAATTTCTGGTCCTTTCCTCCTCTCTCCTGATCGCCGAGACTTATCTCCCAGTTTAGAGAAGTCTTGTTTGTTGAAAATACCAGGTTTTTCCTCATTCCTTAAGTAACTGGAGAGAATTGATGTTCATTGGCTACTGGCAAGGCAGATGCAATTAGCTGGCAGTGATCTTAAATATAACAGAATCTCTAACGTAATGCTTTTTATTTTATCATGTCCACATAGGAATGCAGACTGTGAGATACTTTGAGCATGTTAACAAGGACAAAAGCACATTTGAGGTCAATATATCCCAGAAAAGAATCCTTGAAGAAAAGAAACAACCTTAAAATGTATTTGGCAATGCAAGTGCCTTCAGTAAATAATTTAGTTCAGAATTTTTGAAGAGGTCTAAGGCAGTTACGATAAAGAGTCATGTGTTCAGATATATGCAGTATAAAGTAAATAAATAAATGAATAAGAGGAATTATGTAATAGAGTAGTATAATGTCTAAAATGCCAGACGGAGTGGCTCAGGCGGTTGAGGCGCTGGCCTTCTGACCCCGCTAATAATTAGTTAATAATTCAAAGAATACCAAAATCAGATGCAGTAATGAATGGCCAGATATTTATTGTGTGATTAATGGAGCAAGTTCTCAAATTGTCCTCCTATGGTAATGCAGATTCATTAACTGTCTTTCCTTTCATACAACACTGCAGATTTCTTATCTTTGCTATTTGTTCTACGTCGCACCATCTCGGAAAGTCTTGTGGAGATGATGGGATAGGACACGTCTAGGACTGGGAAGGAAGTGATCATGGCCTTGATTAAGGTTTAGTCCCAGTGTTTGCCTGATGTAAAACCTCAGAAAACCATCTTCAGGGCTACCGGCAGTGGGGTTTGAACCCATTGTTTCCTGAATAAAATCTAACAGCTGCATGCCTTGAACTGCATAGCTGTCTTATTCAGCAATTCAAATTTGAGCCCATTCAACCCTGGAAACGTATCTGTGGTCAGTAATCTTCGTCCAGGAAATTGTTCTTGATACATGTGCCATGCTTACCACTTCTTCTTTCTCCATAGGGTAAACTCTCTGCCATGTAAGCTTATACACTAAGGGTACAACCTTACTCTTTCTCTCCTGGTAATACTGAAGGTAGTGATTTGTAGTTATTTTTTAACTATGAGGTTTGATTCAGTGTCGCTAACAGTACAGTTTAGGAATCCTACTTGCCAATACGACGTTACTGTTAATCTTGTATGTTGGCATTGTATAGTCATGTTTTTTTTTTCCTCGTGACTTGCGAGATTTACGTGTTGCCACTGCTGTATTGTGAAAATCACTAGTGTTACATTTGCGGGTATAAGTAAAGTATATTTTCTTTTTCTGTAGGATTGTAAATCTGTTGGTGTAATACCTGGTAAGTAGAATTTTGGCATGTTAGAATAATGCGTTTAATACCATAGTTGGTGTATAAGAAGGAAGAAATATCTCAAGAACCCCTAGGAAAAGGAAAGCAACATTACCTCCTCTATATAGATCAGTTCAGTTGAAATGGAAGGAAATTTTGTTATCAATGTAACCTTATCTTGTCACAAATTCTGTACGGTTTGCAGACATAGCCTTTGTGTGTTATTGACTTACGTCGTAATTACGTGTAATATTTTTGGTTGCGTGTATTATTACAGCGTGGTTTCACTTCAGTCTGACAAGTAACAGCAAATTTGAAGAAGGGAGCTGAATTATTTACACCAGCCAAATACTGAAGGATACAGTTATAGTAGTGGTTATATCTAAGTAAAGGCAGAAATATATAACATTAAATTGAGTGAAGGAGAGGGAGTGTTTTATTTCCGTAATTTGTCACTGAGCTTGAAAACCGACTTAATTATGAATACGGTATCTTGATTGATCCTTTACTTCGGTAAACAAACCTCCATTATCGATACTTAAGTTGAAGTTAGTTGATGGTTATGTCTAGTGATTTCAATATGAAACTAGTCAAGTTGACAGAAGTGATGAGCCAAAAAAAAAAAAAAAAAAAAAAGCAGCCATATTTGCTGTTTTGTGTATAGCCTTACATGCCAAGTACTACCACGTGAATTTTTGGGGGTTGCCTGTACGAGACACATCTTAACCCCAGATAGTTGTAATTATTCCCAGTGAGACAAGTATGTACCTGTTTCCTGGTTAAGTGGCTCCAACATAAAGCTGACAGTAGTATACACCAGTCAGTTTTTAGGAGGTTGTTTATTATGCCTACTATGTCTATTATAACTTTGTTATGAAGATACCCAAGACTTGAGACTGTCAAATTTTCATTGGGGGGAGAAAAAAAAAAAAAAGCTTGAGTGAAGGAGAATTTGATCCCCATTGCTCTGAGAAATCATGTATTTATCCTGCATAGTACCACATAGCTGCAAAACATGCAGCTTTGCACCTTATAACTCTGTATTCATTATAAAACCGAAGTTCTCATTTAGAAAAATTGCTTGTGTTTTATAACCTTTATTGAACGCTTTAACGGTAATAATTACATGGCGTAAGCTATTGCATCAGTTGTATACTGTTTACATGTCATAGTTTATATTATAATTTGCAAAACACATTTTTTTTACCAATTTTGGTGTGACGAGACTGTACAGTATGGTGGTAAATAGGCAAAATAGGCATAATGAAATTCATATCCTGCAATAGGCATTTCTGTAATTGGTCATAACCTATCAGGTCTTATGTAATACCATTCCTTAATTTTATCTCAAACATAAATGGCCACTGGACCAATCCGTTATGCAATTCTCCACCGACAACAATAGGGGTGCATGTGGTTTGTGCAGTATAGTAACACTTCATAAAAACGTTCATTGTAGTGAATTCCACTAGACATACAAGAGCACAGCGTTTTTAAGATGGACCTCACTCAGTGCCTCTTGTACGTTTGCAATATTCAGGAAAGCCCATGTGTAACAAGCTGTGTGTGTACATAAATTGCTGTAAGATGTCACATGAAGTACGACAAAGACACATTTAATTCCTAGCAGGTTGCATATGTTCAGATAGGTATAAATGTTTCACCTTATATAATATTTGCTATTGTTGAAATTAAATTATGTTTCCCTTCTGAGAAAATGCCTGATTATAAAAAGAAACTGTTTGTTTATGAGCTATGAATTTCTACTAACTTAAATTACTGAAAACTCTTTTGTTGTTATCTGAACGATGAGGGTGTCATTATACTCATCTCTCTGAATTTTATTGTTTCAGTGTATCAGAGAAGTTCTGTTGCTGGGCCATCGTCAAGCTTTTGCATGGATTGATGAATGGCATGGAATGACATTGGATGATGTCAGATCTTATGAAGGTGAGATGCAGAAACAGACAAATTCCAAAGTAGTGGGATCGTCTGTTAAGAAAGAAACTTCAAGGTCTAATAGTCTAGAGGCATCTTTGGAAACAGAAGATAGTGGCTGTGTGGAGGACACTGTGAGTAGTGGTGCTCTGGTCCCAGGATCTAGCTCAGCTACTCCAATTGCTGGCACTCCCACCACTCCACAATCTCCCAAGGCTTCCAAGTCCTGGTTCCCTTGGTCTTAATCAGTATTACTATATATTATGTGTGTGCCGGACTGAGTAACTCAGATGGTAGAGCGCTGGCCTTCTGAGCCCAACTTGGCAGGTTTGATCCTGGCTCAGTCCGGTCGTATTTGAAGGTGCTCAAATACCTCAGCCTCATGTCAGTAGATTTACTGGCATGTAAAAGAACTCCTGCGGGGCGAAATTCCGGCACCTCGGCGTCTCCAAAAACCATAGAAATAGTGGGACGTAAAACCAATTCCATTATTATTATTATTATTATTATTATTATTATTATTATTATTATTATGTGCAATGTTTCTAAATGTGTTATTGTAATAGCATGTTAAATGTTCTCACACTACTAGTTTATGTGTAAGACTTTGTTAAGGGAGAAATCCTGCCCCGCCTGGGCTATTTATCATTTGTATTGCCTTGGTCTTCATTAAAAATTTCACTTTGGCAATGGATTAGATGATTGAAGTGGTCACATTTTGTAAGAGATGGAGCTCATGTACACATGGATTTTGAAGACTGTTAGGTAATTTTTAAATCTTCTAGAAAAATTTGTAAGAAGATAAGTGTATCCATGGTTTTCATGAAGGTCTTCATAAGATGTGAAACTAGACTGATAGTCTCTTGGGAACCCAAAGTCCCTCAAGTCCCTGGATGGTTATTTTATATGAGGTATAGTTCATTGAGGCAGATTATGCTTGGCTAATTCGAAGCTCTATTGTTTGCCCGAATATTATATTTTGGTCTTACAGACAGACACTTTGTTCGTTTTAATAGTGTCCATGTACTGTCTGTCTTGAACCTCTTCTTTGATTGCATGAAATGTTTGAAGGTTAGGTTCACCAACTGTTCAATTGGTGGACTCTTCAATGTTTTTCTGCTACTGGACAGGTGAACATACTATAAAAACCATAGTAGTAGTGGTAGTAGTTCATATTCAGACACAAAATTATTCCTTTAGCATTGTTGGATAAATAAATACGATTAAGGGCACCTTTGTTTTGGAGCAGTGTTAGCCACTGCTTATTATTGGCAAAATGTTTGAAATTACTATGGAAAGGTTTCACTGATGAATATACCAGGTGGCCTATCAGTGCTGACAGGGAAGCAAATATAAACAACCATTCAAACAGGAAAGAGTACCGGACAGTAGAAGTGAGCAGACTTTTCAAATAATCAGCATTCCAATATTAGAGTAAACCACATGGTGAATTCTTTTACTGGAATGCAGACTACTGCATTAATGGTTCGAGTAGACACTTTCTCATCATTTCTTTGTCACAGCACTTCACAACATTTGCACTGGTACCTCTCACCACACTGTGGACCGCAATTTTGTTTTTCCTGCTTCGAGGTGTTCAGTCATTTCCAGCAACCAGTGCTAGCACTTGTTGAGAAAAGGAGGAAAGAATGAGATGTACCGTTTGTCGATACTGTGACAGCTGAAGAAACAGGAAGGCTTGATGTGATGCTTGCCTTGAGACTTCATCTGCCCTTGTTAAATCTCCAGTGCCCAGGTATGATTTAGGAAGTGACCAATTCATATTTGTCTGTAATTTGACGTAGTACATTATCTCACCTTCAGAATATTAGCTGAATGTAGCTCGCATTCTCTCCATTAACTAATACTGTGAAGGGGAAGTTAGGGATTATGCAGGGATCCCAAGGAGCACAGTACTTCCTAAGAAAGATTTAAGATCTAGCTCTGACTTGCATGTTCATAAATCATAACTGTGCCCATTGTATCAGGTAATGGGTGCAGATCTAGTATATGTTTCTGTCATTCATAAAACTGTGCTCACTGGCTGGAAACAATTCTGAGAGAATAATCATTTCCAAACATTCTTGCTTCTGCTGGCTGTTAAAACATCAGACAGAATACTTGTGAATTAATTGGTCACTACTGCATCGATAATGTATATGGTCTTGACAGCAGGAAATATCAGTTCATGTTTCACACCTTGTTGATAGCACTTGGTAGTGAAAGAGTAGACTTTTCTAAATGTCAACCTTTAAAGAAGGACACACAAGCAACAAAGTGTTAACTATTGTATTAATATATTTTTGTTGAATATAAGAGGAAAACAATTCTTGCTTGATAAAGAGTTGAAATTGTAAAGATATTTGAGAGAACTGCGTTTTTTGTTGTCAAACCTTCGTAAAAGAAATATTGCACAATATACAGTATTATGTATTTCAGGGAGGCCATCATTAGTGGTAGAAGAAGATTAAAATATGGAAAAGATCATTTATTTATAATTTCCATGGTACATAAGCTTGTTAGTCATGGGAAAAGATAGTGAGTTGTTGCTGTTGTACTGGATTCAGTTTTTTGTTAGCAAATCAAGAAAGTGAATGTATTTATTTTAATGAAGGAATTTATAATGTTAAAACTGTCTCTTAGTATATAGTACTAAATCTGTAGGTAGATTAGAAGAGTAACTGAAGTACTGTACTCAGTTCTGCCATACAAGAACAAGTTTTATCATGCCTGACAACTTGTTGTTGAATGATACATATTGTTGTGTGTTAATCCACGTGACAACTATCTTGAGGAGGAGCATTTGGTAGGCTCCATTGGGAATGGAAGGTGAATAATGGATGCCTACTTTAAAGCTCCTTCCTTATCTATGACGCTTATATTAAAATAAGTTAGTTACTTTAAATAGCAACCGGTAGAATAAAGATTGAATCTGAATAAAAAAATTGACTATAAGGAAGTTACCAGGAGGATAACTATTTTCTCTGTGTGGTAAGAGTGTGTGGAAACTATTGTGCAAATGCATTGCTCATCACATTAGAATGTGTAATAAACTGTTGATAGTTGTAGATATAAGTAGTCAGAATTAAGTTATATAAGTATGTAGTACCTTATTAGTTTGCTCACTTTACCAGCGTAGAAGTCTATGGTTGTACATAGATTTTATCATATCTTTGGTGGTGTTATACATGTATTTTAGCAGTATTTTCTTCTGTGTCATAAATATTTTGTAAATACAAAATTCCTTGAGTTTGGCAGCACAACTTGAATTCAGTTTTGTCTGATAGGTATTCTCTGTTCTTTTAATTTGCGTGAACAAGTTTAACATCACAACTTGAATTCAGCTTTGTTTGATAACTATTCTCTTTTTTTTTTTTATGAAGTAAATGTAGCATGGAATTTACAAATGAGCTCTGCCCCAACATTTTAAAACTGTTTCTTATGGTGTTTTTATTTTTTTCTTGCATAAAAATGTTATAGTACATCCCCAGTAACCTCACAGAAGATCTGGCTTCAATCGTTTTATCTAGTAGTAGCAGCAGTATTGCAGTATTACTGATGATGGCATTACCTTGGTGTATAACTTAAAGAAAATTGTTATTTTATAGGAAGCTCGTAGGTCCTATGGTACAGAATGAGCTAGTGTAACTGAAACGATTTTGAGGACTAAGCGCGAAAACTAAAAAGATTAAAGCAGGATATTCTGAACATTCATTCTTGGTCAGTAAGCTCCTATACCCCAAGTAAGTGAACGTCTTGACTAATTATTACCATTAATTATAAAGCAAGAATCACCAAATTGTTTCTTACAGAAATATTGCAGAATGGAAATATACATCAATCCTAAATAAGGGAAGAACTCAACAGTATCAAAGAAATTGAAACCCAGATCCTTATACCCGTGCAGCAAATTTCATTTGAAGAAAACTAGTACTGTATATATGTGAATAATTCCCGAACCCTAAGACCCTGGTAATGGGCAATTCTAAGTTTACATCTGATCTTAGAGGGTCGATTAAAGGACAAGCCCACGTACGTGGCATTCTTAGAACTAGGAAAGGCATTCAGTAACATTGATTGGACCACACTATTTGGGATTCTGACGGTGATTGGGATGAAATATTGAGGAAGGATTTTCTGCAATCTGTACGAAACTCAGTCTGCAGTGTTAAGTATTAAGGGCTATGAAAGAGAAGCAGCAATCCAGGAAGGAGTGATGCAAGGCTTGAATGTAATATAAACAAATCGAACAAGAAGGAATCCAAGGAAACTCTGAGATTTGCCAATGTAGGCTATTGTTATTTTATCTGGGTCTGCAGGAGATCTGAAGAAATTGCTGAATGATATGGCCATAGTCTTGGAGAAGTACAAGATGAAAATAAAATAATCATCATCCATTTCCCTCGTTCAGGTCCCGCAGGGTTGGGATGTTTATGGCACCTTTCCATTTTCCTATATCCAACCACCATGTGTTCCAACCCAGGTTTCTTCTAATTATATTATTCTTGATCGTTTTCAACCACCTTAGTCTGGGTCTCCCTCTTGCCCTCCCTCCTGTCTGGGTCACTATTGTCCGCTTCAGCATCCTTCCCTCTTCCATCCTCTTAACATCTCCAAACCATGTAAGTTTATCCCTATCCATTCTGTCATAAAGCTGTACCACTCCGATTTCCTTCCCGAATCCTCATTTCTCATATGATATTACTTTCATTTTCCCATATTGATAACTCGACAGTTCTCAGTTGGTTGTATGTTTCCACCTAATCAATACAATAATTATATAGTTATAAATATATGTATTTATGTTTTTTAAAATATATTACAGGACTAGTTTTGATCTATATAGATCATCTTCAGCTGATACATCATACTACTAATAACTAAAATAGCATTTTTATTAAAATGTCACTCTTCTCGTCTTAAAAAATTCACAAATTAATTCATGATGAGTGTGAGAAACCTGGTGTGGAGAAAAAAGGAAGTACCAATGAAGTGTAAAGAATCAATCTGTCTGTTTTTGTCTTTCCTATCATACTTCTTAAAAATTTCATTTCACTGGCCTGGATTTTATTCTCCCGCCTTTTTGTCAGTGTCCAGGTATCCGCTGCATATGTCGGTATGGGACAGTAGTACATCTTATACATCATCTCTGTGCACTTCATTGGTACTTCTTTCTTCCTCTGCACCAGGTTTCTCACACTCTGGTAGAATGCATTTTCCTGTTGAATCCTTTTACTAATATCCATGTCCAACCCTGCATCATCATAGCTTTCAACTGACACATTTCACTCATTACCACATGTTCAGACTGTTTCTTTTCAGTCACATATTCACGTGTCGTGTTTTCGATTTCTGGGCACTTTGTTTTTGTCCACAAAATGCTCTGCGGTTACTGTTTGTCTATTCGTGGCGATATTTCTTTATCCTCAAATAACGTATGCAACTCTCATCCACATTTTACTCTTGTCCCACAGTGTGATTACCAATTTGCACTTTCTCTTCAATAATATGGATATTTTCTTTCGCCATGAATGTCCTATTGAACTCACTCCAGCTATCCTAAACATGTGCTACTACCTAAACTGATGCCACACAAAAGGTGCAATATATATGTGACGTGCTTTGCGCTTGTGATGGGAACAGAGTTGCCAACGGAGTGAGCAGAACTATACGTCTCTATGGCAAAAGAGCACCACAGAGCTATGTAATAATGTGAAGTGAATAAATGTCCCATTGCCATTTGAAGAAGTAGAACTATAAAACCTTCAAATATCAACATATTAAAAAATTAGACCCTTGTAATACATGATAATATACTTTAATGGTTCACCTTTGGCTCGAATGACAGCAGCAGTTCACTGTGGGGTGGTCTCCATGAATCTGTGGATGATGTTCACGCCGATTTGAAATAATTCTGCTATCAACATGTCCCAAAGTTGAGTGAGATTTTTTCTAGGAGGCCTTTTACTCTGCTTGACCTGTTGTTATAGGTGGTCCATTAAATTTTCGATAGGATTTAAATCCAGGGACTTCGCTGTTGAGGTAGTATGGAAGAACTCCTCTTCGTGCCCATTAGATCATTGAGTGACAGTACAGGCCTGATGCACTCGACTGTTATTGTCCTGAATGTTGGCTTGTCCCCAGTTGGATTATCAGCAAGATGTTAAATAAAAGGCAGTAACTGTTCATCTAGAAGTTAAATATACATCTGCTGGTTCAAGTGCATATCAACTGCAGCAATAGGGCCTAATTCAGAGCACATAAAACACCCCCCCAGAACATCACAGATGCACCTCCTGCCTATACCGCACCTTGCACGCAGTTCTTGTCGAATGCTTTGTACGGCCTGCAATTCACTCCGTGTCTGGCATCATTACTGTGAATGCAGAAACATGACTCATCAGACCACATGACCTGCTTTTAGTCCTCTATTGTCAAATTCTTACGGAGTTTAGCCCATTGAAGTCATGCTTTTTTTTTTGCACATGTTAGCAAAGATTTCCTCCGAGCTATTCTACATCAGATGTTCGTGGCATGGAGTTCTCCTACGTTACATTTGTTCTGAAATTGGAACTAGCTGGACTGAGTGGCTCAGATGGTTGAGGCGCTGGCCTTCTGACCCCAACTTGGCAGGTTCAATCCTGGATCAGTCCAGTGGTATTTGAAGGTGCTCAAATACATCAGCCTCGTGTTGGTAGATTTACTGGCACGTAAAGGAACTCCTGCGGGACTAAATTCTAGTACCTTGGCGTCTCCAAAAATCATAAAAGTAGTTAGTGGAGCGTAAAGTAAGTAACATTTGAATTGGAACTTGTGATCCATCAGTGAAAATTTTGAGTAATTATTGCCATGTTGCAAACTGGTTGGTGGATGCTTCACACAGTAATAGTCAGTGGTCCCTGGTGGTGAACTATTTCTTGCAGCCAAATTTTGTGCTCCGACGTGAAGGGACTGAGTTTTCTTCCACTGCTGACACATGAGTAAATTTATCCACTTCCTGTATCTTACGCCCTTTAAAGAGCCAAATGCAACGATTCCTGCGGACCATGTACCGCCTTATGAATTTTCAGTTCGCTGGTGTACAAGGTTTAGTGACCTCTAGCATTGACAGAACCATTACAAGCTCTCCATGAAAATGAAAGTCCACAGCCTGTTTCCAGTCATTCGACCGCGTCAGGAATGGAAGGAATGAAGCCCCCATCTAGCGGCAAGGATAGGAATCGTGCCAGGTGCCGAAGCCTGTAGCACTTCTCTGGGGCAATGATTAATGAATGACGGGTGAAATGAAATGATATTGGAGTGTGTTGCTGGAATGAAAGATGGCAAGGAAAATCGGAGTGCACAGAGAAAAACCTGTCCTGCCTCCGCTTTGTCCAGCACAAATCTCGCATGGAGTGAGCGGGATTTGAACCACGGAACCCAGCAGTGAGAGGCCGACACGCTGCCGTCTGAACCACGAGGGCTCTACAAGCTCTCCATAAGGGGTTTAATTTTTGGTTCTGTACGTGTGTGTGACTTTTAATGAATGATAATTTTTAGGAACTTAAATTTAACTAACAATTAATATATTACTTTTTCATTCATGAAGATTTAATGAGTGGTGGTCATTGAAGCTACTCTACTGTGAAGGTTTTTTCCTGATTAAAACCACCTGGTGTCTCTAAACCTCTTTGTAAACTCTATGGTACAATGACTTTGTGCCTAACTTTGTATTTGCCATTCAGTTAAGTAGACTTTGTGCTTAATGACTAGAATCTGTTATCAACAGTTATGCTTTATGACCAATTTCATTTTGTCAGTGGATTCTCATGTTACATAGGGGCTGCTTGGCCGAGGTGGAGAAGGCGTGCTCGGTTCACCCGGAAGGACGTGGGTTCGACTCCCCGTCAGGAAGTCGTAAAATTTAAGAAACGAGATTTCCACTTCCGGAGGTGCACGTGGCCCTGAGGTTCACTCAGCTTACACCAAAAATGAGTGCCAGGTTAATTCCTGCATAGAGTTAACCACTCTACCCCCATCAAGTGCCCAAGTTACGGATAGTGGAAGCCTTTACCTTCCACCCCTCCAAGGGCCTTCTCATGTTATGTGAGAATAACCAAAATCATCCGTATCTGAGCTCATCTGACCAATTTTACTGTCATAACTTTATGAAATGAGCTGTCATCTACTCAATTTGTATTCATTAGTACTGGAATACTTAGTTACAAGTAACTATTCTCTGGAATACTCTGGAATACTTGGTAGTAGTTTAGTAATACAGTATTGTATTATTTTGAATAAAGAGTGTAAGCATAATTTTTGTAACTGTCCACTTTACAAATACCATCGAACAGGGTATTTTAATCATTGCAGTTGTAGATTTCAGCAGTGTTATAAAAAAATTAAACGCAATTTGTTCACTATTAAACAGTTTTGAAAAATGAATACATTTAGGGTAGCAAATGTTTGTCTTGTACAGATGGACTGGAAAATGCATAACTCTTTGGTGATAAAATGTTCTGTTATACAAGAAGCCAATGTGTTAGTTATACAGGTTCTGTACAGAAGAATGGTAGCATTTTGTAAGGGAATAAAATAATTGTTTCTTGCCGTACACGGTGTAACTTGCACCATTAGGAGAAGTGGCTGTCCAAGTTTGAGGCGCATTATTCGTAGTCCTTCAATGTATGCACACCTAGCCACACGTCGCACATCATTACGATAATCTAATTCCTCCCATACCCGCCAAAGCATGTCTGGTATTATGGCTTGTGGTGCTCATTTGATCCAACTGAAAAGATCCTAGAGGAATGTGGACCGGACGAGTTGGCCGTGCGGTTAGGGGTGCGCAGCTGTGAGCTTGCATCCGGGAAATAGTGGGTTCAAACCCCACTGTCGGCAGCCCTGAAGATGATTTTCAGTGGTTCACACCAAGCAAATGCTGGGGCTGTACCTTAAATAAGGCCATGGCCGCTTCCTTCCCACTCCTAGACCTTTCACATACCATTGTCGTCATAAGACCTATCTGTGTCGGTGCGACGTAAAGCAAATTGTACAGAGCAATGTAGGCAGCGGTGGTGGTGGTTGTTATGTTGTTGTTTTTAACAAATTTCCAAAGGATTGCATACCGTGAGATCCAACAGTACAGCCACGGGAAAATGTTGTCATCATCTGTAATCTTTTCACTTTTTGGCACCAGGAATGTTGTTCTCGATCTGTAGGTGTTTTCAAGAGCAACTTCCTGTTTTTGCCAATAGTGCACATTAAACTCATCACGTGAAATTCTTGACCTGTTGTGTGATTACTGTGTTTCTCCAAGAGTTTATTCACTTGTAGTTTAAAACTTTCCATAAAACTTGTACGCTTCTCCATAAGTCACAGGCAAGCTGTCTCGCTGAAATAAAAATGTTATTAATATACACTACACTCAACTTTAGACCTTACGTCTAGTACATATTGTGTTCTACTGAAATTCCAGACAGTCCAACAGTGTGACATTCCATCTAGTTAATTAGGCCTGTGAATACCCAGGGATCATGCAACATTATACATACATACTGTACATGCCTTCATCTAATCAAGGGAAGACTGCTATACTTTTGAACTGTGTGCAAACATGCACGCCATAGGATATATTCTCGTTGCATTTATGTTGTCACCTGAAGACCAACCTATGAGAGATAATGCTGGGATAAATTTTCTCTCTTAATTCCATTACAAAAATTGAGGTGCGGGATATGTCCTGTGGTGTAACTTGTAGCATGCCAGCCAGCCTTTTACTGGTAGGGCCCTGGTTTAATTCCCGGTCAGTCAAAGAATTTGAATTCTGGACTGAGGGCTGGAATGGGGTTCACTCTGCCTCATGAGACCAGGTGAGGACCTGTCTGATCTAAGAGACAGTAGACCTGATGCCGAAAGCTAAGCAGTACAGCCAAGGATGACATCGCGCTGACTCTAGAACCTTCAGTATCTGCAGGCCGTCTGGCTGGGCAGGCGAAGATCCTTAATAGGCTGTATGCGCCATGGGTTTATGGAGTTTAATTACATTAGTGTAGGGGTGAGAATTGATACTTGATCCCCATTTGGCCTTTTATAGTTTTATCTGCCAGATAGTTAAATGCCAGCTACTACATTTTAATGTCAGTCTATGGGGTGGATGTGTTTTGATCAGTGAGCAGTTCCACTTATTCCACAATTTACATTCTGTATGTAATTTTATGTAAATTTTAACTTTCTTCAGCGAAGCAGGCTTTAGTCTCTCTCTTGTTGGAAAATCTGATCCTTTTGTCAGAAAGACTTGATGTCATGGGGAATATGTGGAGAGACATGTTTTCGTGGGTGCGTTCAACAAGGAAATCAATAGCATAAATGCATTCCATGTAAGTCACAGCTTGTAAAATTATGACAGAAGGGTTTTGGAAACTTCAACAACAGGTCTGTTACTATTCTTTCATTGTTTACTTAGCAGAAAAATTTGGTTTATACAAAGGCCTGTGACTTACTTTTAGACCATCTGATAAGGAATCAAACCCACGACTACGTGAACCAAACTCATCTTTTCTGTCGCGGATGGTCAGTCCAATGTTCAGTGGTTATGGGCTGAAATTGTACAAGATGACTGTATTAGCCCTTACGTCTTGTTTGCATAGACTCACAAAATTACTATCACTTCCAAAAGGGCGAGTGTTCTAAACCACTGGAAGATATTCCCATAAAAAACTTTTTTTTTAGCTGCTGCTCATGTTGCTTAACACACAAGATCATCTGCACACTAGGTTCATTTGTCATTGGATTGACCAAGGTATATGTGTACCATGGCTTCCTAAATTGCTAGTTCTCAACCTAAATTGGCTTTATCTTATGGTATTACATAAACAAACTCTCTAATAAACTAAGATTCAGTGGATGGAATTACAAGGGCAGGTATGGATATTAGGCTGAATGAACAATGTGTCTGATTGCTTGTAATGAAGCCTCTTTTGGTGCCTACACCACAACAGCGTACAACAGTACAAATTAAAACATAGATCGTGAATTATAAGTGATCCTTTCTTTGGCAGCTGTTCAGATTGTTAAACTATGTTGTAATTTTTAAGATAACTGGCCTTTTTCCCAACAAGTATGGTTGAATTTTAAAGAGTTCTAAAGATTTTGGATTGGTTATGCATGCCTCATAAGGGTCACTGATTCAGATATTTCTCCATTTCACCTGGTCATATACATCGTCGAGATCAGCCAGCTCTTTCAGGTTAGATGTGATGTCTTTCCAACTCATTCTTGGTCTGCATCTGTTTCTTTTTCCCAGGGGCACCGTGGCTATTAATCTCTTTCACACATAATCATAATCTCTCCTCATTATATGACCAAACCGGCATAATTGAGACTTGCACACTTTTGTGCTGGTAGTTGTCCCTCAGAAGTTATCCCTCACCACATCGTTCCTCAGTCTTATAACTAAATTGAGACTGAAAAGAAATGTCTTCCACTATAACAAAACAAAGAACATCTCTCCTCACTCAATCATATTTTGTCACTCCTCGAGACCCTCTGAGCATCTTCATTTCTGCTACTTCTAGTAGTTTCCTGTACACAGTGGCGGCACGCGACTTTTATAGTAAGGGAAGCACATATCATTAGCTAAGAAGATGTATACCATAAAATAAATACAATAACTTACATTGTCTTGTGCTATTTGAATGTTAATTCCATTCGCCCCTCCTTCTTGACAAATTCTTCTATGACAAGGCTGTAGAATTCTTCTTCATTCTTTGATGACTTCAATTTCTGTAACGTCTTCTCAATCGACAGTAGAGACAAGTTCGAGAGTCTCTGTTGTCCCTGTGTGTTTCTGCAGTAGATGCAGATTCTCCACAGTGCCGAAAATGAACGTTCGGCACTAACACTGGACACTGGGATAGTTGAAATCAATGCATTACTTAAACAGTTCAGAAATGGCAGAAGATGACAATCCACTACTTTTTAAATAAAACAAAAGTTTTAGAACTCCCATCGTAAGATACTCATTGGAGGAATAAGCTACGCTAGTTCGCTTCTGAGATGGGCGAAGTCAAAATGCTGACTGTAACTTTGTTTCTAAGAACAGAAGAATGCTGCTTCAGGAAAACTTTTCTTTGTGTTCTTTTGATCAACTAACTGTAAAAATGTTAATTTCTCGAGTGCTTGGAACCGAAATTCTAGTTGTGTATGTATATTGTCATATATCTCGCAATATATGCGACGGTAGTGGAAATTTATGTCGCAGGTTTCATTTTGACGTAGCCTCTTCTTTGGCAGCTCGTAGCTCTCTTGACATTTGTTCCGTACTCTTTCAAATTCATTTCCTTTTCCTTGAATGATACTTTTTGTTTCCTCTACTTTGGCAGTACAGAAATGAACATCCAGTGCTTTCGTTTGAAGAATTTCAAAGAGAGAATCGGTTAAGCAAAATATCTCGCTGAAAACTAATAACATGAAATTTAACTGGAATTCCGAGAGAACACTGCTAAAACTTTGAACTTCGTGATACGTTTGACTATCCCATTGCTCTGGATTATCGAGGATATTCTCGAACAACTGAACAATTCTTCTTTTTGTTCACGAACTGTTTCAAGAAGTCTTCCGTTGTAATTCCATCGTGTTGGACGCAATTTAGGAAATCGTCTCTTGACTTCTTTATCTAATGCAGCAGTTTTCTTTGTCGAATTAAAAAAGAAAGGGACCAAGCTACTCAGAGTCATGAAGAATATTTTACATTCCTTTATATTAGAAGTTGTTTGTGTAAGGACAAGGTTCAGTCTGTGAGCAAAACAGTGTATGAATATAGCATCGGGGTATTTGTCTTTCACTCTTTTCTGTAAACCACTGAGGCCTCATGGCATCACTGCGGCTTCATAGTAACATTGAGTGACTAGTTTAGAACCACTGTTGAACTCGTCCGTTTTGTGGAACATGTGATCTGCAAGAGCAGGAGCACTGCAATCGGCACTTTGTCGGCAAATCCAAGAAATCACTCCTGTACTTATCCATCAGCAGACGTGTACCTGACAACAGTTGAAAGTTGGGAATGGCCAGAAATATTAGTAGTTTCATCAATAATAATCGCCGCAAATGGTGACTGTGATATTTCATTCTTTATTTCGCTCAATAACATACTGGCTATTCCGTCAATTAAATCATTTTGTACTTGATGTGAAAGACCTATGAACACTGTTGCTTTCTGCAAATAATTTGCCAGTGTGTCGTCATACTTGCTCAGCAGTGTGATGAGTTCTACGTAATTTCCACGATTTAAGGAACTTTTATCTACTGTATGTGCTCTGAAAGGAAGTTCTTGTCTTGCAAGATACATTACGTCAGTCAGTTGTTGGATCACATTTCTATTATGTTTTACCAACTCGTTGCGTTTTATTAATCTGCAGTTTACGCTGCTGATCGAGTTGCAAATCTGTTCTGGTCATTCCGAAAGTTGTTAACAGAATTTCAGCTCAGATATGTCCTTTGTGATTGCTGATGATGCTGGGATGCTTTTAGCAAATTATTCATGTCATCGAAGCCTACACTGTTCCACACCCCATTTTCATTTGAAAATAGAACGCAAGGCCAACAGTAGAGTTCTGATGTTTTTTGGCAAGTACATAACCAGCCTATATTTCCATACTGCTCTGTATTAAAGTGTCGGAACACAACGTTTCATTTTAGTTTTTACACCCGGTAAATCAGGCATTGGTCTGCCACTGAAAATTATTTTACTCTTCTCTTGAAAAGCCATCGAACTCATGCCCTGGATTAAGAGAGATTCTAATACGCATCCACACACCCCTCCCCTCTCTTCACTCGCGCCGACAGTTGTCATTCTTCAGAGACTCAAAGCAGGGAAGGATCACAGTGAATGCATTCCCTTCTAAGGCGGCAGAATCACAGTAGTTCCTTTAATTTATATGTGTGCACGTAAATTTGGTGTAATTTTCTCAAATAACGCAAAGTAAATTAAGTGGTACAACTCACTGTACAATATTTCACTTCAGTTGAAAACTCAAGCACAATTAAACCTTTTTCTCGCAAGTTTTATCACATACAAATACTCTCGAACGGAATGAGTCATGAGATGCATTCCCTTGGGTGGAACTTCCCGAACCCAAGCGAATAATTACGAAGGGACCAGAGTGAAGCCATGGTCGAGTCTGGCAGGCCACTTGCCTAACGAACGGCTTTGATAGCACATTCTAACATAGCTTTTTTTTTTTTTTGCTAGGGGCTTTACGTCGCGCCGACACAGATAGGTCTTATGGCGACGATGGGATAGGAAAGGCCTAGGAATTGGAAGGAAGCGGCCGTGGCCTTAATTAAGGTACAGCCCCGGCATTTGCCTGGTATGAAAATGGGAAACCACGGAAAACCATCTTCAGGGCTGCCGACAGTGGGGCTCGAACCCACTATCTCCCGATTACTGGATACTGACCGCACTTAAACTACTGCAGCTATCGAGCTCGGTTTCTAACATAGCTCTTGGGGACAGACGTATGTTTGCAACTCTCAACTGCCCATGCATCACTGTCACGTTAAAATAAAGTTTACCGGGCGAGTTGGCCGTGCGCGTAGAGGCGTGCGGCTGTGAGCTTGCATCCGGGAGATAGTAGGTTCGAATCCCACTATCGGCAGCCCTGAGGATGGTTTTCCGTGGTTTCCCATTTTCACACCAGGCAAATGCTGGGGCTGTACCTTAATTAAGGCCACGGCCGCTTCCTTCCAACTCCTAGGCCTTTCCTATCCAATCGTCGCCATAAGACCTATCTGTGTCGGTGCGACGTAAAGCCCCTAGCAAAAAAAAATAAAGTTAATTATACATTATATAAAACAACACAAATTTTAAAATAAATACTGGCTGCAATAACATGCACAAATATATACTTTTTTGTGTAATAATTTTTAAGGGAATGACTCATTCCCTTCATTCCATGGAATAACCGCCCCTGCCTGTACAGTACCTTTGATCACAGGTACTGTTGCTAGTCCATATATATCGGGTATATAGTACTTTACTACACTTTGCCTTTGAGTTTCGTTGGCTTTGTCTATCACACTACAACCAATTGTCATTCTCCGTCTGTTCCAGGCAGACTCAACTCTTCTATTCAATTCTGTGCTTGTATCCATCATTTTATACAATTGATCCCAAGTACTTAAAGTTATTTACTGTTATGGTCTGTATAGATGAGAAAACAGGGCTCTTGGCCCGGCTTCTAGCTCTCATCCCTGACTGTGCAGAAACCCAGGCCAAGCCAAGCTTTCTTCAGTGGCCTGCCTCTTTTCGAGCTTGCTTTTATGTTTAGCGGGATGCTTTGCAACAGACTTATATTTGAAACTGATTTCTGACACACTACGCTTACTGTGGCAGTGGAACAACAAAACAGAAAAAGGCAGCTTAAAATTATACTGAGAATATTTACTTTTATTTGTAGATGTAGAACAGAAAAAAATAATTTTGTTTCCAGATCAAAATACAATATGTACTCATGTAAGCTTACCTCGCTTTATTTTCTTAAATCTTTACCGAGGGAATTGGCTATATGGTTTGATTCATGGAGATGTGAGCCTACATTTGGGAAATGGTTGGTTTAAACCCCATTGTCAAGAGCCCTGAATATGGTTTTCTATGGTTTTCCATTTGTACACCATGCAAATGGTGGGGCTGTACTGTAATTAAGGCCATGGTCACTTCCTTTCTAATTCTATCCCTGTCCTATACCACCACCACCACAAGATCTGTGTTGGTACAACATAAATAAACAGAAAAATCTTAAATCTTTAGCAGGCATAGATAGCTTTTAATGCAAATTTCAAAATACAATTTTTAGAAATAACCCAGTAGAAAAGTTATGTATGGTAGGTAAATCCTTCCAGTATGGCAATGATTTGAATTAAAATTACTTTTCACAGAAATAATATACCAGAAGTTCCATTTTTCTAAAAGAGTCTCTTAACTAAACATTTTGTGAAAATACTTTTAACTTGAAAGTTTGACTCTATGAATAATATTTGTCACATTCTGTAATACAATGAAAATTCAAAGTACTATTTTAAAAATTTACTTTCCTATTAAACTTAAATGAAAGCATTTTGCAATCACAAAGAAATATTTCACTATGCCTATAACAATAAAAATTGGTAATTTAACTGCAGAATATTAAATATCAACACAATCACACTGTTGATTCTTAAGGAACAGAAAGTGTACTGTGAAGGAAAAGCAAATTGTTCACATTATCAGGGTGCAGTCTTGAACATCTCCCATCGAACACAAATCCTGCTATACTGAATGCGCGTGTTCAGTGGTTGCACTTGTGGCTGGAATACTGAGAGCTTTCTTTGCTACATGTGCTAGGTTGGGAAGTGTCTTTTCATGAACCTGAGATGCGTGCAGTACAGGTATTGGTGCTGAACCGGCTTGTCGGGTCATGTAAGCTCGTGATCCTAGCTTCACATGGTGAAGAAAAAGAACCGACTTTTGTATTGCCGGTTGCCTAGTAAGCAAGTAAAGGCAAATGAAAGTTTAAGCCCTTCTCATGTTGAACCGTCTGTATGCAAGAACATTGTTATGATACGTTTGTATTCTATGAAATGCATAATTTAACATTACATACCCACTCACCAAGCTTGAGATAGTGTATGTATTTGTGGATTTAGATTCAATGTACCTTTTATATCACAATTTAAATTCAAGAACATTATTACATTTAACAGATAATAATTACGTAATTACAGTTTCAAAACTTGTTTTTATTCTCTTCCATTGTTGAATTCCTAATTTGTATCGTATATCTGAAACCTAGTTTCACTTTCATTTTATTCTCACTATAGGCCTATATGAAACAAGGTATGATTCAAATCAGAATTTGTTGCTGAGATTAATGCAGTACTGGAAGTGAAAACAATATATCTGCATTTTCCAGGTCTATCTCTTAGAGCATGAATGAGAAAAGATAGTTTTCTGTTTGATGTAGAAGGTTTGCAATACCTGTAGGTATCTGTTGAAAGAGAATAAATGCTGCAGTGATTTGTACAAATTCAAAGCACATTAGTGGAACCAAAAATTAAAATGATTTTGCTGTAGAATGAACAAGATAAATCACTTTGATGCTATTCTCATGTTTTCTGATAAAATAATAGTTTGTTTTTAAGAATGATTTTATTTTGTGTCCATTGGCTTAGGAGAGTAGTGAAATGTGCCTGCTCAAGTCATATTTATGTATAACCTTTATTTGCAGAGCATAGGAGTTCAAGTCCCAGTCTTATCATTCAAGATTATAACTGAGAAACGCTGTTCCTATGGTTTGATCTAGATGTAAAATTATGTAGATATTATCTGTAATTAAAAACGGTGAGAGTGGGTTTATAATCATGGTTCCGTGGTTTACCCACTCATTCACTCGTGACAAGGACGTGTGTAAGGCAATATCTCTGGTTATTTATGAATTTTTTGGGAAAAGAGAGAGAAGTGTGGTATGAAGACAATTGTATGATGAACCATCTGTATCACACAATTGTATGATGAACCTTGTGTGTCATACAGTTGTATGAGTGGGAGTATTTTCATACAATGTGGAGTATAAATCATGCAATCATGCCTCTTTGTTTCCCTCGTAGAGTATTAAATTCAATGTAGTGCTTGTTTTGGGCTTAAGGTTATGATTTTTCATATTTAAATAAAACATTGTTGGTAATTGTGGAGTCATGTAAATAACAGTCATTGATTATATCATTTAGATGACTGTAATTATATGGTTAGCAAACAGTATTCACAATTTCATGGCAGATTTCCTGTGTGTTCTTAGGTAAATATCTGCTTGAGTGGACACAGACCTTTTAAAAATTGTACTTAAAATTATAAACATCTGTGTGACTATATGTCCTTGAATGTCATCTGCTTTCATTTTAAAACATACAAAATTACTTAGCCTTCCTTCTTGGTGTTCTGTCCTTGCAGTCTGTTTTCTGAGTGTAATGTGCTATTTTGTATACAGTTTCGAGTGCTAATGTACTATTTTATCCCATGATCTGTGTTAATGTGTATTGTGGTTTTGTTTAGCACATGGGAACAGATAATTTGGGAAAGGAGGTGATGAGAATTCCTGGGTTTTAATATAATTTGTCACTACCTACTTTTAGTTAATATGTTAGAAGATTTTACTGTTTAATGTGATTTTCAGTCTGTGTAGTCATGTTTAAAGTAATTGAACAGTTTTCTCAAGATACCATTATCTCTGCAAATATTAGTATTTGTGGGGATAGGGAAACCACCAAAAAAAGTATGAAAACCTGTATTTTTTTCATCTTCCAGTTCCAGTCACTTGCATGCTGATGCAAGATGTTAATATACTTTGCAATGAACAGCTTCCCTTAAAATTTTCATCCTTGTTTTCTAAATAAGGCTTACTTTACATGGGCTTCAATCTGGTCCTCGTACCATGGAAAATCATCTTGGCTGGATCCAGTGGGCTTTGAAATATTCTAATCAGGGATATATTGTATGTTGGAAACTGATTGGTGAATATCGTCTGGAAATTGGCACATCTGATTAGTCAAACCAGGCAAAAAGTATGGGTATATTCAGGAGAACATTAGATACAGAAAATGTATATGCCTAGGTAGAGTACAATTGTACAACAAATGACTCCAAGCTTCTTCGTTGATCTCAAGTCTGTGAACCTGTCACCTCGCTCAAAGTAAATCAGCTTCACATTGCTATAATGTTTATTGCCTGTCGAGGTGTTGATATATTATTTTCAATAAAGGAAGGGGATTTAATAAGATGGACTGAGAGAAAAAATAATGCTTTAAAAAGCTAGGTAAACAACTGATAGGGAATCTGCCACCTGGGTGACAGCCCTAAATGCAGATCATTGATTGACTGAAAACCAGAAATCTCTTTAAATCAAAATAAATATTAAAATATGCTTTCATCATAGCTGCTAACTCTCCCAAGTTAGGTGGGAGACTCCCAATGTTTTACATTGCTTCCTGGCTTTCCAATTAGTTGATGAATTTTTACTCAGTCATTGCAGAATTTTAAATATGTTTTGAAACTTGTGCCATTTAAGGATGATGTTTCAGTGGCTGAAGGTCCTTCTGTTATTTGTCACTGTGAATGTCAAAAGTCCTCTTACTGCTTGCTGTGATGTGTCTAAGGTGCTTGTCTTATTGGCTGCAATGTGGCTGGAAGCCCTGTTTAAAATGAAAACTGAATATCGCGATGTTCAGATCTGGTGTTCTTTTTGCTTGCATGGTTTTGTTTTTGTTTACCTTGGTTTTGATAAAGGTGTTCAGGAGGTTGATAATTTTGGCTCGAATAAGATCATTTGTGAATGGTTGTTAATGCAGTTTTGTTTCTAAAGACTGGTACTAAGTGTTTGTTCATGTGATAGAGCCAAAGATAGCAGATCTGTTTTTGTAACAGTTAGTTTAATTTACTGTATTGGTTATCATTACAATATGACATGGTGTGTCATCCAAGGATTGACGTTTTATTTTGTTCAAGAAATATATTTCTGTTTCTATGAAGCAATTTTTGGAACAGTTTCTCTGTATTACTAAATTGAGGAAAGGTTCATATTTTGTATTTTGTACTGTTTGCCAGTGTGATTTTTCAACATCGCACGGTGGGAAAAGCGATATTTCCTCAGTCTCCTGTTTGTTTTTTTGGTTTGTTTTTTTCCAAAGGTTGATAGGTTTGCTACAACTATTATAAAGATGGAGGCAAGGAACTACTTGTCATTCTTTCTGTAAAATCTTAGAAGAAAAGAAACAGAAAATAATAATGGATCCAAGATCACTGATTTCATCCCAACAAAAAAAAAAATTCAGAGGAGAGAATCTATTGCATGCCATATTATTCATGTTAGCATTTAAAAGAATGCCAGTGAACATCTTAGGTGTTCATTAGGCTTAGTTACTCAAACTTCTCATTTCATTGCTGGAAGTGCTATAGTGGCATGGTCTTATAGCAAGAATGAAACATCTGAGTTGTTCCACAAGTCCGGGGGTGTCATTTCAAAAGTACCGCATTCCAGTGGATGAGGCCATAGATAGGTATCTACCCAGGCCAGTTGGTGCCGGGAAGGAAGCTATACAGTCATCTGCCTCTCCAAGTTTACTCTGAACGAGAGAAATTGTCTCTCCTCAGAACCCCCCTGCCATCCCGGTCTAAATATTTTGCTGCTCGCTAGTACCTTGATATATTTCTACCATTTTCCTTGACATGCAGATAGACTCTATAAATAGCATTATCAAGACTGATTGACATTGATTCAGACCAGATCAACACTTGTGAGTGAGACCTAAGTTGCTGCATCATAGAAAAGTCAGTCTTTGGAGTTATCAAAAACCATCATCACATTGCTGTTAATTTGGAAATCCAGGATGTAAATTCAACATGAACCAGTAAAGCCCATTAGATGTAAAGTCCTCTTGATGATGTAGTATTTTATCAGAGCCTGTAAATGTGAAATATATGTACACCATTATTAAATAACACCACGGGGCCGATGACCTTCGATGTTAGGCCCCTTAAAACAACAAGCATCATCATCATCAAATAACACCACGAAGAATATATATGCCAAAGATTTGTTGAAAATTAAATTATAACATATGTAGATAGGATAGTGAGGAGTCTTGATTTTAGAGGTTCATATTTATTTCTGGTCTTATATTCCTTAATCTTTAAAAATGGCCTAACAGTTATATTTTTTATTTGAAAGCCTTATTATGAATCTGAGCAGTGAGTGTTTGATACTGATCACTCATACCATGTTAATGTCAAGTGATGTGAATACTTTGAAGTTATTTTCAAGAACTGTTTTTTCCTTCCTTTTCTTTTTATCCTTTGTCCATTTTTTTTGAGAAAGAATACTTATATGGTTTCTCTGGTGCTTCTGTAGGTAATTTTCTGTCATGTTTGTTTAAACTTTACCTTTTTTCCAAACTTTTATCTTCAGTCAATGCAGAGATAGTTCAGTTTCATCACTAAGCATCCTGTTGAAAGAGTAGGAAACTTTTAAGACACTATGCCATGTGCATGTGTGATGGTCTGTCCCACACATCATGAAAAAAGTGGCTACATTCTGCCCTGTCTGCACCCCATAATGAAGCTTCTTTTCTCCACTGATTGCAGAACTCTTTACATTTGCTTTAATCCATCTAAAATTGTTCATTATCTAACCAGGCGTGAAATGTTAGGATTATCTAGATTGCGTAACATTATATATGAACTGTCGAATTACTGGAATGAGTACTGTTTACGTTAAGGTGACCAGATTTATCAAACATAAATTTTGATATTAAAAAATGGGACAAAATAGAACACTTAAATTACAAAGGATTATAAATGTAATGGCAATATTTAGCTATCCACAATTGCCAGGAAAAGTTTTAATCAGTAATAATTATTGATTACATACAAACACACACATGAACAGTGTAATAATCTACAGAATGAGAAACACTGTATTTCTCTGACAAGTGAATTTCCTTGAAAAGTTTGGGATTATTTAACCATAGAACACTAACCCTTCATCAATTTTACGATGGTAGGTAGCAGAACGGTATAGTTTATTGCCTTCCGCGCATGTGTGCGTGCTATTTTGTGTAGCTGATTTTTTTCGAGCAGTTATTGACTGTGGCATGAGCTATTGTTGATATCTTTGCTCATTCTTGTAATAATTGGGTGGGTGTCGTCATATTGACGAACGGTTAGTGATAGTGTGAACTTATAAGTATAATGTTTCTTCATGCCTTTTTTAAATTTATACTTATTTTATTTATTTTCTTGGTAGTTTTGGTTTCTTTGCGATGTAAATAACCCACATTCATAATTTTGAGGGTTTATTTGAATATGTTGTGTTATAAAATTAATTTCTTATAAAACATGTTCATTTAATATTTTTTGTGCATCAAGTTTTCTATATTTAATAAATAATCACATAAAATTACTTAATATCTACATATTTTGATTCATGTTAAGTTTACAACAATATAGGAACTATAAATAACCAAAATCTTGCCAAATATAAGCTGCTACATAGAAAATATAACAATTATAAATTGGAGTAGTCAAATTTACGAAGGGTTAGTAATAATGTGTGGTGAAATAGGGTTAGTGTTCTAGGGTTAACAACAGATTATGTAATTATTTACAATTACGATTCTGAAAATGAGTCTTGACTACAACAATTACTTGTATTGTTTTGTTTATAAAACAGTTCTTCTCAACAATCCATAAGGAGTTTACAGTTGAGAAGGTTCATTCATCAGTAGGATTTGTGCATGTTACAACCAATGCAAAGATCACTAATATCCCCACATTTTTTACACTTAATGTCTACATCTTTAAGTACATAAAATACATCACACCACCCGTGTCTCAGGTGGCAGTACGCCAGCCTCTCACCGCTGGTTTCCATGGTTCATATCCTGGTCACTGCGAGATTTGTGCTGGGCAAAGCAGAGGCGGGACAGGTATTTCTTCGTGTATTCCGGTTTTCCCTGTCATCTTACATTCCAGCAACTCTCCATTAACATTTTGTTTCGTCAGTCATTAACAATTGCCTCAGAGGAGTGCGACAGGCTTCGGCAGCCGGCACAATTCCTATCCTCACCGCTAGATGGGGCTTCATTCATTTCATTCCTGACTCTGTCGAATGACTGGAAACACAACACTCAAAAATAAACTTACATGAAGAAAATAGTTGATTTATTTCTAGATTTAAAAGCCCGGGACATTCAGTGCCCTGCTAACAATTCGTGAAGACGTGATGAAAAGAAAGGTCATTCCCATTAAAAATCTAACATTTGGTTGCTGTAGCTTATATTCTTCAGTCGTGATGTAATAGTCCTTTGTATTTATGTTGCAAAACTAGCATAAATGGAAAATACTTTAAAATTTTGTGGATGTTCTGCCTTCTCACTCTTTGTGAGGTTGTCTAGCTACCAGTTGTGCCTGTTAGTGTGCAGATACAAATGAGTTGCATTGAAGATATGAGACTAAGTTTCTGTGTGAAACATCTAGAAATTATCACAAGTCCTTTTGTTTGTAGCACCGTGTTACTTGAGTACTTCCCCTGTGATTTCAAAAATGTTTTATTTCTATATGGTGAAGGATAATACGATAACCACTTGTGCCTTCTGTTGTAATATGTAGGAGGCAGAATACTATCTTTTTGATACATTGGTAAGGTTGAAAAGACAAACTGTAGTTTGTTTTTGATAGATAGATTGATTCATTCATTCATTCATTCATTCATTCATTCATTCATTCATTCTTCCTGTTCATTGAATATAATTAAGTAATATGTCAAGTTTTTGATTAGTTCACCTAGCTTTAGACCAGTTTTTATAGTTCTTCATGTCAGTCTATCCCATCTTTTGTTTTCCTTAATGCATTTGAGACAATCAGGCTTGTGCTAAGACATATATGTATACAGTTCTTGTCCTAGTAATATATATTTGAATGGCTAGATCTGAGCGCCTTGAAATTTGTCCTTTCAGCTTCTCTTCTTTTCACCAAATAGCATAATTACTACAGATTTTCTTGGTGCACTGCAGATCGTTTACACGGATTACATTGTACTTCATTCTTATTCTCCTTTCCTGAGGGAATTACTTATTTAAATTCCTCTTGTACTTCTGCTTTTCGCTGCTAAGAATTCAGGTAATATCTTAAATAGTTATACTCAAGTTCTGGCTAGTGATGATGGCCTCTTCACGTAGCTTTTTGATGGTAGTTCAGTTTGGCTGAAAATTAAGTCGCCATCGAATACATTAGGCTAGTCATTTTTTTTGTTTTAGTCTTCTCAGTCACAAATCTGCACTAAAGCTGTTGTTAGGTATTCAGGTTGGAGATAACATGGTGCTTAGATTATAATTTTTGAAGACACATTATTTGTTAATTACAAATTTCAGGTCTGTTTTTTTATTTGTTAATTACAAATTTCAGGTCTGGTTTTCTATGAACAGTTTCAGGTGGTATATTTTGTATTTCCTATACTTTCTGTTTAACATGCTCTTGTAATAATTGGATGCACATAATCATAATCTGCAAAGGTAGTGATGCTTTATTACAACTAATAGAATTAGGAGTTTTTGTTTGTTTTGCTTGTTATTGTGGATTTTGTTGTAAAAATTCTTATATGCTCCCAAAACTAAATAACAGCTCCTAGTCATGTATCATCATGTTGTTCCTTTGAAATTTGTTGTACATTACTTCATTTGTTTGTGTACAATAATTCTGTATGAAGCTTTAAGTTGCTATGCATATTTTCATAGCAAAACATAGGTTAAGACTTGTGTATCTTTTTCGTTTTTGTATAAAGTAACTACTGCAGTTACATTTGTGATTCAGTTATGAGATATTTGACAGAAGAGCAACTAAGAAGGGCAGACAAATTCATTTATAAAGGAAATGTGAATGAGGATTAGCATATCATATATATATAATGCAAATTTAAATGAGTGAAATTATATATATATATATATATATATGAGGTATTTTCATGTACACACACTTACTTCTCCGTGCATTAAAGTTAATTAAAGATTTTAGTTGGTAAGTTGTGTTAAAATTCAAAGTTTCTATGAAAGAAACCTAGAATGACCTAGGCTGACTGTTTTGAAGAGGGGTTTTTTAACAAGCAAGAAATAAAACTGAGAAAAATCTTTATTCTTGAGTGAGTGTGTTAGACACCCTTAATTAAATTTATCACCAGTTATTCAGGAATTGAGCACTAACTTTTCTCTATCCACTCAGTGATAGATGATAGGTACAGGATTCACAGTCAAATATTATGACATTTGTAGAGATCAACACATATCTGCTTGCTTAATATCATGAATATTACGTTTCAACTAACAGAGTTTGGCCTTTCATTGTTGTTTTATGGTCACACCATATAAATAATTTAATTGAGAAATGTAATCTTAACATGTCTGTGGTCTGAACAAGATGGGGAAAGACAATCTTTTTGTCAAATTCTCATCATCTTTATTTGTGAAATTGAAAGTCCTTATGATAGTGGGTTTGAACCTCATTGCCGGTAGATAGTTTTCTGTGGTTTCCCATTTTCACACTAGGCAAATGCTGGGGCTGTACCTTAACACTACGGCCGCTTTCTTCCCACTCTTAGCCCTCTCCTATCCCATCATCGCCATAAGACCTCTGTGTCGGTGCAGCGTAAAACATGTAAAAAAAAAAGCTCCTTATAACTAGAGTGCTTTATATAGAAATATGTTACCATTACTGCTTATATTTCATTGAACCTTTGCTGTTTTTGTTGTACAGAAACACCGAGGCCCAGGCATAACTTTAAACAAGCTAAATTGCCTTCATTCTTGCTTCCTTTTCTTCTTTGGATGTATTTATAGTATCTACTTGTCACAAACCCCTTTAAAGTCTTAATCAGAGAAGACCTTGGTGTAACTTTGCCAGTAAGGGAAGCTTTCAATATTATCCCTGGACATCTTCAGCATACCTGTGCAAATAGATCATCATTATGATTTTGAGTGCAAGTTCGGAGATAAACAACTGAATTAGCTGCTACAGACCCTAATTCATCATTAGCACTTTGAAGCCCAAACTTTAAAGGCAATGTCTGCCCAGTAAACCAGCACTTTCAATGGGTGTTTTAAAAACGTGTGGTTTATTATAAAAATTAGTTTTTTCAAATGTTCAGATTCTAGTTTTCAACAGTAATGGGCCTTTGTGTGGTATATTTTTGAAACATTTGGGCATGTACAATGCCATACCGCACACACAATACCACCAGCTTGTCTCTTTTCGCATTGCTTTTCCTGTTGTAGACTTTCCTTTGTCGACACAGGCTACGCATGTCCTTGTAGGGTGCTGCTCCGACACAGAGTCGTCATCCTTATCATCTTCAATATACAGAGAAAAATTTTAATTATACTTCACTCTATGACTTACAAGAATAAATTTCTCTGTTCTGAAGGAATTATGAATCAAAATATACTTGTAATAAGTGGTGCTACACCACTGTGCAAAATAAATAAATAAATGAAAGTATAGGTTATATTATTCATGGCTTACTTGACTTGTTTAGGCCTAAATCAAAATATTGATCTGTGTCAACTTCACCTCTACTGAACCTGAATTTTAAAAAAGAGGGTTTTCTAACACTTCCAATATATCGGAATCCCAAAGAATATTTGCCGTAGTTTAGCTAATATTAACGTATCAAACTTCATTCAAATGTTTTATTACCATAACGTCACATGAGGCAGCAGCACCAAGCAAGCAAGTTAATGAATGACATCTGCGGAAGGTGTCTACGAAGCTGCAGCTTGAGAAATTAATGTAACATTTATTTTAATGCATACAAACTGTTAGCCCAAGTTAGTCCCAGGCTTCAACCACTCACGCACTGCAAACGCCTCGAGCTATACTTAGGCTTACGTAAGCCTGGGTGCCCCTCTTGCACTCCCTCCTCCTATCTGGGTCTCCATTTTCTGCTTCGGCATCCTTCCCTCTTCCACCCTCCTAACATTTCCAAACCATCTAAGTTTATCCCTTTCCATTCTGTTCTAAAGCTTTTCCACTCCAATTTCCTTTCTGATGTCCTCATGAATCACTCTGTTCTTTCTTGTCATTCCTATCATACTTCGTAAAAAGTTAATTTCACTGGCCTGGAGTTTACTCTCCCGTCTTTTTGTCAGTGTCCAGGTGTACGATGCATATATCAGTATTGGGCAGTAGTACATCTTAGACATAACCTCTTTACATTTCCTTGTTGAATCTTTTTCCTCATCCCAAAGTCCAGCCCTGCATCCTGCATCAGTTCGCTTCTCAAGTACATGAAGCTCTCCACAATTTCAAGGTTTTGTCCCTATATTTTTATATCTGTTCTCTTTCTCTTCTAGTCAGCACCATTGCCTTACTCTTTTCTGTGCTGATTTTCATTCCATAATTTTCAATAATCTCGCTCAACCTGCGAGTTGCCCTTGTACTACCTCTCTGTTTACCTTTAGCTCTCTGTCCCCATATTTTACCTTCGTCTCCTTCACAATCTCATCCATAACCATTATGAATAACAATGGTGACAGCACACTTCCATGTCGTAGTTTCATTCCAGAACCACTCTGTCCTCCCCACGTTTCAGGAAACTGCTGCAACAATTTTTGTACATTGCTTGCACATATTCTATCATTAATTTTCCAAATCCTTTCATTTGCATTATTTTCTATACCTTTGCTCTGGGTACACTATCGTAAGCTTTTTCTAAATCAAGGAATCGCCATGATCATCATTGTACAGTTCCAGTTTCCTGGGTTCTGTTAATGAGCTCTTCCACTTTTTCCTGTCCATATACAACATGTCATGGAGAACATCATCCACTATCCATCCTCTGGCAACTGGATCAACCTTGATCATGTCTATCCATCAGATTTTAGGTCTTCCTGCAGGTCTTTTCCCCTCCACCTGTCTTTCCAAATTTATTCTGGCTGTACTTGTAGGCTCCATCCTCATCACATGTCCATACCGCCGTAGTCTGGATGTGCTGATTCTGTCTAATAGGGATATCTTTATTCCGCCTTCTTTCCTCACCTCCTCATTTCTTAACTTGTCCATCTAGGTCTTGTGGATGGTGGATCTAAGAAATTTCATCTGTGATGCTTGCAGTCTTGATGAATCTCTTTTTGTGAGGATGCACACTTCAGTACCATAGGTCAATCAATATTGGTATGAAATAGCTGTTAAACATAATCAGTTTGGCCGGTTTTGGAATCATGTCATCCCATAAGAGTGTTCTTACTTGGTAGAATTCTGATCCCTTTTGCACTCTGTAATTTCCTTTCTGACCAAATTATCACTTCCAAGGTAAGGAAAACTATCCACACACACTAGCTGGTGGTCTCCTAGTTTTACACTTGCTGGACGCCTTTTTCTGTTGACTGCCATCACCACTGTCTTGGTCTCGCTGATGTTGAGGTTATATTCCTGGAACTGGGATGTTCATATGTTGAGTCTGGTCTGTACTTCCTCTTCTGTTTCACCCCAACTCATGATATCATCAGCAAAGGTCACTGCATTCAGTTCACCTAACTTTTCCTTGATGTTCTTCATTATATTGTCCATAACAGTGATGAGCAGTAATGGGGACAGTGCACTTCCTTACTGAACTCCACTCTTGGTCTCAAACCATGATAATCAACCTTCCCCAATTTGTACACAGCTAGTACAGTCTTTGTACAACATCTGAATTTTCCTTACCAGTCCTCCAGGCACATTCCTTTTCCTCAGGCACTCCCAGATCTTGTCTCTTATAACACTATCATAGGCCTTTTCTATATCCAGGAATACAATGACCAGGTTCTTGCCTTTCTCCCAATACTTTTCCATCAGCATGCTGGTGCTAAAAATTAGATCCATTGTTGATCTGTTACTTCTGAATCCATATTGCTCCTCCTCTAACTGTGGTTCAATGATGGTTCTCAATCTCCTTTATATGATCCCTAGAATTTTTATCCCACGAGACAGCAGTGTTTTTCTTGTATAGTTGGTGGGTTTCCGTCTGCTGCCTTTCTTAAACAGGAATTATAATGCCCTTGCTCTAATCTGCAGGTATTTTGTTGTCTCTCCATACAGCATTTCGTACTCTGTGGAGCCATTGTATACCATGGATGCCTGCTGCGTTTATCATGTCAACATTCACTTCATCTGCACCTGAAGATTTTCCTTTAGGCATAGATTTTAAGGCTATCTCAGTTTCTGTCCAGGTGATAGGAGGTTCCTCATTGTAGGCTTGGATTTCCGGTTCTGTATTTTGTTCTTGAACTGGTCTATTCAGTAGGTGGTCGAAATGGTTCTTCAGGACTTCTCTCATGTCACTTTTTGTCCTAACCAGATTTCCATTTTTATCTTCAAGTGCCGTTACGGTATTCATTGGCTTCCTTTTACCTCTGATAACACTATACAATAGTTTCTTATAGCCTCTGCTGTCTTCCTCCAGTAGTTTCTGAGTGAATATATTCCATGACTTGGTCTTTTCTTCTGTAACTGTTAACGATCTGTAACTGTTCTTTTAATGTCCAGTTTCTTGTTTTGGTATAATTGTTCGAGGTTTCTGATCTTTGCCTCGTCTTTAGTAAGATCCAGTTTATTTTTCTCCCGATCCCTTTCTTTCCGCATGAGATTTCATTCCCTGATTGTTGCTCTCACTCTTTCATTCCACCAAGGTGATTCCTTCTGCCTTGTTTTCATACTTGTCTTTCCACAAACTTCAGTTGCTTCCTTAACCAGTGTGTCCCTTAGTCTGGTCCATTCTGCATCTCCATTTTTCCTTTCATGTCTTGGTAACAGGGTTTTTATCCGGTTTTGATACTCGGTTCTTTTATCTGTTTTCTGTAGTTCCCATACTTTGATTTTTGGCATTTTCCTGTTCTGCACTTTTGGCACATAGAAGTTTCTCAGGTCCGCTACTAATAGACGGTGGTCACTATCAAGACGCTCGCTGGGTAGTACTTTGACATCTGTTACCATTCTGCTCCTTTCTTCGTCTGACATGGCATAATCAATTACAGTCTTTTGTAGTCCATTCCAACTGTATCATGTTATCTTATGGCGCTGTCTCTTCTTGAACTAACTATTTTTCACCACCAAACCATTCCTCATACAAAAGTCAAGGAGATGTTCACCTTATATTTCTTCCGTCATATCCATGAGGTGATATAGATGTTGATTCCCATAGGGAACCTGAAATATTTGTCCCGAATGAGTAAATTTATAATACCAATAATACCAATTGGACATTATAAATTTTCCAGCTAACTCACTCCTGGTTGCCAGCGTTTCGCCTCCGTGTACTGAGTTGGGCTCATCAGTTGGTACCTAGCACACCCACCAAGACGCATGGCTAGTGCATACTGCGGAGGCCACTGCGTAGGCTACTTGGAGCCACCGGCAGTGCCAATGCACTATGAGAGACTTTGTCTCATTACCAAAAATTGATGCCTGCTTGGCCATCGGATGATATAGATGTTGATTCCCATAGGGAATTTTATGTTGTCTGCATATTTATTGCGACTGGCGTCAAAATGGTCCGTCAACTTCTACTGAATATTGCTGTATGCGAGAGTTTCCGGGTCGATAGGGTTTACGAGAAACTTTAATGCATCGTTGAGTTCGGCGCCCATGTAGAAACGTGCGTACTGCGCGTGCTCTTCTTCTGGATCCTTACTCAGACCGAGTGCCCAGATAAACCGCGTGAGATAGTCCCCTATGGTGGTCCCATCGGCAGCACGATATGCTTGCATCGAGAACTTTGGTAGCCGAGACTGTGTTGGTTGCGCTGACTCGTTCGCGGTGGCACCTCACGCCTTGTATTCTCTGAGAGCGTTGGCAATCATCCCAGAAAGAGCCTGAAGAAGTTCCGTGGATACTCCTTGTGACATGTTGAAGGAAGATGGTTCACTAATTCACTGATACTCTTAACACGTGTGATGTCGCGCTTCATTCAGTAGCACGCGGTCGCGTTGAGGTTAACACCCCCAAATGTTACTGTTCAGGCACCCCCGAGGGGGGCCTTATTGGGTGCCAGTACCGGTGCGCTTAAGTGCGCTCCTCTGCTGGCCTGTTCAGGAAAATAAATATAAATATAATATGTTTACATTTGGTGATAATAAAGATAGTATTGATATATTCTGTATCGTAATTTACTGTAAAGTGAAAAATTGGGTTATGTTCAACCTTCGCATTGTGTGAACCGTGGCTGTGTAAGTAATAATTTGAATAGTTTCTAAATTGTTTCGGACCAGCTACAAGGCCCGACCCTGGTCGGTGACCCATCAAAACTCTGACCGCGCTCGATGTTGCTTAACTATACCAGGCCCTGTCGCTGGATTGTTTGCCAGAATGCATGCATTTTAATCATGTATTTATGTGTGTCGGTGACACTATTTTTAATTTAGAATAAACAGCATGTGGATATACGGCATGCGTGTGCATCCCGCCGAGGCATCCTGGCGGTTTCCGGTGCTTCGGTAATGGTTGTGGTGATAATTTTTTTGAGGTTGTACTGAATCCTTTGTGGATTTTAGACTTTGTTTGGGGGTGGATTTTTAGGTAATGTGAGGCTAGGGGGCAGTTTCTTGGTGGAAGTGATACTTTCGTATGGTTTTACTGGTTTAATGTCAAGAATTTCATTTTTGGTCCGTATTCAATTGAAATTTACAATCAAAGATAAGGGTAGGGTTTTCCACATGTTCAATACTAGAAAATAGTGAAGTAATTAAAACACATTTTTATTTAATGTCATTTCTGGTACCGGTTTTGCCAAGTTAATTGGTTTTACTGGGCTTGGTGGGATTGATTACTTGGCGGGGGTGGTGGTATTGGGGTGGCGCTGGGGGTGGGTGCCTGGTTTGGGTCACGAATAGGTTGAAATAGCTGTACAAGGGTATTTGTGTCTGGGATGAGTGGGGTGGGGAGGGGTGTAATGGGTCTTGGGTTTGGGTTTGGGCGGAGGCGATGTGATTGTCTGTAGTGTGCCTTAATTGCCTCTTTGATGAATGGGCAGCCAGGGAACGAAGTGACATGACTGCCTTGGCAGTTGGCACACTTCGCTTGGTCCCGAGGCACCTTACAATCTGTGTGACGGTGGGGACCACCACACCTATTTCAGCGGGTGTGTTCTGAGCATCAAGCCGCAGAATGATGTAGTTTGAGACAGTTAAAGCACTGTGTTATTAGGGATGGGCGTGGGAGTGTGTGGGTTCGTGTTCGTGACCTAGGAGCAGGTTTTCTATGCCTGCTCTCAGTCTGTGTGCTGGTAACTGTGTGGATTGGCTGTGGGTTGGTTTGGGCTTGAGTGGATAGGGTGGGTGGAGGTGGCTGTGGTGGTGAGAAAGGTTGTGGGTCAGTTTGGACTGCTGTGGATTCGATAGGCGTGTGTTCTGGTTAGTGGGGGGGGGGGGTGTAAATGGTTTAGTTTGGGTTACTTTGGTTTTGGTTTATCTGTTTGAGATAGTCTGGAGCGGGTTGGTGGTTGAGGATCTGTGATTGTACTGGAATCTTGGGTTTCTGGGTATTTTTCAGGGTTGAAGCTTGGAGTAGTGCCGGCCCCGTGGTGTAGGGGTAGCGTGCCTGCCTCTTACCCGGAGGTCCCGGGTTCGATTCCCGGCCAGGTCAGGGATTTTTACCTGGACCTGAGGGCTGGTTCGAGGTCCACTCAGCCTACGTAATTAGAATTAAGGAGCTCTCTGACGGTGAGATAGCGGCCCCAGTTTAGAAAGCCATGAATAACGGCCGAGAGGATTCGTCGTGCTGACCACACGACACCTCATAATCTACAGGCGTTCGGGCTGAGCAGCGGTCTCTTGGTAGGCCAAGGTCCTTCAAGGGCTGTAGTGCCATGGGGTTTGGTTTTTGGTTTGGAAGCTTGGAGTTGAGTTGAGGTGGAGGGGATTTGCCATAATTGGATGTGGTAGGCTGGCGTTTTGGATTGTTTCCATTATGATGGAGGTAAATTTGTTCTTGATAGGAGTGATTAGGAGGAGGTTATTGTGTGTTTCTTCGGCGACTGCATTGAGGTCTTCTAGGATGTATTCGATGGACTGTAGTACTGCTTTCCTTGTGAGTGGGACTGGGCCTAGTGTATGGAGTGGGAATATTAGGACGTTGCATTTTTCTGAGGTGGAGAATGGGGAGTCAGACTGGACGTAATGGAATGGGGTTTCATAGCTGTCGTCTGTGAGGAGGGTGTCTGTTCTGGGACTGGTGGGGGATTTCCAGAACTAATTGCTGTAATTGAAGCTGGAGTCGGTACTCATGGTTAATAATGGAAAGAGTCGGGGTCCTGGCTACTCGATCCACCAGACTTAGGGTTAGGGAGTGTGGTTTGGTGGGTTCAGGGGTGCAGTGAAGCACTGGAAGTGGTCAAAGTCTTTCGAGGATCTGCGTCTGGTTTGGCGCACTCAATGGGTACCAGTCGTATCAGGTATAGTTTTGATCAGATCACGCCGAGACAAGATACGAACAGATAACTGCACTGAGCACTAGACAAATTTGCTTGTTTGCCCGCACAGTGGTTAGGCAGGCTGTGTGGTGGCTGCTATTGGCTGTCGGCCTTGGTCCTGCCCTCTGATTGTCTGGCAGGCTGAGCGGGGCTCGAGGAGTCGCTTGACGGTGGGCGAGCTGGCTGTAGCAGGGTGCTGGCTTGGTCGGTGCTTGGCTCTCAATGGTGTGCTCTCATCGAGTGCTGGGCTCTGTGTGTGTCTGTCTGTCTGTCTGTCTGTCTGTCTGTCTGTCTGTCTGTCTGTCTGTCTGTCTGTCTGTCTGTCTGTCTGTCTCTCCTAGATGGTCAGAAGAGAATAAAGGTTGATTTCCCTGGAATGCCAGGAGTACTTGTTACTCTTCAACCCTAACTTCTATGACTACCTGATATATATATCCCTGCACTTCCACTTCAGTTGGGAATTTTTACAAATCCTTTTAAAGGCTCCAACTCTAACATTCAGCATATTATTCTCATTCCACTTCAGCAAGATTCATACTAAAAACGGCTTGAAATCATGCATGTGTAAAATCCTGCAGCAATTAAATTTATCAAACTTAGCCTAAAAATTATAAATCACAACTATGCTTTTGTGATAATGTAATAAAGGATAAAATGTGCAGGGCAATTAAAGTTGTGTTCTATGAGATCTAGATCAAAGGTATTTTGAGCTTCAAAAAGAGGGGTATGCCTAATATTGCAACTATGAGATCAGAAGTAGTACATTCTCTCATCTTAAGTAAAAAATTAACACTACATCATCATTTAAATAAATGTTTCAAATAAAACATCAATAAAGTGGAGAAAATTGAGAATGGTCACAAACATTTCTGATGCATGTAGATCTGCGTGGTATGACTCGGGTAGCTGGTGTTGGTGTTTGGTTTCCAAGGATCACTTGTGGCATCCTCTCGACTGGTGCTGCAGTAGCTGGTGCTTGGAAGAACCGAACACGTCATGGCCAAGGTGGAATTTCGACAGGTCCGCCACAGGTCGGTTGAGGTTATGTTCGGGTTCTTAACCTTGTCAGCAGTGTTCTGGATGGCTTCAAGTGTGCAGGCTATCTCGTACGCAGCTGTGAAGCTGTCCATTTTCTTTCTTGCAATAATTTCGTTCCACATGTCCCTCGACTCTAAACCTTTGAGCAGTTGTTCAATTAACATGCGGTCTAAAAATTCTCCATACTCAGTGTGTTGCTGCTTGCCCTAATCTGAGAGTGAAGCTGGTGACTGTCTCCCCTGTCCTCTGCATGACGATCCGGAATTTTATGCTCTCTGCATGTTTATTGCGACTGGCGTCAAAATGGTCCGTCAACTTTGAATGAATTTCGCTGTATGAGAGAGTTTCCGGGTTGATGGGGCTTACAAGAAACTTTAAGGCATCATTGAGTTCGGCGCCCATGTAGACGTGTGTACTGTGCATGCTCTTCGTGTGGAACCTTACTCATACCAAGCGCCCAGGTAAACCATGTGAAATAGTCCACTATGGTGGTCCCATCGGCAGCACGATATGCTGGCATCGAGAACTGTGGTGGTCGAGGCTGTGTTGGTGGCACTGATTTGTTCACGGTGGCACCTCACGCCGTGGATTCCCTGAGAGCGTTGGCGATCATCCCAGAAAGAGCCTGAAGAAGTTCCGCGGATACTCTTTGTGACATGTTGAAGGAAGATGGTTCACTAATTCACTGATACTCTAACACGCGTGATGTTGAACTTCATTTGGTAGCACGTGGTCGCGTTGAGGTTACGTTTCTCACGAGTTTCACTTCACTGTCTTGCACAAGCTTCACTTCGCTATTTATTGGGTACACGCGATGTTATATATACATCTCAATTAAGGAGGGTCGTTCGCTCGTTCACTAATACACGAATCCGCATGATGTCGCACTTCGTTCAGTAGCTCGTGGTCACGTTGAGGTTAAGTTTTGCGCGCGAGTTTCACTTCACTTTTTCTCAAGTGCACGGGACATTATATATGCATTCCACTTCTGACACCACTTTTGTATTTGTGGGTTGATAAATAACACAAACTGATTAGGGAATCCATGTATTTAGAGGATAAAACTACAGTTACATAGAGAGAAGAACAAAACTCATGGTTAGTAGTTGCAAGTCTCTCTGTGTCTACCATACTGCCAACTGTCGGGTGTGAAATTGCATTGGTTACACAGAGTTTGAATACCCAACAGTTTCAAATGAAACATCAATAAAGTGGAGAAAATTGAGTATGGTCACAAACATTTCTGACCATAAAATGAGCATGTCCTTCTGGCTTTCCTTTGCTGCTCAGTATATAAAGGTATCTTCAGTTCTCTCAAATCTTCATGGAAGCCAGTGAATTGACTAGTCCATGACCTCTTCCAGTATATTCTGGGAGTTTGTCTTGCAGGTGTGCTCTGCCACGTCCAAAAACAGCCACAGGCAGCCTCCCATGCACACCTTTCGAGAAAAGTGCTTATAACGTAACATTAACATAATTTAACACAAATGCTCCAGTTTATTTGCCTAAGACAAGTTTACAATTCACTGCACTAACCAAGTAATACATTAGATGCCATGATCTTAACTACAACCAAAGATTACACAAACAAGATAAACAGTAGTGTCCCTCTTGTAACGTCCGTAGATATACCAGTAAGATATGACATGGCAGTCCATGGAATAAACGTGGTTCCGTAACATCCTCCCACCTTGCAATTGCAAAATACTCAATACTGCAACTGAAACACATAACACATTAAATAAGTGAACACAAATGCAAGGCCACATCAAGAGTATTCACAGATCAAGTCTCGATGGCACTTTAATTCTCTCCCCGCCCCCTTGACAACTTGAACTCTTTATGCGGAGGCTTTGTCTCAGGTGAAGTGATCTTCTCAGTTTCAGGCTGCTTCCAATCCTCTGGGGTTGTGTGCACCTCTAATGGATAATAATAATAATAATAATCGTATAGCCTCAGCTACCGTGTGCAGACATTTCAATTTGACGCCATCTGGCTGTCTGCTCGTCAATTTCGACGTTCCGTTTTACTCTAGGCCCCCACTAGATGGCAGACCGAGTAAACCGAAACTCTCTTGGGCGTCTATGGCTGAGATTTAATTAATTTTGTCGGGTAAACACCAAATGTGTCACCAGAGATCTTTTACATGCCGACATCGTACGACATGGAGTGTCGAATGGACTTTTTTCCGCCCTTCAAAAATCCGACTACCTCTGCCGGGTTTGAACCCGCTATCTTGGGATCCGGAGGCCGACACTCTACCGCTGATCCACAGAGGTAGCTACCTCTAATGGATAGAGACGCTTGAATGGTCTGATCAGCTCTCCCTCAGTTGTCTTCAGTTTGGCTACTCTTGCTACTTCATCCTTCCCTGGATACACTTCCACGACGACCGCAAGGGCCAGTTGATGCGTTTTGTGGAATCTGCTCCTATCAGTACCACATCTCCTGTTGGTCTTCCTCTGGTCTTGGTGAACTAAGAGTGCCAAATATTCACTCCTGAATCTTTGCCTTAGGTTATCACGTAGTTTCTGAAGGTACTTACAACGTTCGCCATAGTCAACCTTGTCAACTGCGTCCAAATCTGGAGTCTCATTTGTAGGAATAACCTGCAGAAATGTTGCTGGTGTTAAAGGCTTTAGTCCAGCCAAATGGTCCACAATGTAAGTGGTCTAGAGTTGATCGTCGCCTCGCAATCACACAACACAGTATATAACTCTTCATAGTATACAGAGGCTCGCCCCAAGATTCGTCGCAGCAGTTCTTTCACTGTTCAGGCTAGTCTCTCCCACCATCATCCTCACCAGGCTGCGGTACGTGGGATGAATTTCCAAGTAATCCTTCTCACAGCCGAATGGGTGACAATCTCATCCCAATCCAACATTTTCACCCCCTGTGGGCGGGGGACGCAGACGAAGAATACACCCACGGTATCCCCTGCCTGTCGTAAGAGGCAACTAAAAGGGGCCCAAGGGGCTCTCAACTTGGGAGTGTGGGTTGGCGACCACGGGGCCCTTAGCTGAGTCCTGGCATTGCTTCCACTTACTTGTGCCAGGCTCCTCTCTCGTCTGCATTCGTGTTGTAGTTATTACTATTGTTGTTGTGGAGGTCGTGTAGCGATATGTTTGGAAGCTTGCTTTGTTCTGCTACGAGTGAGAAGATGGTATTAGAGCTTTGGAGGCCTAGGGATTCTTTAATTTTCACACCCTTTGTGGCCCTTGTCTTTCTTCGTGGATCCCTTCTTTTTCTTCTTTTATCTCTCTGTCTACCTCCTGTGGGTGGTCCATGAAACTCCTGCAGCTTGGGATAGTTCTGAATTGTTGCTGAACCTGTGACCTTCAGCTTCCATCATCTTTTGGAAATGTTGCATAAAGAAATAAAATCCATTCTTCTCCTGTGATGACTTCTTCTTCCTCTTTTCTAAAGGCATTCCGAGTCACTTATTTCTTTTTTAATCAGTAGGGATGGGTTCAATCCCCTCCAAGTAGTCTTCCATCCCACCTCATGCCCTCTGCTCGCCTCCTCATTATTGTCACATGAGGTTGAACTTGAATTTTAATATTCAAAACAAAACTAATGATCATATTGTCCACAGCATTGTTGATTGGATTGAGTGCGATCCTTTGCTCCACTTGCTCTATCCCTTGATTACTGTTTTGAACATAAATCACTCACTTGATTAAATAACAACATTTATTACACTTACGACACTTATATAACACACTGGATTTCTTATCTATAACACACTGGAGTCCGAGACCTTGGAGCAACTCGAGACATCGTCTCAGCAACGACACGGGCATTCCGAGGCGCCTGCATTTAGAAACCAGTAACATGGTAACAATGATGAAGATAATAATAATGATAATAATAATAATACATAATACTATTGATGGGCAGATGCCCTCGATAACAGTCAGTCACATGTTCCCGTCTCCTCACGCTCGAGGCACGCAAGCATAACAGTCTCTCATCCCCACTTCCGGCTGAGGGCCTTCAAAATAAATACACACTGAAGGGTGCTGCTATCTGTCCTAAAGTGGTAGCGAGTAACTAGGTAGTCTGGCCATAGCTAGGCCGGAACAATTACTGAGGAATACCAGGTCATTTGTGCTTTTCCCGTTATGTCTTATGTATGTATACTCGTCTCCAGTGTTCACTAGTCCTAGCCCATTGTCTATTAGGAAGTCTATAACATTGTCAGTTTTGATGCTTCTTTCGTCAATCCGGCAGTTGAAGTCCCCGGCCACAAGGAGGGGCTTGTTGTTGAATGCTTCGATGGCTCCTCCCAAGCTATTTATAATGGTTTCTGCATCGATATTGGGATTGAAATAGGCTATTATGTCGATGAGTTGGGTAGATAGTGACATTGTGAACTGTGATTTGAAAACTACTCATGTTGGTTGCAAGTGGGGTCTAGTCTTCCAACGTAGAACCATGTTAGTTTTTGGCGGCTCTCAGGTTGCTAGATCCTTTTCCTGTTCCTGTACCATAATGGTTGCATGCTGCTTGTTTTGCTCTCTAACAGTGTGGTTTTGGCTATGGGTCAGGCTGTGGGCATTGTTTTGTGTGTTTCTTGCTTCCTGTGTATGATTTTGAGTTATTCCTGAGTACGGATGTTTGCCCGCAGTTGTGGATTCCTTGCCTATTGATGTTTGTTGGGTCATATTAGATTTCAGCTGGTCCATCATTATTTTCAATTGTTTCACTTGCACTTCCAGCGTGAGTGCTAGTTTGCTTAGCAGTGATTCGCTGAGGTTGTTGATGGTTGATGTAATTTCATTTACGTCTTTTTCTATTTTGGAGCACATTTCCATGTTTTCCAGGGCATCGCGTCTTGTAACGTCTTCTTCTGGTGGCGCTACGTTAATGCCATATGCGACGAATTTATGTCTACACTTGGGGCAGAACCAAAAGAAATTGTTCTTTTTCGATTTTAACATGTTGTACACCGATATGGAGACGCCTGTGCACTCTATGTGATACTTGGTCATGCACTTTCCGTCGCACAAGATTGCCTGTCTTCATCTTTGTCTTGTTGCAGTTGTTGTTTTTACCTGGTGCCATGGTGTGTACATTGCCTTTGTGTATTCTTCGTGATTTAATCCTGGTTCACGTTGACACGAAATTCTGTGTTTCTCTTTGGTGTGCGGTTTGTGTGTTTGTTACTTGACCTCACTAATCGAGTCTGATCCGCATCTCAGTTTTGACATGAAGTTTTTATCTTTGGGTAAGAATATTTGTTATTACTGAATTGTAGATTTGTAGTACACTACTTCTTACTTACTTTGGCCTATTCCGTGACTGCTGGGTTGGTCTTTCCCTCTTTCTATCTTGCTTTGTTCTTTCCCTTCTTTGATTGCACGTCAGCCTCCTTGTTTTCTTGACTTGACAGTACTTAAATACGTATAAACAATACAGCATGATAGACAATAAAGGACGCAGGTAACTCAATGTGTATCCTTATACTGCAATTCGAAAGGCTAAGTACTGTACAAAGGAAAGATCATTTACAAGCCTTGCTTAAATATCATTAACACAAGGTGTCCATTAAAGTTATTATGGAAGGGCCATCTGAAAACTCATTGATTTAATATTTTTAAATTATTGTTATACCTTTATGGAAATTTCTGTACTTTTTCCAGCCATTTGCTAAAACAGTCAGTGCCAAATTACGTGGGACCTTTTGTTCAACAGCAGTGACCATATCACCATATTCCATAAACGTCCTCATACTGAAGATGGGGTCTAATGTTGAATTTCCATTTTGAAAACCATATTGCTCTTCTTGTAAATGTCCTTTCACCTTTCTTCTCATCCTCTTTTCTAGTAACCTTTCAAATATTTTTGCTACCTGAGAAATTAGTGTGATTCCTTGATAATTGTCACATATCTTCTTGTCCCCCTTCTTAAATATAGGTACTTACTCCTTTACTCCAGTCAAGTAGCCTATACAGCCATGGGTCCTGCTTCTTTTTGTCATTTCTGCATACAGTTCGAGTCCTGCTGCTTTTCCCACTTTCTTTTGTTTGACAGCAGTTTCCACTTCTTCCATTATGATTGCACACTCCGATTCTGTCTCCTCACACTCTCCCTCTATCATCTAATCTACACCCCTTCTTACTTTCAGAAGTACATGTAAGTACTTCTTCTTCTTTTCTTCACTTACTACTTCCTTGCACCTTCTTTTTATTTTTTGATACTTTCTTCTGTTTTATCCCTATTCCATAATTGCCTTGCTTTCATCTTATTTTCAGTGCTTCCTTTACCCCTTGTTTGACCATGGTGTCTATCTTTTACTCCTGCAGATATTCTGCCACAAGCACTCTGCACAGCTTACAAATGCCTTCTTGAACATTTCCCATTCCTCTTCCACACTCACCATCTCAGTTCTGTGTATGTGTTGTATCAGTTTATATTGGTATTTTTCTTTTTTTACTTCTTCATCTTTTATTTTCCATACTTGTATTTACTTCTTATTTTTTTCATTTTGACTGTTTTTCCTACTTTCATTTTTGCTACCACTGTATGGTCTCCATCAAAGGCTACTACTGGCAAAGCTGTCACATCTAACAGCTGTCCACAATTACCTTTTTCCACCAAGACTTATTTAATTAATTACTGTCTTTTTCATTCTAATTCCCAATCCATATATTGTAATCTTTCTACTATTCTTATTCTGCTAATATATTGGTAACATAATTTAGGTCAAATTTTAATTTAACTATTTGTTGGCAAGTTACTAGTTGACTTTTTATTAATGTGACTAACCAACACGAATGTCTCACGTATGCAGTATGATTTTATACCAGGCATGACTATTGTTATCCTAACCATATTAAATCATGGTCAAGATTTTTGTTTTTATTTACAGCATATATTGTACTTTCTGTATTTATTAACATTCAATATATCACCTCAAGAATTCTGAGCGTTAGTCACCTCCGGCTTGTCACCCATTGTTTTTGGAGAAAGGTGGACACCAAGTACTGCACAAAGGAAGATTGTTTACAAGCCTTGCTTAAATATCATTAACACAAGGTGTCCATTAAAATGATTATGGAAGGGCCATCTAAAAACTCATTGATTTAATATTTTTAAATTATTGTTATACCTTTACAGAAAGTTCTGTACTTTTTCCACCCATTTGCTAAAATAGTCAGTGCCAAATTACATGGGACCTTTTGTTCAACAGCAGTGACCTCTACGTTACTGAAGTTATAAGTATTCCCTGCGAGTTCCAGAAAACATTTCTCTAGCTATCAAACTATTAGGAAAAAATGAAAGTCAGATAACTTAGGGTGGAGTCAGTGGGAAATATATCACATTCCCTGGATGGTTGTTTATATTTATAGGATCCCTTGATTAAGTGCGACCTGCTGTGTAGTGTAGCTAAGCATGCACTCATCTTTTGCCACTCATGCTTAAATATAACCTGTGCAGGTAGATTTTGGCTGCGAAAGAACCCCTTTTCAGTACAAAATACGAGCACTTTGGAGTCCTTTAAAATTTGTAGCGATCCAATCAGAGGGATGTTAAAACACACTATTATTACAATTACTACTATTAGCATCATCATATTAAAGTATATACAGAGTCCTCAAAACTCTCCTCATTCATGAAAATGTATCATTGTTCCATACATTTGTAAAACTACTCATTGTTGCAGTTAACAATAAGCATCACGTTACATATACTATATATATTTGTTCTGAGTGACATTTTCTGTGGAATACCTCATGATTTGAATTGATTTGTTTTTCTATGTTTCAAGTTTATGTTTCATATTGGTTGGTAATGGAGAAAAGTGTTCGTATATGAGGAGGTAATTATCAAAACCTCACGTCCAAGTCATCAAACTTTTCAGTATAAAGAAAAAACTGTCTAAACCATTGGTGAAAATAAATTTTGCTCAGACTCATTCAATTTTTTATATCACTTGCATGTAAATAAACTACCGTTTACACATCAAAATATATATACAAAATTTAAAATAACATTTAAAATTTGGACATATGTGGTTTTGCACAAAATAGGTTTAGTTTTTGATGTTTTGCTTCATTGTCATGACATGTATGTTTTTGGTTTGTAACTAAGTAAAATAATAAGAAGAAGATTAATCTTATACCTTTTTATTTTACAATAAGGCTGACTTCTGTTGGTAAACAAAACATGTCGTTTAGTAGCATACGTGTAAAATTAAAAAATCATGTGAACATTATAAAACGATAAATAAATTCAAGTTCTTATTGATCAAGGATAGAGTGCTTTTTTACTTGAAATTTTAAACTTCTAAACAATCACATTCAATAGAATCATCTTCATCATTAGCTTCAGGGTCATCAAAACATACTTTCTTGTACCAAAACAAGCTCTCATCTTCTGTCCAATTTTCACCATATAAAATCTTATGAAGTTCAGCAATGTCCTTTTTTGCAGCATTTATTGCGTGAACACGAGGAATGTTATTTAGCGAAGATTTTAATATATTGTTCCATTTGCAACCTTTTTTAAATAAGGTGTATGCTTGTGTTGTATCATCTTCAAACCGGTAAAATTCATGGTTCGTCACTGCAATTTTGATTTGTCCCTTTTCAGCTGACCTGCTAACTGTGATTTTTTTTTTTTTAAATGACTAATTCCTGGTAAGTTTTTCAGACTGTGGATGAGGCTTTTTTTATCAAATAATTCCCAGTCACAACTAAGTTTTTTGACTTCCCCAACCTTTCCATACAGTTCAGAATATTAATTCTTGTTAACTGTGGTAGTCCTAGTTCTCAATTTCTTTTCATTTCTACCAAACACTCTATCCGCTGGTAAAAGTAAATGACCTCTTACTGGAAATGTGAGAGATACCTGGTATACACTACCACTGTGCTGAGCTAAGAAGTACATCATGGCATGCAAAATGTGATTATTTTTATTTTGTCCGATGCAGCCATCACTGAATTGGCTATTACGTTTAATCCAGATTTGTATTGATTTTTCTAGAAAACTCAAGAGAGCTGATGAAATTTCAGTAGACCCACAGCTTGCCTCATCCCCAGTCCAAATAAAAAGATATGATTTTTGCTTTTTAATGTCAATCACACACATTGTAGAGCCCTAATTGTCTGGAGTAAAAGGCTTGCTGTACTGGTGTGCAAGGTAAAGGTTGAACCTGTTGCATATCAAAACATAATTTAAATTCATCATCTTCAGCAGGTTGACGCAGGAGGTTGTAAAAAGCCTTAGCTCTCAATTTATGAATTTGTTTTTCTGTAATAAGCTTTTATTTTTCAATGGCAGTTGCTAATTTTAATTTGTTATTTAACATAGTACAATAGCTACAAACATCACTAGCTGGAGATCTAAATCCAATATTAAACTAGGAGCAAAATATTCTTCGGAACATAGAAACCTTAACCTGAAGGTTTGGATCTGCTGTTGTGCTATTATAGATTGCCCAAAGCTTTCTTACTGAAAGGTCACAGTGTAAATAGATCCTCTTAGACTTTTTACGATAATGACTTTCCTTACGGTGTAAACTACCTATGAACTTTCGGACAGACTCTTTTTTTCAATGTAGACTTGTGGCTCACCCGATCGCTTCCTCTGCACTCTTTAAATGGCTTTCCACACTTAAGTTTTTTTTAGAAATTTGCCTCACTCTATCTGATGGAAACTTTGTTAAATGTAGAAATAACTTTTTGCAAACAGTAACAATACACTCACCTTTTCTTTTTGTGGTAAGCCTAAAACTAGGCCTTTGGCAGACTGGCAAGGGCAATATCTTTTTACTTGAGATTGATATATGTGTCTACTTACATATTCATCTTGATGTTGTTTGTCTTCTAGGCTATACAGTTTCTTCCTGAAATCGATGGCATCTTTGGGCCTCACCTTACAACATTTCATTGTTTTGTTATTATGGTTACAAGGGACAAATAAAACCACTGCTGGATGGTAGTGTGTATTTACCTTTCTTTGCAGCTTCACGAGTAGTTTTTTTTTTTTCCCTTCATTTCTTCCTGGAACCCTCATTTGCTGCTTCACTAAAACTAAAATGTCACCACCATCTATTTTATGAAACAATTATTAATGACTTTCATACTTCACACAAAGAGCCATCAACACACCCAGGGCTTTTTTTTTCAGGGGGAATGCGGGGGGGTACACATACCCATGAAACATTTGAAGACTGCTTAAGAAAGAATATTGGTAAATTTCTATCTAGTCCGGCAAATATAACTTCTGACTTGAAAGTTCATCGATCAGCTTGCGCCAGCGCGATGTTCAAAACAATTGGAGAAGATTTCGAGTAACCTTCGATTTAAATCGACCTATCGAATTAGTTCCTCTTAGTTGGCAACTCGGCATTAAGTAAAATGCTTAGAAATACTGAGTGCAGTTACCATTTTGACATGTTGACCACAAATAGCAAATAGCAGTGAACACACCTAACCTCAAACAACTTAACACTCACTAGAGATGAATGTAAACATCTTCCCAATCACATGACCAAAATGGACGCCTGTGATTGGTTGGCCGGACATGTAGGATTTTGTAATAACTAAGTCACAGGACATGTGAGCTTCTGCTTTTAGTCCTTTGTTTTTACATTTAAATTTAAATAGGACATGAGAGGTTTTGCTACATTATTCATTTAAATCCTTATACAGTTTAACATGACAGATATGATAATAGTGTTATCTCAATTTTTTTCAAACGTGGACATGTGAGGTTTTAAAAATTACCTCCTCATATTTTGATACCTTCATAACTTTTTCATAATTATGTTTCCTGGATTTTGTTTTAGGATGCATGGTTCAAAAGCATGTACTTTTTGTTAGCTGTCTACTTTAAGTATACTATAACAGAAAAAATATTCTGCAGTATTTCATTTCCTGAAAAGGAATTTATTTAATAAAATTATTTATGTTTTCACCTAGACAGGAGTCTAATTTAATTATTTGTTTTCGGAATATTACTTGTTAAAGCTTGAATAACAGAATTGTAATGTCATGTAATGACCATGTGAAAAGATGCTGTGTAACACATTTTGTCACAAATAAACTGTTGCATCAAAATTAGTTTTCTTATAATTTCATGAATTGAAGACGGGTGGGATAAAGTGGTCTAACAAGGAGAGGCCAGACCCTGCAGCCAACAGATTTCAACGAGCTTCAGTGTACCGGTGGTGGGGGAACACTCAACAGTAACTCGTGTAGGGGTTTAGGGCAGTACGCAGAATAAATTGACATTTGACAAGTAAATAATATTACATTTGTCTTGGGGCTAGTTTCAGCCACTTAGTGGCCATCTTCAGGCAAATAAGAATTAAACAAATTATGTGATAACTAAAACATATGTATATAAAGACAATGTTGTAGGAATAATTATAACATTAAAACATATATATATAATAAAAATTGAAGGTTATGATCTTCTTGTCATAATATGATGTCTTTAAGTTGACTGAGAACCTCAGGCAAAGAAGTAAATCTGAAAATGATAGTCAGAATTAAGAAGGAATAAATGTACAGAAACAAAATTAAAAAGGAGAAAATAAATTTCAAGAAATTTAATTTCTGTATATTTATTCATTCCTAATTCTGACTGTCATTTCCAGATTTACTTCTTTGCCTGAGGTCCTAAGTCAAAGACAAGATGATCATAACCTTTGTTATATATATTTTAATGTTATAATTATTGCTACAACATTCTTTGTCTGGTATACATATGTTTTAGTTATCACATAATTTGTTTATTTTTTACTTGGCTGAAGATGGCCACCAAGTGGCTGAAATTAGTTCCAAGACTTATGTAATATCATTTACTTGATATATTGTATTCAAAATGTATTCCTATAATTGCACTTCAATAAAAACCAAACCAAAAACCAAACCCCATGGCACTACAGCCCTTGAAGGGCCTTGGCCTACCAAGCAAACGTGGCTCAGCCCGAAGGCCTGCAGATTACGAGTTGTCGTGTGGTCAGCACGACGAATCCTCTCAGCCGTTATTCTTGGCTTTCTAGACTGAATTGCACTTCAATACGGAAAAAAAATGACATTTATAGCTTATTAAAAAAATGAGGTAAATGTCATGATGCAGGATCCACTTCAGGCAAAAGTGGAGATGATACAACACTAAAAGACTAACACATTTCAGGTCCGCAACCTAATAATTTCCGAAAAATTGATGAATCCCTGATTCCAATGCAACGCACGTATACTTGGACAGTTACATTGCAGTTGACCATAGTGGTGACCTAGTGGTCACTGTGCTTGTCTGCGAACCTTGAAGGCATGAATTTGAGTCTCGTTGTGGCTACATTTTGTGTACAAAATAAATTAATATTTGAGGGAACATGAAGATAAAAATGGGAACAAAAATATTATGCAAATTGCAGTACACCTTATTTCTACCTGAAATTAATATAGGCCTAAACGTTCTCACAGTTACTGCTGGATCTCTCTCTATATGTGTATATTAATTTGAGGTAGAAAATAAAGTTCACTGCAATTTGCCTAATATTTTTATCTTCACGTTCCCTCAAATAATAATTTATTCTGTACATAAAATATAGCTACAGCGAGACTCGAACTCATATCGTCGACGTTCGTAGACAAGTATGGTGCCCACTAGGCCTCGGCTCTGCTTGACTGAGTTGTAACTCTCCAGGTATATATGCATTGCATGGGGATCGGGGATTCATCAATTTATAGGAAATTATTATGTTGCAGACCTTGATTTGTTTAAGTAAAATGTGTTCACCTTCTAGTGTTCTATCACCTCCACTTGGTCCGAAGTGGATCCTGCGTCATAAGATTTGTCCTCATTTTTTTTTAACAGAAGTGTATTGACCTAATGCCTTAAACATGAGTTACTGTTGAGTGTCCCCCAACAGGTACATTGAAGCTCATTGAAATCGGTTGGACATAGTGTCTGGCCTCTCCTTGTAAGTGCCAAAGAAATGTTTTGGGGGAAAATTTTAAAAACTATCTGCCAGTAAGTATTCAAAAAAATTATTTATAAATTGTTTACCATCTTGAAAGCAGCCTCCGTAGTTCAGGTGGCAGCACGTCGGCCTCTCACCACTGGGTTCCGTGGTTCAAATCCCAGTCACTCCATGTGAGATTTGTGCTGGACAAAGCAGAGGCGGGACAGGTTTTTCTCCATGTACTCCAGTTTTCCCTGACATCTTTCAATCCAGCAACATTCTCCACTATCATTTCATTTCATCTGTCGGTCATTAATCATTGCCCCAGAAGAGTGTGACAGGCTTTGGAAGCTGGCACAATTCCTATCCTCCATCCCTGACCCGGTCACTGACTGGAAAAAAGGTTATAGGATTTTTTACCTTCTTGAAAACTATCACTATCAACAAACAAGGGAGAGAATGCTCAAAGAAAAATCAAATTAAGCTTTTAACCACATCAATTTACAAATCAACAAAGTCCTTGTAAAAGAAAGATCTGAGTTCAAATTGTTGACCCCCCTGTAGGTGGGGGATGGCAGATGAATATACCCATGGTATCCCCTGTTTATCATAAGAGGCAACCAAGGAATGATGGATTTTGAACCACGAGATTACCTGTGATTAGTATCAACGGGGTGGATAACTCTGGGTTTGCAGCACACAAGATTAGTACCACTATATGCACAACACTATGGGTTTATGTTACCTGTGATTAGTACCACTATGTGAGGAACACCACAGGTCTGGGAGAAGCCTGTGATTAGTACCACTGAGGAACACCATGGTTCCATTTTACCAGCAGTTAGTGCCATTATGTGGGGCCAGTGACCTGAATTTTGGACCCCTTTAAACAACAAGCATCATCGATTTAGGGTTTGGTTTTGGAAGCAGTCCCTTTTTCAGTTTATACCATTGTTTTAAGTTACTTTGTGGAAAGGTGGACATTGCAGATCGGATCCACTGATTATTTTAAATTCATATTTATTCGTTCGTTCATTCATTCATTCATTCATTCATCATGTTTTGAATTCTGGTCAGTGGATGAATTTTGGTATTTTAATTGTCATTACATTTCTTCTTGTCTCTTACTGTAACCTTGTTACTGGTTACACAACATAATTACATCATCACAATATTAATAATAATAAACTTAAAAATTTATGAATTTTAAACGCATAGTAAAATTTTAGAACGCGCAAGTATGACAGACTAGAAACAATATAAACAGGTTGGCAAACTTGACAGCTATGAAAGGACGTGGGAAGTGGCATGGAACCCTAAGAGGCAGATGGTTACATATGCGTTGTGGAAAAGAAATGTAGACGGTAATCGCCCTCAAACTCTTCATTTAATAAACTAACAAAACCATCCCGGCTGGATCAGGGGTTTTTAATTGTAAATTATTAATATCCCTGGCCTGGGGACTGGGTGTTTGTGTCGTCCTTAACGTTCCTTTCCTCACATTCAACACTACACTTATGCAACTACAATTACACGCAGGTTCATATCATATGGTACAGGTAGTGGCAAAAGATCTAAAGAGGTCGACGCCATGAACAAATATGTTTCAAAAAAAGAAGAAAAACATTATTAAAATGGACGAACAAAACAAGAATAACAGAAATAAACTCGTTTACAAATGAATGTAAATTTGGACAGCATCCACAGATGTGTGTTACATATGATGGCAATTTCAAATTACTTAAAAAAAAAAAAAAAAAAATAGAAGGAACATATGGTTTATAAAAAGGGCTAATCTCTTGTTACTAACTTATGAGAAAAGAAAGAAATTAAAACTTAACACAGAGGCCAATTAAATTGCTTCCATTCTAAAAACACTTCTAAAAAGGAGCATAGCTTTAACTGGTTCGAGTTAAGCTAAACTGAACTACCAGAGGCAGCCCGAGGAAAAGTTATTACATGTTAACTACAAGATTTTCTTTTAACAAAAGGAAAAGGGAAGCAAAAGACACAGATACAAGCTTCGCTCCCATGAAAGAGTGAGAAGCCGAAAATGGTGCAACTACCAAGGTGACCGATCAGGCAATAGAATTTTACATTCACCAATAATATCTGTTATTCTGACCAATAATGTCTCTACATTCTTGATGATCCAGAAAATTATTTTGCGTAACAGGAAGCGACTGGAAATATGCTTCTAAAAACGGCACGTATACGTACACCCTGACTCATAATTTAGACATCTAATTTTATAACTCACAGCTACATAATAATTTAAACAAAAATTTCACATATTAATAATAATTTTGTTCAATCGCTTTTTTTTTTTTTTTTTTTTTTCACAATAGGTATTATTCCTTAAAGTTCAAATGTTGAAAAAAGAGATATTTTACACAACATAAATTTTTTAAACAATTATTGAAGAGGCATCCAATCTTTTCCCCACTGCTGTCCCAACTCCGGCCACATCCTCCACCTCACAAACTCGAGCTATGCTTGAAACTGACACATTTTATTTTTAAATTAACTGGAGGTTTGGCCACACATCACACTTAACATTAGGGGCCGATGACCTAAATGTTAAGCCCCTTTAAACAACAAACATCATCATCATCATCATCATCAATGCTGTTGGTGATAATATAAATAAATCTGCTCACTTACTGTTGGATGGAGAGTTAAAATTTCTTTTAAAATATCCTCATTTTCTTCAGTCAAAAATTTGAGTATAGTGCCAGTATCAGCTTTGTTTAGATAGGTCCAGTATCTGGTAAAGCTAAAATTTGTGCTCTCTTCACAAGATTGATGATGATGCCTGGTGTAAACATGCTCATTCTTTCGCTGGCTCATTACAAGTTGTCTTGTAAGAAAGCACACAGGGATCTTCGTTGGTGGCAGTAGTCATGAAGCCATATTAATTCCAATTTTTGAGGTGTCATTTCGATGGAGTGCTATTGAAGTGAAACTTCTCTTTCCCATATCAAACCCCTTGCTTGGTCATGAAGACATAATAGCATTCTCGACATCTGCTACGTTGTGTAGTTTACAATGTCTTGCACTGAGCAAAGACACAATCTGAATCAGAAAAATGTCCCGAGTTGAGAAATTTGTGTTAAACATACCATTAGCCACCGGATACATTTAGAGGAACAAAAGCACCCTGGGTATGACCTTCTTGTGTTTTACAATTATGTATGTAGGCCTATATAACTACTATCGAGGAATCATGCTTGTATCACAAGTTGAAAAAAAAAAAAGGTTTTAGAAAAGGCAGAACAATGGTGGACCCCTCTTTTTAGTATAAGACAGGTGATTGAAAGATATTGGGAATATAACAAAGATCTAGTGAATACTGTTCTCAATATACTGTAGTAAAGGTATATGATTGTGTGCTGAGGAAAAAGGTTTGAAAAACAATTATAAGAAAGGGAGTTATCATACAAACAATGGAAATTGTATATGCATTATATCAATGATTCCCAACTGGTGTGCCACGGCACCTGAGGATGCTGTGAGATATCGTGGGAATAAACAAAAAAAAAAAAAAAAAAAAAAAAAAAAAGGAGTAGAGACTGCATAAAACATATACAGTATATATTAAATTACAGTATATCAATTGCTGCAGTTGGTGGTGATGATGAAGAAGAGGAAGATCGATCATTAGTTGTACACTAGAGTCCCTTTAATCCGAAAGTCCAGTTAATCCGAACCGAAATATTCATTTTTAAAAATTCTCCTAATTGAAATGAAAGAACATATTATAGAATGAAGATTTACTTGCATTTGATTAGTCATATTTTACTAGAATAACTAAATATAAACATAATTACACATCATAAACCATCAATCATTGGTCGTTTATCTTTACAAAGTCTGTTAGTTTACTTTGCTGTAGTGATTTGAACCTACTCGAAGATGCAGTGTTAAACAAGCGTCTCATAAACACCACATCAGTGGGCGTAGCAGCGGAGTGTTGCTCGACGTAGCGTGCGCCAAGTTCTAAAGCGGATGCAGCATCTGATTGTGACACTAGTTGTTCATTGTGGTCTTCTTCGTCGTCACTCTGTTCCTCATCAACTCCAGATTCCTTCTCCACCATAGGTACAATTTCTTGGTCTGTTTGTAATTGATGACAGTCAGTTTCCATCCACTCGCTAATGTAATTTTCATTGTCGTTTTCTCCTCTACAGGTTCTTAACTACCCTACTGTAATTTTATACACTATTTTATTACTGTAACTAATAAAAGAATGGACATTTCAAATTACAGCATTTACTGTACTGTATTTTAGAAACTATTTTCCTCAAATGTCTGAGCCGCTGGCCTTATGACCCCAACTTGGCAGGTTAGACCCTGGCTCAGTCCAGTGATATTTGAAGGTGCTCAAATACGTCAGCCTCGTGTAAGTAGATCTACTGGCACGTAAAAGAACTCCTGCGGGAGAAAATCCCGGCACACAGGCGTCTCCGGAAATTGTAAAAGCAGTTAGCGGGACGTAAAAACAATAACATTATTATTAGAAAATATTTCCGGTTAATTCGAAAATTTCATAATCCGAACAGACTCCGGTCCCATTTAGTTCGGATTAACGAGACTCTACTGTATTATGTTTCATCTCAGGTGTCTTAACTTGTGGATTAATATGAAGATATGGTATCAAAATTCCACCATAGTTCTCCACATAGCTGAGTAGAGTTCATCAAATTTTAGTCAGTGTTGTACTTGTTTCGACATTAAGTCGGGCGAGTGGGACACATGCTGCTCTCCCCTCCACCAACTCGAACTCTTTCCCCCCTCCCCGTGCCATAGCAGTTTCAGATCTAAATACAAGAGATGCGCAAACAGGCATGCAGTTCAGGAGTAGAAGGCACCATAGGAGCATGCTTCATTTGCCTCTAGTCGCTTCAAGTTTTATATTTTTATTGTGTCTTTTCACTGTGTTTCGTATGGATAAGTTCTTTGTAAAGAAATTTAAACTCCAGGACAGTGAAAGTGAACAGTCAACATATACTGCCTGTGTTATTACAAATTTCGAAGTTCCTCCAGGACCTTAATCTTCAAAAGACAAAGTCAGGACAAAGGAAAGGAAAGGACATATTTGGACAGTTACTTGAAGTATGGATTTTCGTGGAACAAAGACCTAAAAAACCCTCACCCCATGTGTGTAATTTGTTGGGAAACAACAGTCCATGGTACCTAGCAAGCTGAATTGGCATCGGGCTACAAAGCATCCTGGTGACTCACAGAAAAGTTTATCATATTTTTCACATCAAGTAGAAGGGCAGAAGAAAGCAGCTGTGAGAATGGTTAAGAGAGTTGCCATAGTAGACACAAGAAGCCTTGTATAAAATAGCAGAATTGATAGCACAAAGAAAGAAACTTCATACTGTTGGAGAGGAAGTCATTGGCTCTGCATGTAAAATAATACACAGTTCAGAAAAAAAGTAGGGAAACCTGTTTTTGAACGTATGCTATGCTCCACAAAACAATACCTTACGCCAAGGTATATTACCAACTAAACCTTTATTCTTCACCGTTGAAGTATACAAAAAAACATCGATGGATTCACATTCATTTTCAGAACACAAACGGAAATGTCCATATAGGCGCAAAAACAAAGTGATAACATTCCTCCATGGTGGATTTTTATCACAGTTGGAGAGCTTCAGTATAGTGGATATCTTCCACGAGCATTTATCATTTATCACAGCTTGGCACCTACGTGGCATGCTCCATATAAGTCGACGGAGGTCACGTTGCAGTATCAGGTCCCATTCTTCACTGAGAGCCTGTTCGAGGTCTTGAAGAGTCTGTGGTGGAACAGGACACCCACAAACATTTCTGTCAATCCTATCTCACACATGCTCGATGGGATTAAGGTTGGGACTCGCTGCTGGCCATTCCATCTCTCGAATATCCAGTTCTCGTAAGACAGCTCTGGTAATGCGCACTACATGAGACCTGGCATTGTTGTGCATGAGTACGAACTCAGGGCTAACACTGTATGCAGCAACAAACACATGCTGTTGCAGTATCTGCTCGAAGTACCCCGCAGCAGTAAGATTACCACGGACGAAGACAAGATCCGTACGGCCATCAATACTGATGCCACCCCATAGCATCACAGAACCTTGTCCGAATCGGTCGCCTTCCTGAACAACATTTGGCATGTACTGCTCACCACGGCACCTCCATTCATGTTGACGTCCATCACGCTGTGTCAGGGGAAATCTGCACTCATCTGTGAACAACACAGGTCTCCATTGGCGAAGTTGCCAGTTGACGTGGGTACGGGCAAACAGAAGGCGAGCTGCGCAATGTTGCTGCGTTAAATGGGGTAGTCGAACAGGACGTCTGGGTCGTAAGGGCACTTCTCTTAACCTGTTCCTTACTGTCTGGTCAGACACTGACTCCAGTGACCATCCTGAGGTCTTGTTGGAGTTGTCTGGCAGTTGCTGAATTATGCCAGTAGAGGAGCAGGGAGAGTTCTGGACCACCTCGTCAGCATTTTTTCTGCTGCGTCAGCACTCAATGTCATTAAGCCTACCCAAGGTCATTGATCCCATGACGTCACGGTCACGACCACGTGCTCTTGTTTGTAAACAAAGCCACGTGCTTTTTGACAGCTGTCATCTTGACAGACCCTAACCTCACTTTTATGGACAACAGAACATCGCTAACCTCACTGCTGCCATTTTGATGGGCTAAACCTCATTGCTGGCATCTTATGCACGTGGTGGCGGGCAATTTAAAATCCACGTGCTTTTTGACAGATTTCAACTTGACAGCTGCCATCTTTAACCACGTGGGCACGGAATTTTAAACAAGTGAACGTGGCTAACCTCAAGGCTGCCATATTGACGAGGTTAAACCTCATTGCTGCCACCTTACGCACGTGGTGGCTCGGAATTTAAAATCTACGTGCTTTTGACAGCTGCCATCTTTAACCACGTGGGCGCGGAATTTTAAACAAGTGAACATGGCTAACCTCAGTGCTGCTATCTTGAGAAGGCTAAACCTCACTGTTGCCACAACCACATAGAGGGCGCGGAATTTAAAATCCAAGTGCTTTTTGACAGCTGACAGGTCCTAACCACGTGCACTTGTTTTGCCGCAGAGTTTAAACAAGTAAACGTGGCTAACCTCAGTGCTGCCATCTTGATGAAGCAAAACCTCACTGTTGCCATCTTAACAACGTAACAATATAATTTCCCCTTCTTACACATGGCACAACTACATGTTGCTATACCCCCATGGTACACTTGTAAGGGAATCACTATTCCATACATGTTTATCATCACATACAGATAATGAGCATTTATTTTGCTCAATGGTATAAACGTGATGTCTGCGTGATTGGATTCTTGTCTGCGTACATAAAGCGGCATTTCTAGTTAATAGTGCATGGCGATAGTGTTGAACATGTAAACGGCTAACTACGCTTGAACGTACGCCTTTTGCTTTTTTAACAGATGATGATTTTGAGTCTCACAGGCATACATTTTTGGTGCTAAACCAACAAACTCTGTCATAATATTCATGCCACATTCATCTTTCATAAGCCCTATGACTTTCTTGTTCTGTGGCTTAATGTGAAATTGATTACAAGGTGAAGAGGAAGAAGTGTCAAAGTATTCAGAATGGTTTTGCATGACATCGTAGACGTCTGTATTCCGAATATGATAAATAAAACTATCTGTATCCGTATACAAAAGTGTAGGACTAGAAAACTGTTGCTTCGCAAATCCATAATGAAGATCATGCATATTTAATTTTGAAAAATCGAGTACGGCCATTCCCAAATAAACTGGCTTTGCATAGACGATCTCAGTTTTTTCATTTCAACAGAAATAAGGTCACGATCGATCACATGATAGGCTTTGAAATTTGGTTTTAAGATGTACTTGCGTGCCCCATACCGGCCATCCTATTGATTAATTAAATGAATGTCGCGATGTTTGCGTACATTTTTCCTACTTTTTCCATTGATAGAGTTATTCATGAGTTTGAAAAACATACTCTCAAATGTTGTTGTAGCACGTTGACGATGCTCAGTATTTAAAACCATGTACGGTTTAAGCCATGCTTCCTGCTTAAACGCAACAATACGGTGAATACACTCTAACTGTAAGCCGTATTCTAGGCATTGAACAACACATTGTATGTAGATAACGTAGCGCTTTTTCGGAAAAAGAGTAGCTAGCAGTTTACTATGCTTTGATGTATTATTAGACGGAATCATTTTTTCAACGCAAAAAGGAAGGTCAGAATGTGAATGATGCTGATGAGAAGGGTATGCAAGAGAAACCTCTAATATGAAAAACTTCAAACTGTTGAATTTCAGTTTCTGTTAGCCATACAATATCTTTACACGTTAATGGCTGTGACATTGCCCGCCCATACAGATTATTCACATCAAAATGCATGAGATAAGAATCTTCTTCCTCTGAATCATAATTCTGGAGGTAGGGATTATTCGCAATGGCATGCCTGTTAACAAGCGAAACTAGTTCACCGCGAATTCCGCATTCAAGAAACAAAAGCATGTCGACATCTGTAAGAAGATCAAGTTTAAAATCTGTGTACTTTACCATAGCATCCCAGGAAAGACCGGGTGTCGTGTAGTAATAGGAAGGGTCTAATCCATAAATAGTTAAACACATTTTACGAAACCTTCCAAACACATCACAGAGTAAAAATGTATCTACCTTCAAATACAAGTCTGCATATTCACCTAATGTCTGTAGATGAAAAGTTGACCACACCTCACAGGCATGCAAATAGTCTTCATCTGAAGTCGATACTGGATGCTATCGTATCAGGATGAGCTAGATAGATAGATAGATAAGAAATGGGTGAGCCCTGTCTTCGCAGAGCTCCACACGTAGGTCTATGAAGACCCTTTGTGCCCCTTAAACAGGTTTGCCTAGTCCAGCCCTAGTGCTCCTATAAAGGATACCAGTGTCCGGATATTAGCATTCCTGATGTCTTCCAGGCTCACAAAATGTGAGCCAAGGTATCGATGTATAGTGCTTGCAAAAGCCTCGTACTGACATAACACATGCGCGGAGGTCTCCTCCTCCTTACCGCATTTTCTACACATCGGATCCTGGGTGATTTTCATGATGCGTAGGTGTCTCTGTAAGGTATTGTGGCCTGTTAACAGTCCAACTACCATTCTCATTCTGGTCCTATTCTAATTCATTAGGACCTTTTTATAACTTTGGCTAGGCCCTTTGATAAGTTCACGTGCCTGCCTTGCTATAGTTAACCTCTTCCAAATATCTAAGTGAGACTGGTTTGTCCTCCGGGATATTACCAGTCTCACGCTTCGGAGTGACACTCCCAGGAAGGGCTCTGGTCCTGTGAAAGAACCTTTTGAGCCTTGTTTCGCTAGTTTGGCAGCTTCTTCATTTCCACTGATACCTGTGTGCCCAGGGACCCATAATAGGGTGACTGAGCTAAATTCACACAGCTGATCTAACATCCTTTGGCATTCCCATACCAGTTTTGATGTTGTTTTAATTGCACATAGTGCTTTTAGCGCTGCCTGGCTATCACTGCAAATAGTGATGCGTCTTCTGTGTCCAGGCATATTCCATATATATACAGCACAGGCTAGTATTCTAGTATTGCGTATACTTCGGCCTGGAAAACAGTAACACATTTACCCATAGGAAGGGAGAGCCTTGTCTTAGGCCCCCAGACCCCGGCGCCTGTGCCCGTCTCAGTCCGCGAGCCATCTGTGTACCATGTACAGCCCCCAGACTTAAGATGGGCCCCAGCATCCGCGGCCCACTCCTCCCTTGTGGGTATCACCACTGTAAATTTATAATTCAAATTAAAGCTAGGCTTCATCAGATCCCCGATCATCATTGTCATAGGGCAAGTCTGGTGAAGCCTTGTAAGAATAGAGGCATGACCTCTATTCGGGTTTTTGAAGGACCTTCCTCCGAGTGACCAGAGGCGATAGGCACTCATTCCCGCTATTACCTTAACATATAAATGTAAGGGGGGAAAACCTAGGATGGCCTCCATTGCACATAATGGTGTAGTATCCAGTGCGCCTATTATTCCTAGACACGCAAGTCTTTGGACACTTTAACTTGGTGGTCACAGTTTTACTCTCCGAACCTGGCCACCAGACTAAAGATGCATAGGTGATCGTGGGCCGTACAATAGAGATATAGAGCCACTGGACCACCTTAGGTCTTAGGCCCCAAGTCTTCCCGACGGCCCTGCGACAGGCACACATAATCTTGCGAACCTTATCCACCTTATAATCTATATGTTTCTTCCAACTCAGTCTTGCCTCAAGGATTACCCCTAGGTACTTAACTGAGGTTGTCTTAACTAATTTTTTCCCAAATCGGAAAGGTTCTGACAGTCCGTCTAGCCTCCTCCTCCTGGTAAATACCACGAGCTCCGTCTTATCGGGGTTAACCGACAAGTCTGTCTCGTGGCACCATCTTTCCACCTTACGTAAAGAGCTCTGTACGAGCTCGGAAACCGTGCTGGGGAAATTTCCTACCGCCATCAGGCTTATGTCATCTGCATAGCCTTGGGCGTACATTCCTCCAACATTGAACCTGGTAAGTAGTTCATCCACTACCAGACACCATAATGTTGGTGATAATACTCCTCGCTGTGGACACCCCCTGTCTATATTTACCTTTACCTTTACCTGTGGCGCGACGGCCCGTTTTCGGGTCATGGCCTCCCCAGTTGCTCTCCGCCAAACTTGTCGATCTCGTGCAGCTACTCTCCAATTCCGGATCTTGAGGATATGTGCTGCGTCTTGATGTACACCATCTTCCCATCTGTTACGTGGCCTTCCCACAGGCCTTCCTCCTCCAAAGTCTCCTAAGAATACCTTCTTTGGGTTTCGGTGTTCTTCCATCCTAATTAGATGACCTGCCCATTTAAGTCTCTTCATTCGAATGGCATGCGACAGGGGTGCCTCCCCATACAGGGAATATAGTTCATTGTTATATCTAATTCTCCATTCCCCTTGTACGCATATGGGTCCATAAATTCTCCTCAGGATTTTCCTTTCGAAGGAATCTATCTTCTCCACGGCTTTCTTTGGGAGGGTCCACGTATCACTTCCATACATCATTATACTGCGAATGAGGGTTTTGTATAGCATAACTTTTAAGCTCTGATTTATATCTCTACTTCTGAAAAGTGGTAGTACTGCAAAGTATACTCTGTTGGCAGCTTGAATTCTTGCCTGTATTTCCACCATTTCCTCATTCTTGTTGCTCAGATGTACACCAAGATATTTAAATTCATCCACCACCTCCACTTTGGATCCTTCAGGGACAAGTTGGTCATTTGTATACTTCCTTCTAAGAGCCTGCACCATTACCTTCGTCTTTTGTTCATTGATCTTAAGTCCAATCTCTTTGCCTTCTCTACTCAAGTCTTCAAATGCTTCTTTAACTGTCCTTGTTGTTCTTCCCATGAAATTTGTCATCAGCATATCCAACTAGTTGAGCTGTTTTGTACAGAAGTGTTCCACTGGTGTCCACCCTTAACTTTCTAATCACTGACTCTAGTGCCAGGTTAAATAGAATTGGTGCTAAGCCATCTCCTTGCTTCAATCCCTGATTCACTTCGAAGAAGCTGCCTACTTCATTCTGAATTTTCACTCCCACCATCGTATTTCTCATAGTCAATTCCACCAGTCGCACCAGCTTTTCTGGTATCTTGAACTCTCTTAATATCTCCATTAATTTATCCCTGTCAATAGAGTCGTATGCTTGTTGAAAGTCGATAAACATCTGTACCACATCTATGCCCCGTTCCCAACACTTCTCCAACACTTGTTTCACAGTAAATATCTGATCAATGGTGGATCTTCCCTTCCGGAACCCTGCCTGGTATTCTCCTAGAATTTCTTCCACCAGGGGTTCTAGTCTCTTCTTCAGAATGGAAGTGAACAGCTTATATACTGTACACAGCAGTGTGATCCCTCTATAATTGCTACATACCAACTTACCCCTTTCTTCTATATTGGGCATATGATGCCTTTGCGCCAGTCTTCAGGCATTTCTTCTGTATTCCAAACACTCACAATTAGATCATATATAGCTTCTTGTAGTGTGGTTCCTCCGTATTTCCACAACTCTGCAGGGATTCCATCGATACCTGGTGCTTTATTGTTTTTAGTTGCTGTATGGCTTCTATCACTTCTTGCATAGATGGTGCTGTGACTTCTGATTCATTTGTCTCAGTATTATTCCTTGAGGTAGTTGGTGTTTTTCCTTTCATTTCTACTGGGTTCAGGAGGTGTTGGAAATATTCCTTCCATCTATCTTGGATCCCTTCTTTATCTCCCAAAACTGTCCATTTCTGTCCTTACACATGTTTGTTCTTGCCTTGAATCCTTCTTTCACTTCCTTAACTTCTCTGTAAGCCATGTAGCTATTATCTTCTTTAACTTCCTCCACTATTCTAGCCATTTTCTCATTTCATTTTCTTCTCTTCTTTCTTCGACATACATTCCTTACTTCTTTATTCTGGTTTTCAACCTCTTGTTTCTTCACCCTTGTTGGTCTCTCTAGGTATGCTTTATATGCTTTATCTCTTTCCTCTATGGCTTTTTGGCATTCCTCATCAAACCATTCCTTTGTGTTCCTTTTGGGTACAATGTCTAGTGTGTCCTTTGCCACGGCCCTAACGCTTTCCTTCAGAGCAGTCCATTTGGTCTCGACCGTTGCTGTTTGGTCCTTATTATATTTCTCTACCAGCACTTCTGCCATTCTTTTCCCGTATCTTTCTGATACTTCCTTATTCTTCAGTTCACAAGTATTGTACTTTTCTATCCTACTCATTCCTTCCTTTCTTGTTTTCATAACGCGGCACCTTAAGATTGCCTTAACTAGAAAGTGGTCGGAGCCACAACTTGTTCCTCTGAATGATCTGACATCCATGATATTGGATGCCCATCTTTTCTCCATTATTACATGGTCTATTTGATTACAGGTCTTTCCATCCGGCGATATCCATGTTTGCTTGTGTACCTCTTTATGAGGGAAACAAGTTGACATCACTTTCATGTTTCTGCTGGTAGCAAGGTCAAGCAATCTCTGTCCATTATCATTAGTAGTGTTGTGTAAACTATGGATCCCTATTATTCCTTGATATATCTCCTCCTTCCCAATTTGTGCATTTAGGTCTCCTATTATCATCTTAGCATCGTTTGATGGGATTGAATCTAGCACTCGTTCCAGTTCAGCATAGAACTGATCCTTGACTATCTGTTCCTTGTCTTCCATTGGTGCATATACATTTACGATTGTTAATTTGTAGAATCGCATTTTAACACGCAGTGTTGCCAATCTTTCATTTACTGCCAAAAACTGTAGTACATCATCTTTAGCTTGTTTTCGTACTATAAATGCTACTCCTCCTTCTTGTGCATTCCTTGACTTCCCACTACTGAATATTGTGTGGGTTTTGGTGTCCCATATCTCATCCCTTCCTGACCGTCTAGTTTCTTGTATGGCTGCTATGTCCACTTTGTTGACTTCTAGTTTCTGCATCAGTACTTTCAGTGCTCCGGCTCGTAGAAGTGTGCGTACATTCCATGTACCAATTGCGTAGTCCATTGCCTTTAGCTCACCTCGTCGTCTATTATATCCACCATTCCGAGGCATATTCTGGGGCTTCGCAACAGTTGGTTTTCCGGAGCGAGGTTGTTAGCCTTGCTCCAACCCCCAGCAATCCTGGAGGACCGATGTTTTCTGTTAGGGTTGTCTCCCTTAGCTGATTGGTCCCCATTTAAGCGTCGGGAACTCGCTTTCTGCCCTTACATGACTTAGCCGTGTACCTTAAAGAATGTACCCGTTGCCTAGAGGCCACGGCGTGGACGTGCATGTATCGGACTTGGTAGGAATAGATGGCATTTCCTGTGTTTTGCTAGTACACTCCCATCAGCAAGAAGTGCACCCACAGGACCACATACTACCCCTTTGCCCTGTCTATATTAGCTCTCAACATTACAGCGTTGAGGGTAAACAGAACTTGACGGCCCTGCAGTGAGGCCATAATCCATGTTATGAGCATGCTGCTCACTCCTCTTCTCTCTAGACTACGTTCTATGGAGCCCAAAGATGTATAGTTAAAGGCCCCTTCTATATCTAGGAATACAACCATAGCAAGTTGTTGCTGATCTAAGGCACTCTCCAGCCTAGAAACTAGCTGGTGTAGTGCTGTCTCAACCGACTTCCCTGGTTGATATGCATGTTGATGAGCATGCAGGGGAAAGTCCCTTAATACTTTCTCCCTGATATGTCTATCCACCAGTCTTTCCACGGTCTTAAGTAGAAAAGACGTTAGACTAATGGGTCTATAATCCTTAGGTCTAGTATATGAAGACCTTCCGGGTTTAGGTATATACACCACCTTCGCCTGACGCCACAAGGAGTACACGTACCCAATAGTGAGACAAGCTCTAAAGATTCTGACCAGGTATGGTATAAGGACCCCCCCCCCCCCCCGCTTCCTGAAGAAGTGCCGGGAAGATCCCATCCACCCCTGGGCTTTTGTAAGGGGCAAAAGATTCTAATGCCCACTTAACCCTTCTTGGGGTAACAATCTCTGCGGCTTCCTTCCAGCCACTTTTATCGGGTCTGAAGGATCCGCTCGATTCTACCTCACTATTCGTGACTACCGAACCTGGAAAGTGGGCATCAAGCAGTAAGTTCAGGGTCTCCCTCTCTGTGGATGTATATCCACCCGAAGGCGACTCCAGTGAACCCAGCCTTGCCCTTCTGTCCAAGGTTAAAATTTTATGAAGCCTTGTCGCTTCATGTTGACTTTCAATGGATTCACAAATCTGTCTCCAAGATTTCCTAGAAGCCTTTTTGACTTATGACTTGAACCTTCTTTGTGATTCTTTGTAAGAATCTAGGCTTTCTTGATCCTGAAGTTCCCTGTATTTATTCCAGAGCCTTCGTGTATTTCTCCTCAGGTGTTCAAGGTAACTATTCCACTTGAAGCTTCCTGTTACTCTTTTTGCTTTAACAAAAGGGCGGTTTAATTCATAAGAGATAACCAGTGTCCGTGTGAGAAAACTCACACTGAGCTCCAGCTCCTCTTTGTTTTTAATTATATTTGAGAGTCCTCCCTCCAGTCCCCTCCTCACGTCCTCCCTAAAAGACGTCCAATCGGTTCGTCTAGGGTTTCTGTAAGACGGGATCTCGAGGGAGCCCTCTATATAAAACACAATGTATCTATGATCTGACAAGGAAGGCTCCAAAGAAACCTTCCAGTCTTTAAATTCCTGTATGATTCCCATGGAACCCAGGGTAAGATCTAATAATGTTATTTGTTTTACGTCCCACTAACTACTCTTTTACGGTTTTCGGAGACGCCGAGGTGCCGGAATTTAGTCCCGCAGGAGTTCTTTTACGTGCCAGTAAATCTACCGACACGAGGCTGACGTATTTGAGCACCTTCAAATACCACCGGACTGAGCCAGGATCGAACCTGCCAAGTTGGGGTCAGAAGGCCAGCGCCTTAACCGTCTGAGCCACTCAGCCCGGCAGGGTAAGATCTATGATCCCCTCACTCCTATTATTAATGAAGGTAGGGGTATCACCAATGTTCATGACCTCAAGATCAGTTGTACATAGAAATTCTATGAGGTGCTCTCCCCTTCGGTTTGTATATTTACTTCCCCAAATGCTGTGATGAGCATTGGCGTCACATCCTACTAGGAGGTTTAATCCTTGTTTCCTACAGTATATCACCAGTCTCTTGAACTCCTTCGGCGGGGTGGAGATTCAGAGTCTCCTGTGAAATATGCAGAGCAGACAACCCTCTTGGCTGTCCGCCCTCTTCATGTCTCACTAGGACTGCAACCAGGTCTCTAGTAATGAAGCCTGGTATAGCCCAGGCGTTGTGATCTTTAACTAGTATACATGCTCTAGGCTTCTCCTCTGCTATTCCACTGAATAAAGTGAAACCTGCACATTTTAGTCCCATGATATGCCCCTGTCTAAGCCAGGGTTCTTGTATCAGGGCCACCGAAAACCTGCCTTCTGGATACTTCTGATAAGTACCGTAGAGGCCGCTATGCAATGTTGTATATTTGCTTGTATGAAAGTAATCATTCTTACCTTCATGCAATGCTTTACCTTATGCGGTCTCCGGAACGTGCTGCTCCGTCTCCCGCGATGAATCTTGAGGCTTGGCTGGCCCAGGTTCCTGTCCGGGCTCCTGCTCTTCGCCCCTGTTAGTCTCGGTATTTTCTGTGGTGGGGTTGGTCCTCTGCTTGTCACGCTTGCCCTTCACCAAGGTGGTAGCCACATGCACCCCGCAGATCTTCTTCCCCACCACTTTCTCCACGTCTCTGGAGTCCATGCTGACCACAAGTCGGACACCTCTCTTCTCCTCCTTGCGGTCGTAGACCCTCCAGCTGGTGGGATTTAAGCCATGGTTCTGGCGTGCCATTTTTCCCAAAAGGACGTTATTGTCCTTTGGTTGTCCTGGTATCCAGACCATGACTCTCTTGTAGGAAAGAAGTTTATCCATGCCCACAATTGTGAGCCTGGCTCCTTCCCACGGTTGTATACCTGTAACAAGACTGGAAAGCCATGCTACGGTCTCATCGTTCTCGGCTATAATGACGGCCGCACCTCTCGACAGATAGCAATCCAGGAACTGAGGCTTAATGGGCCCCTGCTCCGGAAGCTCGTCTATCAGATTGGTGATAGCCTCTTCCACAGCTTCCACCTGTTTCTCGGTTAGCTGCTGGTCAGGATATCCTACAGGTACTATGGCCATCCTGATCCCAGCTTTAGCTATCCTGGCATATTCCACCTTGGGTTTTTTGCGGGTCTGCCGATCTTCTGGGGTTGCCCCCGACAGAAGTCGTTTCCCCGCTGGCATCTTGGTGGGTGGGGTCCTCTGTGCCCTAGAAGCAGAGCCCTTTTCAGGGTCCCGCCTCTTGTGCCCATTGGATCCCCCCACAGTTGTTACTATCGTGGTATTAGAAGGCTCCTCAGCTCCCGGCGTTAAGCCCTCTTTGGCCTGCTCCCGGGCCTTTAAGGCCTTCTTATATCTCCTCTTCTCAGCGCCAGAGCGCTGTTTCTTCTTTTTCTTCTGGACCTGTAGATTGCCCACCTCTTGAGTGAGCCCTCTAACTGTCGAAGATGAACTATCCGAGGGTATCTCCGAGGAGTCCCCTTCGGTTGTTGTTGTAGTATTTCTCTCGGAGGCCCCAGAAGAGCTCTCCGGTTTATGGATGGCTACCGTATTCATTCAAGTCCCACGAGTAGCTAGGGAAATATATGTCCGCCCAGGCAGAGCCCCGCATACCTGGGTAAGGCTACTTACTTCGAGAGGGCGCCAAGTATCTGGAAGGCTCCGTTCAAGACACATCTCCCATGTGCCATGCACCCCATCGGCACGGGTCGCCTTACACCTTAGGGTTGGGCGGTGCTTTAGCTTCCTCCTCCTTGTATACAGAACGGTTACCCAATAGGGCTCCATTCGGCATCGCAAGAAAGGAGCTACTAGTCCCCCTCACCACGAAGAGGATCTTCAATTGAAGAGGGTAACCAGGGTTAGCCCCCTACAATTGTATCAGGATGAGCTTAGTGATGGTTTACTACATTCACTTAATATACTTGTAAATGCAGAATGAGGAGGTAATTTTGTTTCTTCCAATGTTTGAAAGCTTTGAATATAGTCATAGGGCAGAATACCTTTCCTTATACAAATTTAAATTGTTCAGGATCTGCAAAATACTCATAATCGTCGCCTGAAAGTCCATTTACAAGTTTGTCAAGTGAAAAGTTCATAAATTTATAGGAATCTAGAAAGCGAATGCTAATATCGCCTACACGATAACTGAATGAAATGAAGCGTTCGTGATTTTTGCGCAATTACAGCGAACTTTGTGCAATTTAGTTGTGCAAACTCACGAACAATGAAGTGGCTGTCATTGCCTGACAAGTTATGAAAAAAGCAAGGAATTAATTCAGGAAAGTAGATAAAGTCACGGGTTCGGCGACCGCCACCGGCTCTCCGCAGAGGCCGCCAAAGCAGGCTCTCGGGAAAGGCCTCCTCACGCTGGCTAAGAGCGTGACCCTAGCCTCACATCCGCCATCTTGGAGGGGCTTAACCTAACTTTTTATTCGTAAGAGAGCTAGCCAATCCTCATGGAGGGACTTAACCTCAGTTTTACGCCCGGATGCCCTTCCTGACGCCTAAGAGCGCAAACCTAACCTCACATTCGCTATCTTGGAGGGGCCTAACCTAACTTTTTATGCGTAAGAGAGTTAGCCTAAACTCATGGAGGGGCTTAATCTCAGTTTTACGCCAGGATGCCCTTCCTGACGCCTAAGAGCGCTAACCTAACTTTTAACGCACAAGGCAGCAAGTCTAACCTCATAGATGGACCTAACCTCAGTTTTACGGCCGGATGCCCTTCTCGACACGAATTGCACGAGATAGCGGCTATACATGGCTCCTTATGAGACGCCTTAAGGGCGCTTGCGCAAGATGGTGGTTGCAAAATGGCTGCTATACATAGACTCTTATGAGACTCCCAAGGGATGCTTGCACAAGATGGCGGCTATCCACAGCCCCTTATGAGACACCTTAAGGGCGCTTGCGCAAGATGGTGGCTGCTCTTATGAGACGGCTTAAGGGTGCTTGCACAAGACGGCTGCTGCTCTTATGAGACGCCCTAGGGATTCTTGCGCAAGATGGCGGCTATACACGGCTCCTTATGAGACGCCTTAAGGGTGCTTGTGCAAGATGGCTATTGCTCTTATCAAGAAAGCTAGCTTAGATGCTAACGTGCTGTGCTAGTTCGATTCACTAAATTTGGGGCTTAAATGCAAAATGTTAAATATCTCTAAAACGGTGCGTCGTAGAGCAAAACGGACAAAATTTTTCTGCCCAGTACGGAGGTTCGCAGTATGAGGAATATGATAGCATAAGAAAAAAAAATCTAATGGTGAGATCAACCGTTCGGTTCCTTCTTAGGCCCTTTGGTATTTGGTCTGTTTAGCTTGTCTTGAAGCAAGTTTTCGTAACTTGATTAGGTCTAGCTATGGTACGGAGTATAACGTGCCGTGCTTGTTCGATTTATTCAATTTGGGGTTTAAATGCAAAAAGGTGAATATCTCGAAAACGGTGCATCGTAGAGCAAAACTGACAATTTTTTCTGCCCGATTCCTGGGTTCGCAGTATGAACAACATGATAGCATAAAAAAATGTAGTCTAATAATGAGATCAACGGTTCGGTTCCTACTTAGGCCCTTGGCATTTGGTCTGTTTTAGCTTGTTATGTCGTGTCTTGAGGCAAGTTTTCGTAACTTGATCAGGTCTTGTTATGGTAGAGAGTATAACGTGCCGTCCTAGTTCGATTCATTAAATTTGGGGCTTAAATGCAAAATGTTAAATATCGCAAAAACGGTACGTCGTAGAGCAAAACGGACAAATTTTTTCTGTCAAATATGTAGGTTCGCAGTATCAGGAACATGATAGCATAAGAAAAAAGTAGCCTAATGAGATCGACGGTTCGGTTCCTACTTAGGTCCTTTGGCATTGACGGCTATCTAATTCTACAAGATGGCGGCTGTACATAGCTTCTTATGAGACTGCTTAAGGGTGCTTGCACAAGATGGCTGCTGCTCTTATGAGACTCCTTAGGGATGATTGCGCAAGATGGCAGCGACAAGATGGTGGCTATACACAGCTCCTTATGAAACAGCCTAGGGGTGCTCGCACAAGATGGCGGCTACTCTTATGAAGAAAGCCAGCTTAGAGGCTACTGCGCAAGATGGCGGCTGCTGTTATGCATGCGGTGGAGGGAAATTTGAAAAATTCCACGTGCTTTTTTGACAGCGGCCATTTTCAATCAACAGAGCATCGTGCTGCCATCTTTAGCTATTACCTTTGAAATATGGTGGCGGCAATTTGAAAAATTATACATGATTTTGATAGCTGGCATCCGCCGCCATCTTTAAACAACAACGCATCGTGCAGCTATCTTTACGGCACTAAAGCTCATCGTGGTGGAGGGTAATTTAAAAAATTCTACGTGCTTTTTGACAGCTCCCATCTTTAATCAACAGAGCATCGTGCTGGTATCTTTACAGCACTAAACCTCATACCTCTGAAATGTGGTGGTGGGTAATTTAAAAAATTCCGTTAGCTATTATCTTTAAACAGTAAAACTGTAGTGCATTCGCGAACCTAACCTCTCATCTACCATCTTGAATGGGGCTATCCTTAGTTTACGACAAGATGCCCTTCCCGACGCTAATTTGCACTTAGAGGTCACTACACAATATAGTGGCTGTTGTTATGACCTTCTCTGTTAAGGTACAAGTTTAAACATGCATCGCGAAGGCTAGAATGAGCACGTGCTGCAGTGATGACGTTATTGTGCATGTTTAGACTTGATCGTTTTCTCAAGAGTAAGGAGGCAAAGGAATGCAAAAAGTATGCATCATGAAAGCAAGAGTGTGCATGTGCTGCAGCGATGACGTCATCATAGTTGTACATGTTTAGATTTTCAGATTACAAAAGAAGTGAATGAAACATAACAAAACTAGAATCGAACACTGCACTCGATGTCGTTAACTTCAACATGCGTTTAGAACATTGTTTGATGTGTTCAGATCACTAAATAAGTAATAACAAGACTAGAATCGAACACTGTACTCGACACAACATGTGTTTAGAACATTTCAGGGATACCTTTGTTCTAAGATAAGATTGCCGCACATTCCTTGTAGGGCTAAAGGGCTAATAGGCTAAAGGCCTAAGGGCAAAAGGGCTAAAGGTCTAATGGGCTAAAGGCCTAATAGGCTAGGGTGCCTCTCCTCTCTTTATCCAGGCTTGAGACCGGCTCTACATCTAGAGGCGGAGTTAACACCCTAAGGAAGGGAGAATGTTGGAAAATAATCTATACGAATATAGCTACTCGATATACTACAGAAGGATGACTTAGGTGAGGGTAAGCGCTGGGATAGTAGGAAGGTGTTTTAGCTGTTATACTGTCGAGAGAGAGCTATTACTTAATAATACCTACACGACGTAATTCTTGCTCTATTTCAAAAATGTCTGATTTGTACTCTGTGTAACCAGCATCACGATAGGCTCTTAGCAGTTGCAAACGTTTTACGAGTACGTTGGGGTCTTTACAGTATCTTATGTCTACATAGGGTAACAGAGGCTTGTTGTGAACTTTGAGCCTATATGCAGACAGTTGATGTGTAGGGACTTGTTTTGATGTAATACGAGCTTCAGCAGTAGCGTTTCTAGGTACAAACTTAACTTGTTTCGATAGCAATGAAGCGTTGAAATTTTCTTCTTCTTCTTGCATCTCCTCTTGAGATGTTTGCACTGCGATAGAACGTATAGTAGGCTTAGAAAATGAAGTAAAGTCATCAAGCTGTAATGGCAATGAAACATTGATATCTTCGTTTTCTTCTTCTCCTTCTACTTTCCCTTTACTACTGTCTTGATCAACATCATTATCCTTATTATCATAATCATGATCTTGCCTCTCTTTATCTTGAAGTTTGTGCTTAGTAACAGAACTTGTAGCAGGCCTAGACAACAAGGGAGAATTAAAAATCTCCCGCAGAGGTGTACTTTTTAAAAATAAATCAGTGTTCGCTGGACTACGGTTGAGCTCTTTGTATTTTCTTCTCGATGAAGCTACATTACACGCGGCTTCATGACGTTGAGCGTTGTATGCGTTCTTGATCTCTCTCTACAATGTTTGCATTGAAAAATTGTCCTACGATATCTCACGACGTCTCTTGTGATAGCTTCTGGAAAATGTTTTTCCACACTCTTTGCGAATATACCGAGAAATAGGTTTTTCCATGACGGACTTTTATCGTCCGCTAACAGATTCTTCTTTAAATCTGCTGGACACTCATTACTCGCTACCACGATAATGCGAACAGCTTAGCGATTAACAGTAAACTAACACAAAAAGCGTATAACCAAGGTAGCAACAGTGAGGTTTAACCCCGTCAAAATGGCAGCAGTGGGGTTAGCGATGTTCTGTTGTTGGATTTTAAATTCCGCGCTACGACATGCATAAGGTGGCAGCCTTGAGGTTTTGCGCCGTGAATATGGCAGCAGTGAGGTTAGCGATGCTCCATTGTCCTTAGTGTGTGTCAAGATGACAACTGTCCAAAACGCACGTGGCATTCGGTCGTGACGCCATGGGGTCAATGACCTTGGCCGCGGTCAATGATCTCGGGTGCTGACTCAGCAAAAAGAATGCTGACGAGGGGTCCAGAACTCTCACTGCTCCCCTACTTATGCAGCAATGCACAGGTGGTCAGATATCAGTCATCCTGTGGGGTTGTCATGCGTCCATGACCTTGTCCAATCCTCCTTGTGAACTGGCTTGTCTCATTGTAGCAATTCCACAAGCGTTGAATAACTGATGGAGACATTGAGATCCACAGCAACACTACGAAAAGTTCGTCCTTCCTGGATCAAAGTGACGGCCCTTGTGACTTGAATCTCATTAATATGCCTCATAGGATGTGCTGGTTTACGTACAGCGTGCTCAAATGACCGCAGTAGTCTGTGTACCTCACAATGACACATGGACACACCGCTATTCACATTGTTTTGAGGGGTCGCCTGACAGTTTAACGCATGGCTGTGCCTACAAATGGAGTATAACTTCGATTTGACATACCCTGTCTAGGTAAGGTCTCAAAGTATGCTGTACGACCATTGGAACCCCATCTGCCAAATTAACGTTCACATACCAGACGTTACAAAACATGTTCCCCTAATTTTTGAACTGTGTAGTTTAATCAATACTTGGTTAAAATAATAGAAATCAAGTTTAGAAAGTCCCACTCACCAACAGTTCAATCAGTCGCAGGATATCTGAGATGTCATCCAATATAAACGAACAAGTAGTAGAGAAAATAACGTGCTTTGCAAGTAGATGAGAGTACTAACGCCAGTGATAAAGCACAACTCATTGGGTTTATCAGATTTATTGATGATGAAGATATTAGTGAACAGTTTCTGTTCTGTAGAACACTGGAAACTAGAACCGCTGGCCACGATATTTTTGATTGTGTTAATTCTTATCTAAATTACCGTAACCTTCAATGGAAAGACTGTTGTAGCTTATGTACAGATGGTATGCAAATTATAACGGTTTTACTGCCAGAGGTTTGGAATAAAATCCATCCATCATAATAACCCACTGTTTTCTGCACAGAAAGGCATTAGTTGTAAAAGCTTGTGGCGAAGAGCTTAGTGCAGTTATTAACCAGGTTGTGAAAACGGTAAACTACGTCAAGGCTCGACCTTTGAAATGCAGGATTTTTAAACAGTTATATCGGGAAATGGGTGCAGCTCACACCTCATTAACGTGCCCACACCGGGCGAGTTGGTCGTTCAGTCAGGGGCACGCGGCTGTGAGCTTGTATCCGGGAGACAGTGGGTTCGAATCCTGCTTTCGGCAGCCGTGGTTTCCCATTTTCACACCAGGCAAATGCTGGGGCTGTACCTTCATTAAGGCCACGGCCGCTTCCTTCCAACTCCTAAACCTTTCCTATCCCATCGTCACCATAAGACCTATCTGTGTCGGTGCGATGTAAAGCAACTAGCAAAAATAACATTGCCCACAGAAATAAGGCAGGTATCACGAGGTCGTGTACACAACAGAGTACTCCAACTGAAAGAAGGAGTGCAAGTTGTTTTCAAGGAAGAAAATTAGAACACATTGTCTGAACTGTTGCAGAATAATACTTGGTGTTTAAACTGCTGTATCTGATGTATTTAAGAGTTAAATGAACTCAATGTTTCCATGCAGCGGATACATGAAACAATACCTTCCTCAACCAATAAATTTGAAGGTTTTAAGAGAAAGCTTGGTTGTTGGATGTCTGCAGTTCAGAAAGGCAATTGTCAAATTTTCCATCTCTTCTTGACCTGGGAGAAGACAGAGATCTGGAAAAGAAGAGATCTTATTCTTGATCACTTATCAAGACTGCAAGATGCAATAGGCAAATGCTTTCCATCTATTTCCACTGATAATCTTGATTGGATTATATCACCATTTGATTTGGAAGATGGTGCTGAAGATATAGAAATTATAGCTTGCAAACTGGACGAAATCATTGATCTCTGTGCTGATTCCACATTAAAAGTGAAATTTACCAAGAGTGAGGCATCAGTAGCAGGTTTTTGGTTTGGACTGGCAGACTAGTATCCTACCCTAGTGAAGATAGCAACCGACCTACTTTTGTCCTTTTCAACTTCTTATTTGTGCGAGCAAGCCTTCTCTGCTATGGTGACAATCAAATCCAAAGCAAGAAATAGACTGCTTAGCCTTGAGCACGACATGCATGTGTGTTCTCGGCATCAGTCACAAATCTCACATTAATAAGACAAAATTTGTTTTAAACAATTTACAAGATAACATTTTAGTCCTCTATTTTTCATTGTATTTGTTAAATGTGATTATTCACAATCAGTGTATATTAAACATTTGTATAGTACACTTTGTCCATTGGCAGGCCATAAATTGTATATTAAATTAATAATAAAATAAACGAACTATATTGTCCTCTTATTTGGAGTGTTTATTTGAACATAATTTAACACCTACAGGGTCTCTCTTATAAATTAAGACAGTCCATGCTGTGTTTTACTCTCCGATACATAAGCTGTAGTATTGGAGGTGTGCGCATAATTCTTGACCTTGCAAGCAGCATGCACGTGTTCGACCTCGCAAGCTTCAGTCGCCAGTCTGAATCTCAGATATTAAAATGTGAGACAGTTATCATTGCAACACCTTATTTTCTTATGTGAATGTTATTTTACCGAGCAAGTGGCCCTGCGGTTAGGGGCGTGTAGTTGTGAGCTTGCGTTTCGGAGATGGTGGGTTTGAACCCCACTGTCAGCAACCCTGAAAATGATTTTCCATGGTTTCGCATTTTCACACCAGGCAAATGCTGAGGCTGTACCTTATTTAAGGCCACAGCCGCTTCATTCCCACTCCTAGCCCTTTCCTGTCCCATCGTCACTATAAGACCTATATGTGTCGCTGTGGCGGAAAGCCAATAATTTCAAAAAAGTAATTTTAAGTACAAGTCAGCTCAACGGTATGCGGTGCATTTGTTCAGCAATTTCCTGGTGAATTGCCACCTTCACAAGCACAGATTCACGTAATTGTCAATAAATTTGAAACTACTGCTTCAGTGCTCATTAAAATACATGCGCGCACACAAACAGTTTTAACAGAGGAAAGGCTAGGTGACATTGGTGCAAATATTGAACGGTCACCGAATAAATCGCTCGCAAAATTAGCACAACAAGTAGGGGTGTCGGTTTCTTCTGCACACAGAGCTACAAAGCTGTTAAATATCAAACTGTACAGGTTTACAGGGCCCATTTCTTCAACCCTGCTGAACCAGCCACATGAGTGAGATACTGCGAGTGGTATCTTATATCATTGAATAATCGTTTATTAGACCCACAGCTTGTGTTCTTTTGGATGAGGCCTGGTTTCATCTTAATGGTCATGTGAACAGTCGTAACTCTCACTATTGGTGTGGAGAAAATCCTAATTGTGTTTATGATGTCCCTCATTATGATAGGAAGATGGGTGTTTGTTGTGCTGTTAGTGCAAGACGAATGATTGGGCCTAATTTTTTCGAGATGACAGTAAATGCAGAGGGGTACCAAGATGACATTTGGCGCCGTTCTTCCATCAGTCAACGGAAGAAGAAAAATCGCGTGGGTTGTTTCAAAAAGATTCAGCCCCTGCTTCCTTATTACAATCTCGGAAGTGATTGCAGACGGTGATCAGTGCTGGTCTCTTTCTCTCTCATTATCCAATTCTAACAATGTGTGATTTTTACTTGTTGGGTAAACTGAAAGAAAAAGTGTATGAAACAAATCCTTACACATTGGAGGAACTGAAAGAAAACATTACAAATGAAATCAGAAACATTACAGTGGCAGAACTCGCTCACGTCAGCCAGAATATGGTTACTGAGTGCAATGCCTGTATAACCCAGGAAGGACAACACTTCCAGCATCTTTTATACGGTAAGATTCCATATAAGATTGTATACATGCTTAAAGCAGGGCGGCCGCGTGCGACATAAGTTTGGCTGAGGCAACTGCCGTAGCACATAGTACAAACACCATGCATTCCTTCTTAGTTTATATGGCAGACCTGTATACAAAACAAATTAATTTGACATGTTCCTTTTTTTAATAAAGAGGGGTGCCCCGAGTTAGTAATCTCATTCGTAAGGGTGCAATGAATTTTAAAATGCTGGGATCACTGCATTATATGACAAATGTTTTAGCTGTGCCCTGACCCACGTAGGGAGCACAGAATGTTTTATGAATGTTACTGGGCTAAGGCAAGGAAGCATTCTGTCATCACTGTTATTTATAACTAATGGTGATGGAGTCAAAGGAAGCATTTGGTGAAAGAGAGATGAAGGTAAATCTATTTGCTCATAATATTGTGGTGTGGGGAATTGACAGTAAGGGAGTACAAGAATAATTGGACATACTGAATGAGATAATTGTGAAATACAGTATGAAATTCAGTGTGGAGATGAGCAAGACAGTGGTGACAAATTAGGGAAAGGAACCATAAATATTGTAAGTCAGTACTTAGAGATTGTGGACAGCTTCAAATATCTAGGAAGCAAAGTAATGCAAAATGCAATACTGGGTATAGAGATTAGCAAACAGATACAATACATGAATGCATTCTACCAGTATGAACAGAATCTACTTACTAATCAGATATGTTTTCCTCTGGCACGTGCAGTGTTTTATCTAGGGGTAGGCTACCTGCTCGTTTGCCACATGCGGAAAGAGGATGATGCAGTATGCCATATTTTGTTCCATGACCCTGGCCTTTGTTTTGTGTGCACACGCATCCCTGCTAGCAGACCTGGTACACGTGTCCTATTTTACAGTCGTATATCAGCTGTTCGCAAGTGTGTGTGTGTGTGTGTGTGTGTGTGTGTGTGTGTGTGTGTGTGTGTGTGTGTGTGTGTGTGTGTGTGTGTGTGTGTGTGTGTGTGTGTTTTGCTATTTTCTTAAATTTGTCATAGTCATAAAGGACATTATGGTTCATGTGTTTTCAATGGTACAGAGCATCTTAACGTACGATTCATATGTGTTAACACAGTCAGCTTGTGAAGTTCAAAGATGGTTCCAAGAAAGATTCCTGGTTGCAGATGCCCCAAATTGTAAAAACAGTCCATAATCTTTATAATAAATTTCGGGAAACTGGATGTATCAAGCCTAAGAAACAAAAATCCAGCATAGGATTCTCACCGAAGAAAAATTAGATGACATTGGTCATTGTTTGGAAAATTCTCGTTTAAAAAATCACTTTCTCGCCTTGCACAGGTGGGAATTTCATATGGGTCTGTGCAAATGACTACTAAATTATTCCACTTAAAGCTATATAAAATAACTGTGGCACATGCTCTTCAACAGGTGACCAGTCTGCAGGTACACATTGTGTGAATGGAGTCTTGGAAAATGTAATCAATGGACAAATAGGCACACATTTAATATTGTTCTAGGGCTGTGCCTGGATCCACTTCCGTGGTTACGCGTGTTCACAAAACAGTCGTTACTAGAGTGCGTTCAAATCTGACTTCATACATGAAGTGGCCCTCCATGACGCTAAAATCTGTGTATGGTGTGTCATCAGTGGTGAAAGAATGATAGGACCTATTTTCTTTTTCAGAATATGGTTGTTTCTATTACTTACGTGAGTATTATAATAATCCCCTTTTCCAGATAATCAACCCACAGGAAGTGCGATTTTGCATTTATTCAACAGGACTGTGCCATTGTTCACACCATGAATAATTCCATAAGAGAAATTCATAAAGGTTTTCCACAAAACAGAGTAGGGATACGTTGCCCCCTCAGTTCCCCGATTGATCCGCCTGCGATCATCTCTGCAGTAAGTTAAAAAACGCTATGTACAAGACGAAACCACACACCATGCAAGAACTACATAATATTCATCAGAAAATTGCTGGGATTCCTCAATGTGAACTACGCGAAGTGATGAATGATATCCTAATGAGGTGTCAAAAATGTGTGGAGAATGATGGTCAGCAGTTTGATAGTTTTTGATAGTTTGGTAAGTAATGAACTTTTAAAAATTGTTTGTGTTACTGTGTATGGTTTAACTTCCGGCTACTGACCTCGAGCTGTATGCGCATATGAGTCCATGCTCGCCCATAGTAAAATCGCTGCGCGCCAGTTGTAACCCGGTGGGGGTTATATATATATATATATTATATATAATAATAATAGTGCCAAGGGAAGATCTCAATGTATCGATGACACCGAGCTGTTTCAAATCAGTAGGTTGTAATATTTAAGCCATGCAGTAAATGCCGAATTGAGAATAGAGGCCGTGGTAAATAAAGATTTCCAACTATCAAGATAATAGCATTCCAGAGGAACTAACACATAGCGCAGTGGAAACAGTGCGTAAGAACATTAGAAAATTAAGGGGAGTGTGAAGTGAAATTAGGGACATGACGGGTGAAAAATAGATAAGAAACCATAATAAAGTTTGGAAACAGATATATTGAAATAAATAAACCGAAACTCTATAAATTTACATCAAAAGAAGAATATACAAATGTGGTACTTTCCCAACCAGTTATACAAAATTCGAATCTTTGCACAAAAATAAAATATCAAAGAGAAAGAGAGCAAATGAGAGAGAATAAAGAAGGAATGGAAAGGGACAAACAAGGAAAAGGATAAATACGCCTATTAGAAAAGAAACCCAGAGTTACAAGGAGTATTAAAAAATGTACACTATTACAAAATCAGAGTATACCAGCTAGAAATCTTCGAAGTAAAGTCCAAATATCTAAGTCATAACCACTTCCGTTACCACACGAATTGACACCAAGTAAAGTTATTATGCAAGCCGAAATCACTATGTTGATCAAATGAATCAGTTTCAAGACATTCACAAACACAAATGGCGAAGCACTGATTAGGTACGAGTGTGTGTAGGACTCGCAGAGTTCCGAATACACCACACGCACAGCTCGAAAAAGAGTAGTGACTAAGTTCGTCAATGGAAGCTTTAAATATTGTAAAGGCGAGTGGAATCTTGGCCTGGAAATGCCATGCTCCCTGTCAGAATTTCAAAGGAAAGTAGTTCCCAGTGCAACTAGAAGTATTTGTAGAAAATAAATTAACAGTTTGTCATACCTCATCATGAAACACGTAGTACTGCCCGAAAATGGAGACTCCTGGGCACATGTCCCTAAGGACGGAGACGACGTTAGTTGTTCCTCCCTTCACACAGGCTAAAGTCCATCTCAAAATATCCAGAGAGAGGCCAGGTATTTATACGGTAGTGAAGAGGGGAAATAATGAGAAGAAATACGTCTGGAAGATTCCAGAGGTTACTGGAGCATGCGCAACCAACCAGGCGATGTCGTATGACGTCAGCAGGCGAGAAGGTAGTCAGTTTATAGCAGATCGTAGAGATGGATAGAGCGGAGTTCATGCAAAGTATGTGATGTCCAAATTCACTGAAGTATATAAGTCCCAGTTGCAGAGAAAGTACGGTTTATATCAAGATGAGGGTAAGTCCATATTAATAGTAGAAAAGGGTTATGTGCATGGCGAATTTCATGGCAGTAGGTGCCTGTGAAGTGAGGAGTCCGTTACACATTGTATATCTGATCTCCTTGCAGTTTGGAAGGAAGTACCAGGGAAGTGTAAGGAAGTGATATACAAGCAGAGTTGGGAAGAAATTGAGTAAAAGTAATCAAATTACTTGTAACGATTACATTCATAGTAACTTTTACTTGTAATCATTACACTCTGATTATTGATATACAGTCGAACCTCGATATCTCAAACCTCCATTACTCGAATTTTCAATAACTCGAAGTAACCTAAATTTCCCGGCCATTTGTCCTATTCTTCACGTGTATTTATTTCTCTGTCCGGCTCCGTGGCTAAATGTTAGCGTGCTGGCCTTTGGTCACAGGGGTCCCGGGTTCGATTCCCGGCAGGGTCAGAAATTTTAACCATCAGTGGTTAATTTCGCTGACACGCGGGGTGGGTGTGTGTGTTGTCTTCGTCGTCATTTCATCCTCATCACGACGTGCAGGTCGTCTACGGGAGTCAAATGAAAGACCTGCACCTGGCGAGCCGAACATGTCTTCGGACACTCCCAGCACTAAAAGCCATACGCCATTTCATTTCATTTATTTCCCTATTACTCGAAATTCGGTTACACGAATTTCTCGATTTCTCGAACCAAATATTTTCTCACTTGAAGCAAAAAAATACTCTGTAACTCGAATTTTGTGCAACAATAACTGTGCAATATGGCATTTGTGGTTTGTGAGGAACAGTTAACAATTAAGGAAAGGGCTACAGTGATGCTGGGAGGTTAATATGACGGGAACCGAAAAACTAAAACTTCTAATGATCTGAAAATCGGCGAAGCCTCGCTGTTTCTCGGGTGTGAATTAATTACTGGTCACGTACGAAAGCAACCTCCGAAGTCGCGAATGACAAGCTCCATTTTATGAATCTCGGCTGCTTGGTATTGACGAGAAGTTTCGACGTGAAGGGAGGAGAGGTTAACAGTGACAAACAGAAGAGACTAACGGATTTTTTCCAAAGATGTTAACGGAGGTATGTTTCTTGTTTCACTACTGTGTATATTAATACTGTACCCTGTCTTCTAAAAAGTTACTAGAATAAGGTTATAATTAAAGAGTTGCCGTAAAATAGTTTGTATATATTGAAATGCTGCTAAGAATAATGTATTCAATATAATCCCGTAGATACACATGATTCAATTATGTGCTATACATGCTCAAAAACGGCATTCTCTATATCTCGAAATAAAATTTAGCTCCCGGGGTGATTCAAGATATTGAGGTTCCACTGTACATCACATGGAAGCAGAAATGTTAAAAAATACATTATGATGAAGAAACCCTTTTCAGTTCTATTACAGTAGAACCAGTAGCTTTACCATTTCTGGATGAGGCACTTCTATACCTCTACAGTACTTCCAGAGGCATTCCAAGGATGTTCTTAAAATTAAACACAGGTATTCCTTCAAGTCTCCCTGTAGGGCGTCTTTTCAGTAAATGCAATGATGCCCTTTAAAACATCAAGGTTTAGCGATGAGAATCTTAAGAAGCAACAGTAGTTTAGTTGGACCGGAACGGGCCGGAACGCCGTTCTGGAAAATATTTTCCCGCTTTAGAATGACGTAACATTTTTACATTCAGTAAGAAAATCTTACAATCTATACATAGCGCTGAAACGTCATGGGAGTACTCTAGTGGACTAATATCGAAACTTACGGCTTTATCTTCATAAGTTACGGTCGCTTTTACACTTCTGGGCGGTTTTCTGGTTCTCTAAGGTTGGCTACTGGCTACACTGCTATTGGATTCGGAGAGCGGGAAGTGAACACAACAACTTTCTTCCACTCATTATGTTTGTGTGAATCCAAGTTTTACAGTATTTTATGTTTTGTTCAATATGTTGCTGTGAAGCAGATATTATGGAATCTCTCTGCAGTTAATGAACATCAGTAGCCCCGTAGTATCTTCCAGTTTTCCAGTGGCTGTGAAAGTGAGTTGTGAGTGTGACCATGAGTTTGCCGAAGTGGCTGGGTTCAAAAAAACATGCTGGGGATAAAGATGAAGAATCAAAGAATACTAAAAAGGTGTGTGATGGCTAAGTAAAAACAAAAGTGAATGGAGTTCCGAGAACATTAGTTTCATTAAAGACGTGAGTATAAAGACAGAGCCTTCGTTAAATGTTGCTGAAACGTGTTATGCAGATTCAAGGGAGAATCTAGGTTATGGTTCCACACCTTCAATCATCGACTGTGAAATTCAAGGACTCAGCTACCGAAAACAAGATTTTCCTGACTGTTGGAGCGAGTATCAGTACCGTAATTTTTTGTCAGAGAACAAGTGGTTATTTGCAGAAAATAAAAATTAAGGCTGCAATATATGTAAAGAGGAAAGTAAATTAGGATTAGGAGTTTCTAAAGGGGCAAGACTTAAGGTAATGAAAGTATGGGTAGAATTCAAGGTTCATCCCAACGGAAATAATCAACAACAAACAAGCCTTCGGAAAAAATATTTGAGCACAAAAATTCAGAATCTCACAAAGAAAGCTATGTTACAAAAATTGGAATCTAATAAAAAGATATTTGAAAGTTGCTTGGACACTATGAATGTCAAATACCTAGAAACCACCGTTCGAGTATTTCGAACAGCATACTCAATTGCGAAAGGAAATAGACCCTTCGTAGACCTACAGGCTTACGTTGAACTTCAACAGTTAATGGTTTAGATATGGGACGAGTTCTTCATACAAATTTAAGTTGTGCTAATATTATTGAACACATTTCACAGGAAATGAGAAATAAAATAGCAAAATCTATAACAGAGAATCAGAGGAGAATCAGTATTATGATTGACGAATCAACAACAGTTTGTGTAAAATGTGTTTTAGTATTATGTTTGAGATGTGCTCTTTCAGATAATTCTGAAGTTGTTTCCTTTTTCTGGGACTACATAGAACTTGAATCAACTACAGCAGATATTATTACTCGAGAGATATTGAAAACCTTTCTTCATATGGGATGAATGAGGACTTTCTGGCAGAACATTTAGTTGGTCTAGCATTTGATGGGGCCTCTGCAATGTTAGGTAGAAAAAATGGAGTTGGAGTACAGTTTTTAAAGTTATTTCCAGATATAGCAATCTGGCACTTTTTAAGCCATCGCTTGGAATTGGCCGTTTCTGATACAAGAAATGAAGTTACAGGTGTTAACCATTTCAATTCTTTGTTTGACAAATTGTATTCTTTATTCAGCATTTCTCCCAAAAACCAAAGGGAACTCAGCACTTGTGTTGCTTCACTGGAACAAATAGTTAAGAAGATTGGGAAAATATTTACAGTAAGATGGGCAGCATCAAGCCAGAGAACTGTAAAAGCTGTCTGGGAAAACTATAGTGCACTATTAAAACATTTTAGTGAGGCCAAAAATGACCACCTGGGAGACTCCAAAGAAAGGGCAAAATTCCAAGGTCTAGAAAATATGTTAACGTGAGTAGAATTTCTAGAAAATATTGAAATTATGTATGATGCTCTTGTTGAGTTAGCTGATTTGTCATTAGAGTTGCAGAAAAGAGAGACAAGTCTGACAGAGGCTCAAAATGCAATCAAGCGGCCTATAAAAGTGTTAGAATCTATGTGTAACTCAGCTTCTGGAGAATACTACAGAACAGTTCTTAAAGCAGCAGAAAACAAAAAGTTTAGAAACATAGGATTGCATGATTCTAAAAAAGTTGTAAAACTTGACATAAAGCAGTTTTTCAGAAGTCTTGTGAACAGTTTAAATAACAGGCTTATGCAAGATGTGTCCACATCATCTAATCTTGGTTCCAGCTCTAGTCAGCAGAGACATGAGAGAATGACAAAAGTTATCAGTGATTCAAAGGTACTATACAAAATTAATTGGCCCTCCACTTCTACTTTGGATATCTGCTATGGTGATGAGAGTGTTGGCAACCTTTGTGACTTTTTCCACATATCAGACAAGAGGAGGTACATTAATTCTTTTAGAAAGTATGTCGAGACCAAGGAAATTCCAGTGGAGCTGATTCGTTTAATCAAGACTGTACAGGCCATTCCCATCTCTTCAGCAGAAGATGAAAGAACTATCAGTACCATGAATGAGATCCACGCCGAAAAGACAAATAGGCTGTTGGTTGCAAGATCAAGCGGACTTATTTTCATAAGCAGCGTTGGACCTCCTGTTCATATATTTAACCCACAACCATATGTCAGGTCATGGCTACGAAAGGGGTGACGTTCAGCTGATGAAACAACTTGTTGGAAACATGAGGCCGCTGATTTTGACACCCAATACGAGTCCATTTGGAAATTGCTGAATTAGTAAGGTGAGTTCCTGTAAATATTTTGTTCCAACTAAATCACTGAGAAGCAATACGTTTATTTGCAAAGTAAATGGAAAATCGCCAGGCTGAATAGCTCAAACAATAGACCGCTGGCCTTCTGAGCCCAACTTGGCAGGTTGGATTCTGGCTCAGTCCGATGGTATTTGAAGGTGCTCAAATATGTCAGCCTCTTGTTGGTAGATTTATTGGCATGTTACAGAACTCCTATGGGACATAAAATCAATAACATTATTAAATGGAAAAAAATCATTTCAATCACTAAGTTATTCGCTAAAATAAAAATGGTGGCAAAAGATCATTTTGAAAATTCCAAGGTATCTTGTTCAGTCTCACCTACTGGTGATTGCCACTTAATGACTTTATGCTGTAAAAACCCTACTCAAAATGAAGTAATATATAGTAATATGTTATTTTTCCTTGCAAGCTTTTGTATTATTCCAGCCACAAGCAAAAAAATCTGTGATTTCCTTAAGAATAACATTCTATTAAATAATTGTAATTTTACTGATTACTTTTTAAAAAGTATTTTGTAATCATAATTGAGTAAAACATTTCTCAAGTAACTGTAATCGAGCACAATTACTTTTTTCTTGTAGGCTACTCTTCCCATCACTATGTACAAGATGAAATACTGACATGCAGTGGAGACCTGAGTAGTTACAAGAAGACAGGAGAGTAAAATTCGAGCATGTGAAATGAAATTCCGGAGATGTGTGCTAGTAAGGAGAGAGTGAAAATGTAGGAAAGTTGAATGACAGAACTGAGAAGAATAAACAGATAGTTTGGACACAGTCTTGAATAAGCTAGTGAACAGAACGGATGTGCTGAGTGAGTGCTGAATAATGGGGAACACAGCAACAATATAGACCTGCGATAGGAGGTTGGCAGAGTAGATGGAAGTGTAATGACTTAAAGGATAAGAGGACGAAGGATATGAAAGATAGGTTAATGGTAGCTCTGCTTGTAGCAGTGATTGTGGCAGTGTTGCTAATGATAGGGGGAGTGGAGACGAACCCAGGACCAGGACCAGGCAAGGTGGGCACTCTTGGTTGCGAAGAAATTGAGGCAATAATGCAGCTGGTGAAGGAGGCTTGTCAGGCAGACCATGTACGGGACCTGTTAACGAAACAGACTGAGGATATCAAGCACCGTATCAAGGAGGGGATGAAAGATCTAAAGGGGAATGTGGAGAACAACAGAGAAGAGGTAGAAATGCTACGAAAGAAGGTCAAAAATTTGGAGGAGGAGATGGTAAAGGTGAAGATGGAAAGATTTAATGGTGAGCAGGAAAGAAGTAGGAAAAACATTTTTATTTATGGAATACAAGAAGGGCCAGAGAAAATAAAGTGGACTTAGTGTATAAGGTGGTGGATGTGGTACAAAACAAAATGAAGATCAATTTCAGCGAGGTTGACATTGATGATGTTTACAGAGTGGGGAGAAGGAAGGGAAACAGGCCCATTAAAGTGTCGCCATTATTCACCCTGGTGGCGGATATTGTGCTAAGGAATGCAGGAAATTTAAAAGGGGAGGAAATATGTTTGTAGAGTGATATTGGCAGTGAAGCAATTAAAGAGCTGAGAATTCTGAGAAAACATCTTTGGATAGCGACAAAACAAGGTTTGAGAGCATATATCAGAGATCGTCAGTTGTTAGTGGGAGACGGCCGGTGGTCACGTGTGTGGAGAGTGAAAAACCTCCAGGAAATGGATGACAGACAACTGCAGGTTAACGAGCAAGTGGCGGGTGAAGGTGAAAGGAAAGTCGAAGCAAGTGCAAAGTGTGCTGACGCAGTAGTGAATAACTATGACGAAGTGATCGAAGTTCAGTGCCCGGTGGAGGAAGGAGCATCGAGTAGATCACCGAGTGAGGAGGGGTTGGTGCTGTCTCACGGAAGTGGAGCTGTGGAAGGAGAAGAAAGAAGACCTGTCTGAGTAGGGGAAGGAGTCTAAGCTTAAAAGACTTATGGGGTACGAAAAACAAAGGGCAGGTTTACAAGACCAGTAAGGAGAGTGCCAAAATGAATAAAAACGAAGAAGGGGTAGTTGAAAGAGAAGGAGCGAGGGTAACGAGAAGTAGAATGACCAACACAATAGAAGGAAATAAATTTAAGTGTGGAAGGGTAAAAGATGGAGAGGGGTATAAATAACTATATTGGAAAATAGGATTTGTAAATATTGAGGGGGTTCTAAGGAAATTGGTAAACGGGGGAGTGATAAAAGTAGTGGAGAGCTTTGACCTTGTGGCCCATCTGGAGACATGGTTAGGAGAAGGAAGGGGTTTGACCTGGAAAGGGTTTGTGGTAAGGAACATAATTAAGAAAAACGGGGGAGAAGGGGAAGATATCCTGGTGGAACAGCATTACTAATAAAGGAAAAAATATGTGACAGGATTGAAGTTTTAGACAATAAGGTGGAAGGGGTGATTTGGGTGAGGGTTAACCTAGGTGGTGACTAGCCGAAAGAGGTATGCCTGGCTTTTTTATACAACCACCCCAGTGGTTCTGTTTATGCAAATGATAGTTTCTTTGAAGAGTTGATAGTGGAAATTAGTGGAATAAAGGAGAAGTACGAAGAAGCGGGGATTATAATGATGGGCGACTGGAATGCAAGAATAGAGAACTTAAGTCCCTTATATAATAAAGAGGCGAAAGGAATCAGAAGGAGTGAAAGAAGGAGTAAAGATAAGGGAATAAATGGGTATGGACAGAAACTGCTTGAATTATGTTCGGCAAGTAATTTATACATTCTGAATGGATGGTGGACGGGGGATAACGAAGGGGAGTTGACATATATTACAAAACAAGGAGGGAGTGTTATTGTCTTGGTAATCAGCTCGGAGGAAATGTTGGAGAACGTATATAAAATGGAAGTGATTAACTGGGCTGAATCTCATCATGCCCCGATATCTATACACCCGAGGAGAGGGGAACACGGGGATAGGTTGGGAAAAGGAACGAATGAGAGAGAAAAGGGCATGAGTCTCATTAAATATAAATGGACAGAGGAGACTAAAACGAGACTTGATGAGTATTTACAAAATGAATTTCAAATTATTAATGTAGGGTGCGAAGTAGCACTGATGTGTAATAATGTAGACAGGGCCTTAGAGCTAGTGGAATACCCCATTAAGAGGGTAACAGAGGTGATACGTCATAGGGGGAAAGGGTAGAGGAGACAGAGGGGTAGTTCGATAGTAAGTGTAAGGGATTGAGGAGAGAAGTTCTAAGGGCGCTGAAAGGCTTCAGGAAGCATGGAGGGGGAGAAGAAAGGGAAATGTTTTGTAGACTGAGGAGGGAATACAAGGCCAAGATAATAGAAAGGAAAAAGTTATGGAAAAAAGTAACAAGTGGAGGTGATCAATAGGGAATGCGAAAGTAAGGAAGGGGAAAATGTATGGAAGAGAATTAACAAAATGAATAGGGGACAGAGGAGGGATAATAAACCTAAAATTGATTACGAAATGTGGATGGAATATTTCCGTTGACTGTAAGGAGGGAAGGATAGATGGAAAGGGGATAGTGTGATGAAGGCAATTGGGTGGGGGTTGTAAGTAGGGAAGTATGAGTTGGACAAAGAAATATCGGAAGAGGTACTGGAAGTGATAGGCAAAGCTAAAAATAGAACAGCTGGGGGTAGGAACGGAATAACAAATGTATTTTGGAAAGAAGCGATAAAGAATGATATAATGAGGGAGTGTATAGTGAAGTTATTTAATAAGGTGTTCGAAGGTACCAATTTTCTGAAAGAGTGGCAAAAAGGTATCATATGCACTATATATAAAAAGAAAGGAGCGAGGAGCAACCCCAGTAACTATAGGGGCATTACGCTATTAGATGCATTGAGTAAGGTGTACATGGGGGTATTAGCGAATAGACTGAAGAAATGGGCGGAAGAGTGTTCTATTTTATCGATCTATCAAAGTGGATTCAGGAATGGACGTAGAACAATGGATAACGTGATGATAGTGAAGAAAATAATTGATAAGTATGTGAGGATGGAAGGACGCAAGGTGTATATAGTAGCGGTTGATTTTGAAAGGGCATTCGACACAGTTAGTAGGAAGGTGCTGCTTGAGAGACTGGTTAGGGTGGGAATTTCCAAAAAGATGAGACGGGCTATTGAGGCCATATATGAGGAAGTGTATTGTAGTGTAAGATTAGAAGAAGGGGCTGTAAGTGGCCCAATCGAATCAAATGTAGGTTTAAAACAGGGCTGCAAATTATCTCCCATTCTTTTTTTATCTTTATGAATGATATATTAGAAGGGCATGGGAGGGAGTGGGCGAGTTCTGTATTGGGGAATATAGAGATCCCTGGTCTGATATTTGTAGACGATGTATTATTGATGACGTTGACGGGGGGAGGATTACAGAGAAGTTTAAATAAGGTTTCGGATTACGCCAGGAAGTGGTCGTTGAGAGTAAATAGTACTAAGACAAAGGTAATGGCATGTAGGAAAAGCAGGAATGGGAAGACAAAGAAGCATTGGGTGATAAATGGGGAGGTAACGGAAGAGTCAAATAAGCTAGAGTATTTGGGGGTTTGTGTAAGTAGTAATAGCAAATGGTCCCAACAAATTAATCAAGCTAAGTGGAGGGGGATAGCAGCATTTTCAGTTAAAAGAATATTGGAAAATAAATTCCCAGGGGTCGATTACAAAATTCAGATAATGGTATTTAAAACAGTGGTTCAAAGTAGGCTGTTATATGGAGCAGAAATTTGGGGGTTGAATAGGATTGTATTATATGAAATCAGATTGTTAGTAGATTTGGAAAAATTGTATTTGGACCGCCCAAATTGTACGGCTAACGCAGCGGTCAGAGTCATGTGTAATGTGTTTTTAGAGGTTGATATCATGAAAAGAGTGTTGGTGTACTGGAGAAGATTGGTAACTGGAGAGAGCGGTCTGCTCCTGCAAACGGCCTACCGGCACCAAATGAAGAGTTCTTTTTGAGACTATTGGGTTGACAAAGTGAAGAATATCATTGAGAGGTTGGGGTTAGGAATTTATTGGGTGATGGATTGGGAAGGAAGGAATGCAGTTTGTTGGAGGAACACGTTAAAAAGGATTAAAGATATTCACTTACAGGGGCTGGAGACTGAGTGCGGGAGAAGGGCGTCCCTAAATATGTTTATCAAAATCAAACAAATAGTAAGTGTCAGAATAGATAATGTGAATAGATTAGAGGGAAGAGCAATAATTTGGTGGATGTTGGGTACTCACAGAAATAAAGGGTGGAAAGAATGAACTACAATTCAATTTGTTTATTGTGTGGAGAGACTAGGGAGGAGTTACATTTGTTAATAGCATGTAAGGGAACTCGTGCGGAGAGAGAGAAATTCATGAGTGAGGGACAATTGGAAGCCATGAAAGTGTTGGACAATGACTGGAAGATTATTAACTGGATAGCGAGAGAGTGGAAATAACCTGGAAACTTAAACAAGTTTTTAGAGGCTATCAAAAAACGCTGCATTAAGAAGTTGAAGGAAACTGAAGTTAGTAGAGTGTAGTGTGGTAGATGCATTGTTCTTCCTGTCGTAGCGAGTGTGTTGCGGAGAAGATAGGTCAGCAGGGAGTTACGAGATAAGCAGCAGAGAAGTAAGATCCTCACACTGCTGGATAGCAGAGAGGGGTGGGGTTGGGGGATAATGGGTGTGTGCGTGCGGCGTCCTGTGGTAGGGCTTGGCTGCCTGACTCTGTTGGAAGACTCGGTCAACTGACCAAGGGCGCGCCGCTCGGGCACACGTCCATTGTAGGGACTGCTATAGTTAGCTTTTTATTTGTTTTTGCCTTGTGTGCCGTGTTGCCGAAGACTTATTCAATAGGATTCCATTATTTGCATCTTATTTTGATTGTATTGTGGGTTGCTTTTATGTTTTCCTTTTGGGTTGTTCTTTCTTTTATGTCTCCGTAAAGAGTAATTTGATTGAAAAACTGTACAATCTGGAGAAATAATAAATCTACTACTACTGGTTTGGACATGTAAAGGAAATGGAAGAGGGAAGGATACCAAAACAGATGATGGAGGCTGAGTTTGATGGACACAGAGAAAGAGAAACCCAGAGCCTGATGGATGGACTTGATTCAGACAAGTATAAGAAGAAGGAACCTGAAATGGAACAGAATTACAGAAGAAGAATGGTGGAAGGAGAGAGGAAGGTGGAGAAGTACTATAAATACCCCAACCTGGCTGGTGCTGGATAATGGTCATGATTTATTATTGCCTCATTTTCCTCTATTCTTCTAAAATTCTAAACAATATTTTCTCTACACTGAGGTCCGGCTCCATGGCTAAATGGTTAGCGTGCTAGCCTTTGGTCACAGGGGTCCCGGGTTGGATTCCCGACAGGGTCGGGAATTTTAACCATCATTGGTTAATTTCTGTGGCACGGGGGCTGGGTGTATGTGTCGTCTTCATCATCATTTCATCCTCATCATGACGTGCAGGTCGCCTAAGGGAGTCAAATCGAAAGACCTGCACCTGGCGAACCGAACATGTCCTTGGACACTCCTGGCACTAAAAGCCATACGCCATTTCATTGTACACTGGGGAGCATTCCCAACCATAAAGGTGTCGTATCTTAGAAGTGAGGCTTCCACGGTGTGAAGAATTATTTAATTTAATTTCCGGGTTGAACCGTATTGTACTTGTCTGCACATCACGTACAGTTTGCCGACGTGTCGAATACATTGCAGTATTCTTTGTCAAGGCGACTGAAATACCCCTACTCGATCCGAGGTAATCAGTCTCCCAGGCAGAAATTACACTACTAGAGTGGCCCAGACCTTGGCCTTTTATATCCTAGCCTTTCTGGCTGACGTAAGCCCTGGCTGTCTCGTGAGTATTCTGGAAAGTGTGTGTCACAGCCAGGTAGTGGGGGCTTGCCCGCGCTGTTATGTAATGGGGTTGCGGCCCGTGTGTTTATGTTGTGGTCTGTATGTCTTAAACAATGAATGATAGGCATCCAAGAATTACTGATTTTGTATCCTTCTTCTAAATTTATGTTGTTCGGATGTTTCTTGATTTCGATAGCCTCGCGGATTTTCCTTTCCAGATTCCAAGGGATAGCTGCTAGGATCTTGGTCTTGTCAAATGATATTCCGTGCCTAGTTTCGTAGGAATGCTTCGCTACCGCTGAAATATCTGTGTTTTGGTTCTTGGTGTGACGGATATGTTATTTTAGGCGGGTGGAGATCAGACGTTTTGTCTCACCTACATAACAAGCTCCGCAGCTACATTCAATGTGATATACTCCAGGAGTCTGTAATTCTATTGTGTCTTTTACTGGTTGTAGATATCGGGCTAGCTTCCGGTGAGGTTTGTAGATAGTTTTAATGTTGTATTTGTCCAGTATCTTGCCGATCCTGTCTGTAGTGTTTTTAATGTACGGCAGTATCGCTGTTTTCAGGCGGGGCAGTTTTTCTTTCCCGTTGTTTTCTCCTGCGGCGGCCTTTTCTTTGTTCTCTTCTGATTTTTTAAGGACTCGTCGGATGTTATTGAGCGAGTAGCCATTTTTCCTGAGGGTTCTCGTGAGGTGTTCTTTCTCTTCCTCGAGGTGCTCAGCGTCAGATATCGCTATGGCCCTGTTCACCAGTGATGTTAGGACAGCCTGCTTTTGTGATGGGTGATGATGAGACGAGGCGTGTAGGTACCTGTCTGTGTGAGTGGGTTTCCTGTATACTGCGTGACTCAGCGTCCCATTGGAGTTGCGTGTTACTAGCACATCCAGGAACGGTAGTTTTCCGTCTACTTCTATTTCCATGGTGAACTGAATATTTACGTGTATGGAGTTGAGATGGTCAAGAAATAGCTGTAGGTTATTGCTCCTGTGAGGCCAGATTACGAATGTGTCGTCCACAAAACGGAGAAAACATTTCGGTTTCAGGGCAGATGTAGCTAAGGCTTTCTGTTCGAAGTGTTCCATATACATGTTTGCTATTATTGGAGAGAGTGGCGATCTGTCTGTTCGTAGAACTACCGGTACCCGTTGAAATAGAAATAAGTGGCGCTAAGGCATTCTTTAGCTAGTGTTGACAGGTCTTCTGGAAGTTTCTGGTCTAATAGCAGAAATACTTCTGTTAGCGGCACCTTGGTGAAAAGTGACGTGACGTCAAAACTTACTAATAAGTCCGTACTTTCAATTGATTGGTCCTTAAGGAGCTGGATGAAATGTCGGGAGTCCTTCACGTAGGTTTCAGTGTGTCCTGTATGTGGCTGGAGTAGTCCAGCTAGGTAACGGGCGATATCGTGCGTGGGAGATCCTATAACGCTCACGATAGGTCGCAGAGTTATGCCTTCTTTATGGATTTTAGGAAGGCCATACAATTTAGGAGGTATCGGGTCCGAGGATATCAGCTTCTTCTGTATTTCGGCTGGGATACTGGAATTTTTTTACTAATGTGTGGAGTTTGTTCTTAATGCGGTTGGTAGAGTTCCTTATTTTTCTGTATGTAGAATCGGTGAGTAATTGTTCTATTTTCCGAGTGTAGTCTGTGCGTGTCATTATCACCGCAGCGTTGCCTTTTCCAGAATACTCACGAGACAGCCAGGGCTTACGTCAGCCAGAAAGGCTAGGATATAAAAGGCCAAGGTCTGGGCCACTCTAGTAGTGTAATTTCTGCCTGGGAGACTGATTACCTCGGATAGAGTAGGGGTATTTCAGTCGCCTTGACAAAGAATACTGCAATGTATTCGAAACGTCGGCAAACTGTACGTGATGTGCAGACAAGTACAACACGGTTCAACCCGGAAATTAAATTAAATAAAACATTCCCAACCATGTTAATGCCTAACAACAGTAAACTGTGGGGGCAATGCAGTTGCGCCATGTGGCATATAGCTTACTTAAGAGGCACAAGGTTGTCGTAGGCATAGCACCAGTGCCATGTGTTGATGTATTTTAAAAATAGAAATCACTCAGCACAGCACTGGCATTAGCACGTAATTATTACCTTGGAGGAAAAAGCTGGCTTTTAGTCTTAGATCACTTTTACCTGCCTCTCTTCAAATAATGTTGAATGTCTATTTACCTTTGATTGAATAGCATCAGTATAGCAACAAACAGGATGAGATTGGATTGACTGTATTAATTCTTTAATGCTCAGGAAAAGGAGTCTAAGTCAACATACACAACTATCAATCAACCACTACTGATCTGCATTTAGGTATCCGGCGATTGGGGAGTGTTTATAATGTGTGCGGCGTGTTGTAGAGTACCCACAAACGAACAATTTCCGCCGTATGTTTGGGGTCATTGTCGTGTTGGAAGTAAAACGCATTAGCAATCCCAAGCTTTTCGGCGCTTTTGCGAACGTTTTCTTTCAGGATGTTCAAATATTGAAATCTGTCCATAGTCCCCTCGATAAATACCAACTCCCCGACACCTCAAGCGGCCATTGAGCCATACACCATAAACCCACCCCCGCCGTGCTTCACAGTGGTAACGAGGTTCTTCTCATCGAGCTGTGTTAGGGCGTCCCCGCACTAAAATGCGTCCATCACTTCGGAAAATATTAAATTTGCTCTCATCTGTAAACATCACTGTCGACCAAAGCGCATTATCTTTCGCCACATATTCTTTTTCAAATTGTAGTATCTTCCGTCGATTCACTTTCGTTATGTGCGGTTTCTTTCTTGGGACCCTAGTTCGATACCCAGCACGATGAAGGACCCTCCTTACTGTTTTGTGTGACACTGCATGATGGAAATATTCTGCCAGCTGCGATGCTATTGCCGAAGATGTAGCGTGTGGTAGTTTTTTTAACTGTGGTTACCATGAACCTTTCTTCTCGTGCGGTCACTTACTTCGGACGTCCACTTCTTTCTTGCTGATAAGAACATCCTGTCCTTTTAACCTTTGTATGATTCTTTGCACAGTTGGTTTACTTCTTCCAATGATGTTTCTAATCTCGGAATACAATTTTCCTTTGTGGTAAAGGCGTAAAATAAGTCGTCTCTCTTCAACAGACGTTTCCCTAGTTTTCCTCGCCATTAGACTAGTACCATCTCTGACCAGCTTATCAGTCCGCCTCTGTCTGCATCTGCTACACAACTAATGCCACGTAACAACACAGGTTTCTGTTTACTCGTTCAAACCCCATTTTTACACGTAATGTATGAAAACTTATGTCCAGACAAGTAGTGTGATGGAGTACGCATTTATTGTTTTGTTATGTACTGTTATTTACTTCCAGTTCATTTTATGTTTTGTAATGACCACTGTTGTACAAGGTATACGTATGGGTTTGTAATTTTGAGCTGTACTCCGTATTGGTCCAGCAATAAAGCATTTTGTATTGATGAGTAGGGGTATGAATACTTTTGTTCATGTCTGTATGGATAAAAGTGCAGGAGTCAGACAGTAGGCTATTGCGTTTAGCCATTACCGACAATAGTCCCACCTGACCTCTGAATAGGCCAAGATCTTTGATAAAGAGACTATGCTAATTCCATCTTCAATTGTGTCTGTTATGGCAGATATGATCAAATTGCAATAGTTTTTAAAATCTCTCTTAACTTTTTTTCATTTTTCTCCGCCGCGGAGCCATGTTGCCGCACTCTTTAAACTAACCTCAATGAACTGACACATCCACTCCCTCTTTCTCATGTGATCACATCTATTCCTCAATAAGTTTCTCGGCCGAGTAACTCGGCTCAGCACTCGGTAGGCGTAATTCCGGCTTAAGATAGCACATTCCATCCTGACTGAGGTCGGTGCCACTGATTTGAGGGAGTATAAATGCGACAACTTCGTGTTGTTGGCTTCCGCAAACATTAAAAGCACTCCCTCGGAGCAAAATCGCGACATTCTTAATTTTTCTTTTGCTAATGGTTTTTTTTTTTTTTTTTTTTTTTTTTTGCTAGGGGCTTTACGTCGCACCGACACAGATAGGTCTTATGGCGACGATGGGACAGGGAAGGGCTAGGAGTGGGAAGGAAGCGGCCGTGGCCTTAATTAAGGTACAGCCCCAGCATTTGCCTGGTGTGAAAATGGGAAACCACGGAAAACCATTTTCAGGGCTGCCGATAGTGGGATTCGAACCTACTATCTCCCGGATGCAAGCTCACAGCCGCGCGCCTCTACACGCACGGCCAACTCGCCCGGTGCTAATGGTTTAACATCGCACTAACACATCGAAGGTTTTCGGCGACGGAAGGGTGAGAAAAGGGCTAGGATTGGGAAGGTAGCGGCCGTGACCTTAATTAAGGTACTTTTGCCGGGTGTGAAAATGGTAAACCACGGAAAACGATATTCAGGGTTACCGATGGTGAGATTCGAACCCACCATCTCGCGAATCCAAGCTCACAGCTATGCGACCCTAACCGCACAGCCAATTCGCTCGGTCTATTAAAATTACTAGCATTAGAAAGAACAATCATTATCAATTATCATCAATTTACTGGCCATCGACATGCAGACAAATCAATATTTGATCAATCGGAATATAATATATGTTGGAAGCTTTGAAGCTAAAGCCAACTCCGAACAAGAACATTAGACACTGTAATCCTTTTCAACAAATCGTGTTGAACAAAGAGTTTCATTAGAAAAAGATAGATAAATTACAAAGTGCAAGCACTTTCGGGAAGTTTCATTGGTAATGCTCGTTCGTAACCTCGATTAGGTAAGTTTCATAAACAATAAATAACGTAATATCAAGGGAAAAAAAATGGTGCGTTTCCTTCGTTGAATAGTCAGAGTAATGACATTCAGTTCAACGTGTTCGATTCCCATCCGGACCAGGAGTTTTAACCACGTCACCACAGAAACACGGAATAGTACAGCACATCCTCAACATAGGGTTTCATCAGGAAGGGAATTCGACAGGAAAAGTAGGCCTAATCCACATGTGTAAAAATCACACCTGTGACCTGAAGAGAGTAAGAAAAGTGTCAGAAGAAACAGAACACCTTCTTACTATTATTATTTGCTTGACATAAGATTTCTTCTGGCTGTACTCCACTCTCTCGTTCTCTTACTTTCCCCGCCAGTCCACTATTGAAAAAAGCAAACGTTTGGACGTGCGTTAGAACAGGCGTGCAAATGTGCATTGTATACGTTCTGTGGAGCGTTTGGTCGACCCCGGTCTAGCTGTACATACCCCTCCTGACATTAAAAAAAAAAATAGATTTGAAGAATGAATGGACTTTTACATGGAAGAATCAGTTTCAAACTGTTCATTCCTTGTCCCATCTTTCGTAGTGAACTATTCCTTGCCTTACTTCTTTAATATCTGTGCACCGGAGGTAAATGGCGCTATGTCCAGTTTTTTAAATTGAGGTTTTGACATATCGTCACTGAGCGAGCAATACCTTGTATTCTACAATGTTCTTCCTGTCCATTATCCTCCTTAAGACTGGTCACGCCTCCCAGCCACACATGGATATGCAGTCCATCAGAACAACGTTTGTTGTGTTCATTTTCCTGAGCTAATGTGTAAAGGAAAATGAACATTAAATGAATTGTACTGTAGGAGTGCCTAAATACTACAAGAAAATGTACGTTCCTATAGTACAGTAGTGCTGTGTGGGCTGGGAATCTTGAGGACAAACAGTTCCTGACCCAAAGAAATTCACCGTTCACGATTACAATACCATAAATCGGGGATCGAACCCGTACCCTGAGCCAAAAGCATGTTTTTATGCACATTGAGAGTTAAAGTCCAAGCACCTTCAAGATTCCTATAACCCGACCATTTTCGTAGCCCATTTGATACAAAACATTGTACAATATGCCACAGACATTTAGAATATGTAGTACTTGTAATGACAGACTATAGATTACGTGTTACATAAAGAAACTGCTGACCTGGTAGGATGTATCCGATCTCAGGGACATGTGTGGAGGTCACCTCTTGGTTAATACGTTAGATTTTTTTCTATCAATTGTTTTACAGTAGTATTAATTAGCTGCTACTAATTTTACTACTACAGCTAAAACAACAATTAATTCATTTAGAATCTTGTTAGCAGATGAGAGCTTTGCCTATTGTGATTCTTCTGACGAGGTTAGTGATATACAGTATAATTCAGTATGAGACTGTCAAAACAATACAAGTCAGTGGGAGATTTTGACCCAAATAGTACAAATCACATTTTCTTTATTTCCATATAATTACATGGAATATTATGTTGTTTAATTTAAATGATCCATTTCTATGTAATCATTACATCAAAAATAGTTTTCTAGGTGTAAATTCGGCATTTTGTTAAAATATGAAACATTAAATTGCCTATCATGAAGATGAAGTTGGAATTCAAGAGGACAAATTGGGGCAAATATTCGTTTATAGGAAGGGGAGTTAATGATTGGAATATCTCACCAAGGGAGATGTTCAATACATTTCCAATTTCTTTACAATCATTTAAGAAAAGGCTAGGAAAACAACAGATAGGGAATCTGCCACCTGGGTGACTGCCCTAAATGCAGATCAGTAGTGATTGATTGATTGATTGATTGATTGATTGATTGATTGATTGATTGATTGATTGATTGATTGATTGATTGATTGATTGATTGATTGATTGATTGATTGATTGATTGATTGATTGATTGATTGATTGATTGATTGATTGCTGTACATGTTGGGCACAATGCATCGGTGAAGTGTCGCTGCTTTCGGCAGTGGTTTGTGGAACATTCCCACACCCGTAGACCACGTCCGGACGTCCGCGTAATACAGACGCACGTCGGGATCGACGCATTGTGCGGGCAGCGGTAGCCGACCGAGCATCACCCAGGAACGAAATCCGGTCACATGTTGCACCTGGTGTGTCACCAAGGACCATAGGAAACAGTCAGCTTGCAGCAGGATTACGATCACGTGTGCCATTGGCCAGGCTACTAATAATAGAGCTAGGAGCGGAGCGAGTAATACCACGGCCGACTGGATCCCTCGCTGCGCTCCTTATACCGGCCTTGACAATCGCTTGTGAAACCCAGCATAAAGCTGTAATTGGAAAGTTTCGCCGTAATGCCGCTGGAGCGCTCGCCTACTACCCACTGACAGGAAGCTGTATACCGCAAATTGCCGCATTTCCAGTTTTATTTATATGGTTTTGCTGTCGTAAATGTTGGCAATGTGTTCGCAATGAGGTGCTTGTTGGCTTGATATTGAGATCTGATAGTTATGCGCTAGTGAGTTTATTTTTTATTGTATAGTGTGATGATTATATTTTTTAAATTGTGTTTACAAATATTGGAATTTGTGACATTCTTGTGCACCTTTTCGTACTTCGAGCAGAAATGTTATGCAAACAAGAACAAAGTGATTTCTCGCTGTAACTTCGTCCTGAACAAGGATTTTAATTTATGCACTAATTCGTTTTTTAATGGCGTGGTGATTTGCTTTTCTTTGACTGTGTTAGGAAATATTCGAATATATATTGCTGTGTGCCTTTTTTGTATTCCGAACAGGAAAAGAGAGCAAAGGGACACTATCATTTCACGAATTCTCTGTAGACCATGACAAAACTACGGAGTGGCTAAAAGCAGGTAGCACTCTCATCTTAGTTTTCCGTTTCTATTTCGGGCATTTACCTTCGTTCTTTCTTCTTATTTCGCTATTTGTTTTTGGTCGCACCGACACGAATAGGTCTTATGACGCCGGTGGAATATGAAAGGGCTAGCAGTGGGAAGGAACCGGCCGTGGCCTTAATTAAGGTACAGGCTGATGTGAAAATGGGAAACCACGGAAAACCATCTCCAGGGCTGCCGACAGTGGGGTTCGAACCCACTATCTCCCGGATGCAAGTTCACAGCTCACAGCTGCACGCCGCGCGGCCAACTTGTTCCACCCTACTGCATTTCAAGTAAAAATTATTGTCTGACTTTAGCACGGCCAACTTGCCCGGTATTTAATATTCTAGTGAATGGTATGAATGAAATGTAATCTGAAACTATATATATATTGAAATTAAAATTTAAACATGTTTGAGTCAAAATATTTATGTTATGCATACAACGAATATGGAAAAAGTAAGACTTTTATGTTTTGTCCAGCCCCCTTCCTGAGAGCAGCGCATGAAAAATTTTAAAACTCTAATTGAACATTTACTCTTAATTTCAATATTAACATCAGAAGAAAAAAGTATTGTGGTAAGTTCTGCTATGTATCTAAATGCCATGATTATAAAAACGATTACTATTATTCCTCACAATTAAGGAACGTCAGTTGGACTACTCCATCCTCCGCAGTTTCATTTCACGACGTTATTTTGGCAAATATCACCGAAAGTAACCTTTAGGATTAATCATTTTAACAGTATTAACCTATGTAACATTCTCCATGACTCTAAGTTACGATAAATCGGCAATCACAGTCAATATATTTTCCCTAAAGAAGTATGCATTTCTACCGCAAATAGGTCGGCCGCCAGCACCACGTGTCGAGCTGTGTAACTACTCCTATTACAGTGCATGGACCCGATTGTCAAGGCCGGTATGGAGGTAGCTAGAGCGACGCATCAAGTCGGCCGTGGTAATACCGATGAGTAATTCGGTTGTAGCGGTAGAGCGCACCACCGATCCCCTCCGCTTACAACTCGCGGAGGACCAGAGCACAGTGTAGCGCACTCCTAGCCCTTCCCTGTCCCATCGTCGCCATGAGACCTATCTGTGTCTGTGCGACATAAAGCAACTAGCAAAAAAAAAAAAAAAAAAAATCACACTTTTCTACAGAAATGAAGTCATTTCCTAGTATATTTGCATAGGCCTATTTCCTATATTCTATATATATATATATATAAAATAACTTGTCCTGACTGACTGACTGACTCATCATCGCCGAGCCAAAACTACTGGACATAAAGAAATAAATTTTGAAGTTACATTTATATTAGGGTGTAGGTGCTCACTAAGGAAGGATTTTCGGGGGTGAAAAAGGGGGGGGGGTGACATTTTTAAAATGAGGATATCTATATCTCAGAAACTTAAAAGTTTACAGACGTAAAAATTGTTATTTGGAATCTCCTTTAAAAATAAAGAAACATGTGTTTTTTGTTTTCGCAAAATCCCATTGAGGGGGGTGAAAAAGGGGGAAAATTGGTCGAATACCTTTTTATGACGATACTCATATCTCAAAAACTGAAGATGTTACAGACATGAAAATTGGTATTTGGAATCTCCTTTAAAAATAAAGAAACACGTATTTTTTTGTTTTTGAAAAATCCAGTGAATAGGGGGTGAACGGGAGTGACAAACGGGGTGGAATTTGAAAAAAATATATATCTAGGCCTACAATATATCTCAGACACTTAATATGCTACAGAGTTGAAAACTGGTACTTGGAATCTCCTGTAAAAGTAAAGAAACATAGATAATTTGTTTTCGGAATATCCACTTAAGGGAACTGAAAAAGGGGGTTAATTTTTAAAATGGGCATATCTGCAGAACATCTCAAAAACTTAACATGTCAAAGATGTGAAAATTGGTATTTTTAATCTTTCAAAAATAAAGAAATGTGCATTTTTTGTTTTTGGAAGAAACCACGGTGGGGGTGGGGGGTAAAAAGGATTGAAAAGCGGGTTGAATTTTTGTATTAGGATTGTGATATCTAAAAAAACTGAAGATGTTACAGACGTGAAAATTGGTAGGTGATTGGAGTCTTCTTTAAAAACAAAGAAATACGTATTTCTCTTTCTCGGAAAATCCACTTGAAGGGGGCGAAGGAATTGAAAAATGAGTTGAATTCTTTGTATGAGGATGCTTATATCTCAAGAACTAAAGATGTTGCAGAAGTGAAAATTGGTATTTGGAATCTCCTTTAAAAACAAAGAAGCACGGATTCTTTTGTTTTCAGAAAATCCACTTAAGGGGGTTAAAGAATTGAAAAAATAATTGAATTATTTGTATGAGGGTACTTATATCTGAACAATCTGAAGATATTACTGACGTTAAAACAGGTAAGTGGAATATCTTTTAAAAGTAAAGAATCACGCATTTGGGGGGAAAAATCATCTTGGGAGGGGGGGGAGTTGAATTCTTTATATCAGTATAAATACGAGGATTGGGGCAAAAGTCATGGCAACTATTTTTTTCTTGTAGATATGTAAATGGATCACAAACGTATATGTGTCGTGTGGAAATTCTGCAGGCATAGTGTGTATGCAGAACAACAGACGGCTCTGTGATAGGTGGTAGTAGCGCAGCGAGGGCTGTGAAATCAGTCAGTTGGTGAGTGTCGTGCGAGATGGAAGTAACCCGTATCGAGCAGCGCGCTTACATCAAAATAGCCGTTCTCCGAATAAGAAATGCGATGGAATGTCACAGTGAATTAGTGGAAGCCCTTGAGAATAATGCCCTACCATACCGTACAGTAGCACGGTGGGTAGGAAAGTTTCAGCAAGGACGTGTGTCAACCAGTGATGAGCAACGTTAGGGACGACATGTCAGTGTGCGGACAGACGCGGCACGGGCCGTCATCGAGCAGCTCCTGGATAAAGACAGACGATGGACACTACTGGAGTTAGAGAGGGCAAGTGGCATCGAGAAACGCACCGTCCACAGAATATTGCGTAATGAGCTGCAACTGCGCAAAATCGCATCGCGGTAGGTACCACATGCACTGACGGAAGTTCAAAGGTGGGTGCGATATGCAATATGCTCCGACCACCTTGCACGCTGGCAACAGGACGGCGATCAATTCTTGTCACGAATAATCGCCATCGATGGATTTTGGGCCAGGGCATACGAACCAGAACTGAAACGTCAGTCCGCGCAGTGGCGACATGCTGAATCACCAAGGAGGCAGAAGGTCCGTCAGAATCCTTCCTCAGTCAAATTGATGGCGATCGTCGCGTATGACACCAGGGGTGTCAATGTTTGCCACTTTGTTCCACATGGCAGAACAGTGACCGCACAGTACTACAGGGACTTCCTGGTGCGACAGGTACGACGTGGCGTTCGGGAGAAACGTCCGGATCTTGTAGGCAGTGCAATAATCCTGCACGACAATGCAAAACCACATAAAGCAGAGTGTGTAGGGCAGCTACTGCGACATTGGGGATGGGAAAAATTGGAACACCCACTGTACTCTCCCGACATTTCGCCCTGTGACTTTGTTCTCATTCGAAAGATTAAGGAACCACTACCTGATAGGCGGTTTGCAACACGAAAGGACATTGCTAATGCTGTGCGCCAACAGGTGACCCGATTCACACATGGTGCGACAAATGCTGAGGCAGATGGTATTCAGCGCCTCCCACAACGTTGGCAGCGTGTGGTGTCAGTAGCAGGGGACTACTTTGAGGGTCTTTAGGCCCAGGTTTGTCATGTCAACTTTATGTGTACTGTGTTGTCATTCTTTTGCACCGGGAAGGTCATATTGCCCTGTATACTGAAAATGAAAACCTACAACCTGTTTTCCAGTCATTGACCGGGTCAGGAATGTAATGAATGAAGCAGATATAGGCTGTTAGTACGATGGGGTCGCCACTCCCAAAGTGATTTATTAATGAATGATAGATGGTATGAAATGAGAATGGAGAGTGTTGCTGGAATGAAAGATGACAGGGAAAACCGGAGTACCCGGAGAAAAACCTGTCCCGCCTCCGCTTTGTCCAGCACAAATCTCACATGGAGTGACCGGGATTTGAACCACGGTGTCCAGCGGTGAGAGGCCGACGCGCTGCCGTCTGAGCCACGGAGGCTCTTGCCATGTATACTACCGTAATAAATTAGTGTGTTACGATATTTCAGTGCTATTCATTGTCCACACATGTAGTTAACACCTTGTCCTTTCGTCTGTATGTCACATTTTCCAACCGGAGTGGTATCTTCAAGAAAAAAAAAAATAGTTGCCATGACTTTTGCCACAACCTTCGTATATCTCAAAAATGAAGATGTTGGAGTCGTGATAAATGGTATTTGGAAGATCTTTTATAAATAAAGAAACATGTATCTTTGCTACTGCTAGTGGTTTTACGTCGCACCGACACAGATAGGTGTTATGGCGACGATACATGTTTCTTTTGTTTTCGGAAAATTCACTTAAGGGGGTTATGAGAAAGGAAGTGAAAAACGTTGAATGCTTTTTATGGAGAAACTTATATCTCAAAAACTGAAGGTTACAGACGTGAAAATTGGTATTTGGAATCTCCTTTAAAAATAAAGAAAACGTGTAACTGTGTGTGTGTGTCGGGGGGGGGGGGGTGATAAAATTAACGGGCGAGGGTGTGGGTGGCTGAAAAAGGAATTGAATTCTCTTTTTGGGGATATTTACATCTCAAAAACTGAAGATGATACGGACATGAAAATTTGTATTTGGATTTTTTTAAAATTAAAGATGTGCCTATTCTTTTGTCTTCGGAAAATGAATTAAAAAATGAGTTGATTTCTTTGTATGAGGATACTTATATCTCAAAACTAACGATGTTACAGACGTGAAAAATAAAGAAACATTTTGCTTTCTTGTTTTTGGAAAATCGACTTAAGGGGATTTGAAAATAAGTAAAGAAGGAATTGAATTCCGTACACGAGAATAATTATATCTTAAAAACAAAAGCTGTCACAGACGTGATAGTTGGTATTTTGAATTTCCTTTCAAAATAAAGAAACACGTAATTTTTGTTTTCGGAAAGTCCACTTAAGGGGGGAGAGGGGTGGAAAGAAGTGAAGAAGAATTTGAATTCTTTTTATGAGAATACTTATATCTCAAAAACTGAAGGTGTTGCAGACGCACAGACGTGAAAACTGGTATTTGTAATCTCCTTTAAAAAATACTGAAACACATATGTTTTTGCTTTCGGAAAATCCATTTAAAGAGCTGAAATGAATAGAAAAAGCGAGCAAATGTTTAAAATTATTGCCGGTATATCTACAGTATATATGTCAAGAACTAGACAAGAAACTTGGTATCTGGAAAGTCCTTTAAAATAGAGGAACATGTACGTTTTTGTTTTCGGAAAAGGCACTTAACGGGGGTGAAAGGAAGTTGAAAATTGTGTTGGATTATTTTTTATGAGGATACTTATATCTCAAAAAATGAAAATGTTTACAGACATGGAAATTGGTATTTGGAATTTCTTTAAAAAATAAAGAAACGTGTATTTTTTCGACTTGAGGTAAGACTATTTCTCACAAGTACATTTCTGTGTCGCATGGTCGTCTTAGCCCCAAAAGGCAATACCTCAAACATGACTTACAAATAGTTTCTCGGGTAAATGAAACTCTACCTTTCGGTGAGTTTTTGTACTTTAGGGATTTAATGATAATGTCTTAGTACAGAGCCGAGGAACGATTACTTTTACCAAATCACGAAACCGATGCGAGCGAAGCCGCGGGTAACTGCTGGTAGATAAGATTTGGATGCGTGTTGGCTGTGGAGTTCCGACGTGTACGAAAGTTTTGATGAAGCCTGGTCGTAGTTGTCCATTCTTTCCGCATTCAAAAAAGATGTGGTTTAGGCCTACACCCGAATGTTTGTAGCACTACAAGGGCAGTTGAATGTAGTGCCCGGCTCCTTGGTCAGCGTCGTCCTCTTCATATTCAGACAACGCACTACACTTCCAACCACCACAGAAATTACGGAATAGCGATTACATCCCTCCATATAGGTTTGGCGTCAGGAAGGGCATCCGGCCGGAAAACATGGTCAAATCAACATGTGTTACACAGTTCGCACCTGCGCCCCTACAGATATAGGAAAAGCGGTAGAAGAGGAAAGAAACTCATGTATGTCATTTAATCGATGAAAAGACAAGGCCGTCGGGTCAAAGATGTATCCAATAGTGTGGATATTTCTCTCAGAGTGCCCTAACTTCATGATTGCACTTCATTAATCAGAAATATCAAATCTGTGTAAACAGTCTTAGGGCCAAGAGTTAAAAATGGAATACATTACCCCAAACCCAACTCAGAAATATACTTAAAAATATCTGAACTTACTGATACAATGCGACGGCGACAAATTCAATTTATAAGCCATTTGGAAAGAATAAATAACCATAGACTTACTTATCAAGTACACACTTTTTGGCAAATCAAAAGCACGAGATCAAAATGGTATAAGCAAGTACAGAAAATCCTCACTGGATTAGGATCACCAAATCTGCAGGATGGAAATGTAATCCGGAAAACTGTTCTCAGAAGGGGATTTGAGGAACAGAAAAACAACAATCTATGAAAATTAAGAACTATTGGGCAAGGAGAAAAATTCAACAAATATTGATTCCGCGTAGTTCCAAGGCACCCATTCGCGAAGCAGCAGCAGCAGCAGCAGCAGAAGAAGAAGAAGAAGAAGAAGAAGAAGAAGAAGAAGAAGTGTAGTTCGAATGATATGATGCTTCACGTAGGCTGTAGCTAAGACTTCAGCCATGAAGATGGACGCTTCGTTAGAGAGAACCACATTCGTTAGTTTATGTGCAGTAGTATGCAATTCAACAGAGTTCTCAAATTTTGCCCCATTAGTGTTGGCCTATATGTGAGTGTGGAGCTGATATGTCTCATCACGTTTTGATTTGCATTAGCTCCATGTTGCCGGGCTGAGTGGCTCAGAAGCTTGAGGCGCTGGCCTTCTGACCCCAAGTTGACAGGTTCGATCCTTGCTCAGTCCGGTGGTATTCGAAGGTGCTGAAATACGTCAGCCTCGTGTCTGTAGATTTACTGCCACGTAGAACAACTCATGGGGGACAAATTTACGGCACCTCGGCGTCTCCGAAAATTGTAAAAGTAGGTAGTGGGGCGTCAAGCCAATAACATTATTATTATTATTATTATTATTATTAGCTCTATGTTTTTTGTTATTTGCTTTACGTCGCACCGACACAGGTATGTCTTACGGCGACGATGGGATAGGAAAGGCCTACGAATTGGAAGGAAGCGGCCGTGGCCTTAATTACGGTACAGCCCCGGTATTTGCCTGGTGTGAAAATAGGAAACCACGGAAAACCATCTTCAGGGCTGCCGACAGTGGGGCTCGAACCAACTATCTCCCGGTTACTGGATACTGGCTGCACTTAAGCGACTGCAGCTATCGAGCTCGGTTTAGCTTCATGTTGAAAGAGGTTGAAGAGGAAACGTGGGCATTGTGAGGCGATCTTGCTAAATATGTACGTGACTTAAGACCGGCATGAGAACACCAGTCGAAGAATAAAACTTCGTCAGGGAAGGGATTTGAATACAGAGCTCCGAGCTGACAGGATCACGCCAGAGCAAGCACGCTACAGTGACACTGGCTGAAACCAGTTTGATCCTGATTTCTTCGCATGGCTCTCAAGTCGGTCACTTGCACATTCAAAAGCAGTATTGCGCAAAGCCCATTTAAAATCTCCCGCGAAGCGATCTGATTGGCTAACCTCAGCGGCTGATAAAATGACAACGGTACGAGATATCGAATTATTTCTTTCAAATTATTTATCTGCAAGACCATCCCTCAAACGCTCATATACCCGTTTGACGTTGTTCCCAACCATCCTGTATATTGAGCAATTACATGTAAAGTTATAAACAGGAATCATTGGTGTTTTTAAAGTAAGGGGATGTGCAGTATTTCAGGTCCCGGGAACTTTCGAGGAATGGTGCTTTCCGTGACGTACGATGTCCGTTACTGTGCTGATTACAGATTCACTGTAGTGTATAGAGCTGATTTATGAGAGATTTTCCACGGTTGATCGCTGAAATAGAAATGATGCTGCCGGAAACTCTAAGTTCGCCTTTATCTCATAATTCCAACTACCCAGATACCAATGTTCCCACCAGAAATCATTCTCACTATTTTCATGTCTGTTACTTCCACTCACGTTTCATTATCATAAAAAGAAGTCGATCTGAAAGTAGACCAGTGTAAACGTAGTTACGTCCAAGAGCAGTGTTGACATATTCTGAAACCCCTAAATGAAGACATTCTCAACGGGATTGATCTTCTTTACGTCGCACCGACACAGATAGGTCTTATGGCGACGTTGGGATAGGAAAGGGCTAGGAGTGGAAGGAAGCGGCCTTGGCCTTAATTAAGTCTGGTGTGAAAATGGGAAACCACGGAAAACCATCTTCAGGGCTGCCGACAGTGGGGTTTGAACCCACTATATCCCGATTACTGGATGTTGGCCGTACTTAAGTGTGGTATGTTGTTTGACTGTGATGAGGAGAGTGTTGGGGTGGAAACATACACCCAGTTCCCGAGCCAGAAGAATTAATCAGAAGCGATTAAAATCCCCGACACGGCCGGGAATCGAACCCGGGAACCTCTGAACAGAAGGCCAGTACGCTGATCATTCAGTCAACGAGTCCGACCCCAGTATAGAAGTATACTAACGGAAATTGAATTAAAGTGTAACAAAGAAGACAGGTCTTGTATAGGGTTATCATACTGCACCCATCATATGAGCCTGATTGGCGAATTTAATTAATTATATTTAATATGGAATAAAAGTATTCAGATATGCTATAATAATTATGATATTGGGATATTCAAGAGACCAGTGCTTATGAACAAAGCATCAGTAGAAGCCTATGTTTCCTTTCTTTTCTGGAATAAATCGCTATCTCTGTAACATAAACAAGTTACACCTGGTGTTGCGTCAGCATTGGAACTGCTCAGTAACAGTGGAAAATTCCACTAGGATGAGTGAGAGAGAAAATGTCGAATGTTACTACCAGACCAGAATCCCCTTGGTTTCGAATAGACTCGTCCATAAAAATGAATAGCGTATATGTGTGTTCCAATCAGATTGCAGTATTCAAATATTTTCGAAAGTAGCGGGACAAAATGTATTTAACTTGTCTGCAATCTAGGCTAACAATTAAGATGGATTTCGTGACAACAAGATATTAGTATTTACTAAAGAATTTTTGGACCAAGTCAATAGCTTACTGGTAATGAGTAAAAATAATTGCGCACTGAACTTTTGGGTGGCAACACGAATGTGAAGTCCTCACCATCATGGAGTTTGTTAGTCAGCGTGTAAGGAGAAACAGTCCAACTAACGCTACCGGTATTACATAAAAGGTTACGAACAATTTTGTGATCACGCTGCATCAGCATACTGATATGTATTTTTGGAATTTTGTATGTAATACATTTCAGCTCTTAAGCATTTTATTAGGGAGGCGCTCTCCAACGCCCTCGAACGGGGATTTTGGTGTGTTCAAGACCTTGTATCCTTCTGCTCAAGTAGTAACTTTGCCACCAAGCAGCCCCAATCTTGAGCGTCAGTCAGCTTCAGAGGGTCCTGCAGATAACACGCGTGTCGCGCATCGCTCTGTCGTTTCGGGTACCCACAGTGAACAAAGAATATTTGTCTGTACATTTATGTGAAGTTAACTATCAGAAGTGCCGAATGACTATGAAAGTGATTTTAAGTATATTAGGGATATAAATAATGGATAAACATATACTCAGAATCAAAGTTACACAATAATTGCAATACAGTTGTAATACATATTGAGTATGCTAACTAGTGCTGGGAGTTAGACATTCTAAAACATTAGCAGATTACTACAGTCTTTGGGAACACTTTTCTTGTTTTGTTCTGTTGAGCCAGCTGGAGCATAGCTATTTAGGGTGCAGCTTTCGCCAGCCAGCAGTGTGTCAAGGCTGAACGCAACCCCCCGCAGATAACGGTTCTTTTGTTAAGACCAAGGGTCGACAACACCAAGCCGCAGAGTACGTGTGAAGGAGAGAAACGAGACGTCCAGGGCGACGAATGGCATTAAAATTCTTCTGCAGCTCAGCGCAAGACAGGTCGTGTGTATATTAAGTGATGAGTGTTAATAATTTACACCAGCGATATAGTCAAAATATCGTGTGAAAGTGTATTATGTGTTAGTTATAAGCAGTAATTAAGGAATATGTGCACCTCAAGAAAAATGAAGAAACAAAATTGTTGTAAAATGGGTTACTAAACCACCATGGCTGCTACCTCGGACGACGGAGATAACTGGTTGCTCGTGTAAGTACCATTCTTGGATGGTTATGTAGAATCTAAAACATCCCTTTAATATAATTTAGATGTAAGTTACGCGAGTCGTAGATGTAGATACGGGAACACAGTCAACTTATTTAGGGTATTGTATTCATATTCATTGTTCTTAGGAATTATTATTATTATTATTATTATTATTATTATGGCGGTACTTCAGGTTCCTTGTAATAATTTCCACGAATATTTTAAGTATAACCTCAGTTTAGTGTGATGTCGAAAGCATGATTATTTTGAGATATTGGAAGGATCGGCGTAGGAAAAATTATTATTATTATTATTATTATTATTATTATTATTATTATTATTATTATTATTATTATTGTTAATGAATTAATAATATTATTTTGTGTGCAGACTAATATGCCGAATAATGATGGTAATAATTCAATTAAATGCTATAATCTGAATCTGCGTGACTCATCGCCATAATTTCAGTAAAGGTGATGGTGATTGTTATTTTTTTATATCTTAATAAATAATTGGGTGGTAAAAAATTACTATAAGAAAATTTGTGTCTTTAGTAAGAGTTATTTATTGGTGAGTTATAAATGCGATGTTGAGTGACGATAGCAGTCAGTGAGTTTATAAGGTCCATTTGTAACGGAACGAAGTGATACGCAATGTTATTCTCAGTGGAAAAATGAGAGATTTATGTATATTAGTATGTTGACTGGAAATAATGGAAATCAGTGTTGCTGTTGAGATATAATGAATGCCGGTGTATTGAAGCCGAGATAATTTAATATTGAGAAATATATATGATGATAAACCAGTCAAATATTACGTGATTGAAAGGACCAAGTGGTGTTTTACGGGTAAAATTGTGACACGACATCGAGAGATGATAGGTAGAATTTTATTGAATAGTTAGAATGCCACTGTAATGTTGTATTGGCACGACAAACACTCAATTAGTTTATTAAGAGTGTTAGATCTTGTTTATTGTCAGGAATAAAATTTGTGCGTGACACTACGGGATAGTATTATTATTATTATTATTATCAAAAAGTTAATTATTTCTTGTATTTTGGTATTATGGTATTTAATAATGACATGAATCCTATTTTATGCTTTCGTCGTATGCTACAATTGAATAAGCCACAAAATTAATTGTTTCAAGGTCGTGGTTAACGGTAAAATTTCAGTGAATCAATACTACATAAACACTGGAATTAACCAATCCTTATATGAAGTTTGTGAACCTGAGTTATAATTTTCTTTTGGAGAAATGGTTGGTATATATCGATCTTTTCTGTGCATATATCAATCTTTCCTGTAGGTACATTTTGTAAATAATTAATGATAGTTTGCTGTTTTGATTAACATGCTAGGCTAGTACATTTGGCTGTGTTTTCTCGTTTATTGTAAATAGTACCATATTTTAGGAGACATTTTCTTAAGTAGGAGAGTATTTTCTCTTTCGTTGTAACGTAGAATAAGATAGGGTAAAGACTCGCGTACAAAATAAAGGAATGTTTTGGATTCTAAAGCAACAACAACAACAAACATTTAAATTTGTCAGGTTACTGAACGAATGACTTAAATTAACATTTATGTGGTCAGAAAGAGTGTGTTATGGAACACAAGTTATATTTGGAAAATTCAGTAACTATGTGGTGACTAAAAATTTATTATTATTATTATTATTATTATTATTATTATTATTATTATTATTATTATTATTATTATTATTATTAATATTTTGGAAAAACACGTCTAAGGCAATTGATATTTTTCTTAGCACAGTGTACATGTTCCTTTTCCTTTTGAGATGTAAGAGATCTTGGATATTATTATGTTAAACAATAAATTCCTTTTAATATATAAATAAGAGAAAAATCAGTTTAATCACCAGTGGAGTGATGTGTGAAAATATGAATGTTCTGAGTTATAACTACACATACACAATGGTCATAAATGATGGTGGACATGAGTGGCTACATTTCATTATTATGATAATGAAGATTATTATTATTAATGTTATTATTATTATTTTTACTATTTTATTATTATTTTAGTATGTCACCAGTATAATTTACATTTTATTTAGAAGGCCTAATTAGGCATAATATCAATCATTTAAGACAGTCAGTTGTGCATTTAATGAAGAAATAGAAAATTTAATTGTAATTTAATTAATTAAATATTAACATTTGTATTTTTTTTGTAACTTCTAAAATATTTTATTACCAATTTGTATTAGGTTTGGTGGATTATTATTATTATTATTATTATTATTATTATTATTATTATTATTATTATTATTATTATTATTATTATTATTTTATGTCCACTAACTATTATGTATATCCAGGTTATTTATACCACATAACCAAGTTATTGTGTATATCTGCGTTTATATTTACAAATTTTAAATAACATATTTGGTAATTAATTTTCAAATTTAGCAATTGACAAATTAAAGTATTCCAACAATTATTTGGTGATGAGGTACCACATTTCAATTTATAAACTATACTTTTGGTCGTTGTAACATTGTAATATTACGATCTGAATCTGAATTAGCATTACATTAATTGATATTAATTAAATTCTTCATTTTTCTTCAATTTTATAAATAAAATTTTATACACGAAATTTAAAAAATCAGTTTGTGTCATGATTTATATAGTGAGTAGACCATCCTTAGTATCCCTATGCATCCCTATTCGACGACGGGGACTGATCGCGCCTGGAAGAGAGATCTCACTTCTTCGGTAAGTATATTCTTTTCAGGGCAGCCGTGGCAATATTGGACTCCAGGTCAACACCGAAGAAGCTATGCAAGGGTGCAATACAGACATGTCAGCATTTTCGACGTTTAATATAGCTTCCACGTACGTTTTTACAATGTCTGGGAAGTAAGATTTCTTTTCATCTCGTATCGTCAACAAGTTACATATTTTTTATATCGATTATTGAATTCCTTCCTTCCTTCCTTCCTTCCTTCCTTCCTTCCTTCCTTCCTTCCTTTCTTAATCCGTTTACCCTCGAGGGTTGGTTCTTCCCTTGGACGCTGCGAGGGATCCCACCTCTACCACCTCAAGGGCTGTGTCCTGGAGCGTGAGACTTTGGCTCGGGGGATACAACTGGGAAGGCGAACTAGTATCTCACCCAGAATGCCTCACCTCCTATGCTGAACAGGGGGAATAGGAAAATTGGAAGGGGTAGATAAGGAAAGAAAAGGGAAGGGAGCGACCGTGGCCTTAAGTTAGGTACTTTCCCGGCATTTGTCTGCAGAAATGAGAAAACACGGAAAACCACTTCGAAGATGGCTGAGGAGAGAATCAAACCCCCTCTACTCAGTTGACTTCCCGAGCTGAGTGGACCCAGTTCCAAACCTCGTAATACTTTTCAAATTTCGTGGCAGAGCCGGGAATCGAACTTGGGCCTCCGGGGGTGGCAGTTAATCACACTAACCACTACACCACAGAGGCGGTCTTATTGACTTACACAGTTTTTATTCGCTTACAATTGATCTGTATAAAACTGGAAATATCGATTTGCACTGCTTACAGTCGATATATCGATCTTTTTAGCTACAGTAGCTTATGATAGCTGCGATAGTTCTCCTTCCTTCTCCTTTTCACTTAACAGTTTGTTTGTGCGATGCATGTGTAGACTCGAGCGAACTAGTGTATTCTTCCAGCTGCATCTTCATTAACTTACGTATTCCTCACCGTGTGTGTTGAGAGATTTGCGCTCCTTAATACAGGCACAGTGAACAAAAGAGAGAAATAGACTGATAGTTGATTTTGTAAAAAGGAATGCAATGGTAACATTTAATTTTAGACATACAGAGTAAGTTGGCCATGCGGTTAGGAGCGCGCAGCTGTGAGCTCGCATTCGGGAGATAGTGGATTTGAACCCTACTGTCGACAGTCCTGAAGATGGTTTTCCTTGGTCTCCTATTTTCCCTCCAGGCAAATGCTGGGGCTGTACCTTAATTAGGGCCACGGCCGCTTCCTTCCAACTCCTAGCCTTGCCAATCCCATCGTCGCCATAAGACCCATCTGTCGGTGTGACGTAAAGCAAAAATTGATTAAGAAATAAAAATAATTTTAGACATGTGAATCGCAAAATGTTATTGTAAGTAACTCATAATGTTTCATTCTGGATTCGGCAGTCCTAAGAGTATGCTGATCAATCCCGTACCAAGAGAGTTGGCTGTGCGATTAGGGGCACGCAGCTGTGAGCCGTATCGAGCGAGTTGGCCGTGCGGTTAGGGCCACGCAGCTGTGAGGTTTCATTCGGGAGATAGTGGATTCGACCCCCACTGTCGGCAGCCCTGAAGATGGTTTTCCGTGGTTTCCCATTTTCGCACCAGGCAAATGCTGGGGCATGTTCAAGACTAAAGTGATGTCAGTAAGGAAGAAACCTGAAAGTAAGATCGGGAATACAAACCTGGAACAGGCAGATCATTTCGAGTATTAAGGGTGTATACTCCCAGCATAGTAGTATCTTCTTTCCTTTTCCTTCTTTTTCTATCGCTTTTCCCACACCTGTGGGGTCGCGGGTGCGAACTGCGTCGCACATGTGAATTTGGCCCTGTTTTGCGGCCTGATGCCCTTCGTGACGCCAACCCTATATGGAGGGATGTAATCACTAGTGCATGTTTTTTGTTTTGCAGTTTGCTTTATGTCGCACCGACACAGATTGGTCTTATGGCGACGATGGGATAGGAAAGGCCTAGGAGTTGGAAGGAAGCGGCCGTGGCCCAGCATTTGCCTGGTGTGAAAATGGGAAACCACAGAAAACCATATTCAAGGGTTTCGAACACTCTATCTGTCGAATGCAAGCTCACAGCTGCGCGCCCCTAACCTCACGGCCAGCTCACTCGGTGACATCGAATTATGGATATGGGGAAGTTATTCTGTATGCGTCTCCCCTGTATATGCTTTTGAGCTTTCAGCAACTTCTTCTGTTCTTGCTTTATATCATCTCCATGTTTGTCCTTATCTGATGTCTTTTGAGTTGTCATTTCTTTCATCAGTAGAAATCGTGAATTTCTTAAATACACCATTTACAAATTTACATTTAGCAGATACTATGGGTCTTTGCACCTAGCTTGTATTGGCTTTTTTATGCTACTATAGGCTCCGTGCGCTGATGGGAGAAATGCACCGCTGCGTAAAGGTGTACAAATTGTACTTCAGGCTTGCCTGCCCCAAGCTGCTCTGCAACAAGCAAAGCAGCTTAGCTTGAGCGTCAGCGAAGCAAGAGTGCACGCGTACTGAGCTGCTAGTCATAGCAAACCAAAACCTGGGTTTCCCTAAGCCTGACAGGTTGCCTGGGACCCGTTCGGACCGCCGGGCTTGACAAGAGAGAACGTGAAGTTTGCTATTGATGCGACGTGATTGTGCCGTTATATGTTAGTGTAGCTACGTATTGCGTCGAGTGCAGCTCTGTTGTAGTTAGAGGTGCAACCAGCAGGAAAATGAACAAATCAACCGTAAAGGAAATCGAAGAAAAATTAAAAAGTGGTGGATTTATTCCAGCAATAAAACAGGGCTCAAGTCTAGCATGGGAAAAATGTTCAGGTGTTTATGAACAGGTATCAAATAAGCCAGTAGGTTACTCGCAATATAATTTTTGCAAAAAGCTACTCAACACCCATTCAGGGACCTCAAGTATGTTGTGACATGTCTGCAAATTTGACCCAAATTTTTCACAGTCTAATAATATTTTGAAAGAGGACAAGGACTTGGTGACTGACAAGTGCGTGGAAATGTGCGCCAAGGAATTGAGACCGTTTACAACTATTGAGTCCGACTCGTTGGCTGAATGGTCAGCGTACTGGCCTTCGTTTCAGAGGGTCCCGGGTTCGATTCCCGGCCGGGTCGGGGATTTTAACCTTAATTGGTTAATTCCAATAGCCCGGGGGCTGGGTGTTTGTGCTGTCCCCAACATCCCTGCAACTCACACACCACACATAACACTATCCTCCACCACAATAACACGCAGTTACCTACACATGGCAGATGCCGCCCACCCTCATCGGAGGGTCTGCCTTACAAGGGCTGCACCCGACTAGAAATAACCACACGAAATTTAAAAAAACAACTATTGAGGGTGAAGAATTTTTAAATTTAGGGCAAACGCTGATTGAAATGCGCAAAAAGTATGGCTCGGTGGATATTTAAAATGTTATCTCGAGTCACAGTTGCTAGGAAGGTACAACTTTCGCGGACAAAGTGCGCAGTAAAACGCTTCCTGATATAGTACGTGCTATTAAATCAGGTATCTGTGCGAGTACCACTGACCTGTGGACAGATAAGTACAAGGGTGTGCACTATATGTCTGTCACAATGCACTATATAAATAGAGATTGGTCTCTCAATAAGTACGGTATGTATTAATGTGTTCGGCCTTCCCTGACTGTCCAAAAACTGGTGAAAATATTCGCAGTGAAGTGGAAGATCGTTTGAAAGGACATGGCGTTGCTCATGAAGATAATTGCAAAATTACATTTGTAACAGGCCAGGGAAGAAACATTGTTAAGGTCCTCAGCATATACAAGCGTCTTTTATGCATGGCTCATATTATTAATACGGTCTTGAAGCATGTTCTGAGTGAACCCTTTTTGAAAGAAACAGTTCCTAATGTGTTAGCTGTTATCCATTCAGTGAAATCTCTGGTTTCGTACTTTAAAAGAAGAGGCATATGTGTGAGGTTACAATCATCTCTGAAACCCTATGTTTCCACTCGGTGGAACAGTTATTTTGACATGCTGCAATCAGTTCACTCCAAGATAGATGCTGTGAGAACTATTTTAGAGAAGGAGGGTGCCTCTGATAAAATGTTCGGTTATGATAAGGACATTACTGGCCTGCTTATAACATTTCTTAAGCTATTTAAGGAAGCCACAATTGATCTTAAGGATGATGAGGACCCGACTTTACATCTGGTCTTTCCGTGGTTTTATGCCTTAAAAGCCCATTGTACTCCACAGGATGACGATGAACAGCTAATATTTCATTTCTTTTAAATTTTAATGTTTTCATACTAAATGAATTTTCATTACTTGACGCTTTGGAAACAAACCGGTGGTGTCTTCCTGGAGCAGAAAATGGAAGTCACTATGTTACACAAAATTGCAACACTTTTGGTGCCTAAATATCGCACATTAAAGAAACTAAATGCAGGAGAACGAATGTCTGTTTTCGAGGCAGCTCGACAAATGTGTGCTGAAGGTAAGGTTCTCTGGTTATTATTATTATTATTATTATTATTATTATTATTATTATTATACCTATGCAAATGAGATATTTTTAACATTCTGTTATTAGCATAAAATATCAATAACTTGGGCAGATATATTTTCAGAGCAGCTACCCAATCAAAATAGACAAGAAGTCCCATCTTCATATGAAGAAAATTCAGTACAACGTAGGAAAACGAAATTTGATGATTGGGCAGAAAATTCGCCAATGATACATGGTGAGGTCAGTAGGTACTTGCAAGAAGGGTTTATTAGTAACGAAAATATACTGCGGTGGTGGAAAAATAATTCGCACAGGCTGCTCCGACTTGCCTTGTACCGTAGCGAAAAAGGTGCTTAACATACCCGCTACGAGTCTCTCCAGCGAGAGGGTCTTCAGCTGTTCGGGAAATTTTATCAGCGAAAACGTTCCCGTCTTTATAAAGACTTAATGGCATCATAGTAATACACACAAGCGATAATGTGTCCATGCATTAAATATTGGTATGCAGTATGCATAGTACGAGGCGACCACAAACTAAGAGAGCAAATGGTAAAATTACACTTCTAAACTGATTAGTTTTAATTTCTTTTGGTTTTGTGGGGAAGGGGTTCCTAAATTATTAAATGTATTTCAAAAAATTTACCTATAAAATTATTCTTTTAAAGATATTTATGACCTGTAGCTACATTACGTATATCTTTGTTTCTAATTTTCTCGAATAATAAATAATGCATTATATTTATGGTCATACTTCCATCAGCTGTCATTATGTTTATTTAAATATTCAAATATTTTGTTCAGAGAAACTACTTTTTATTAAGTAACTATGTTTGACAGAGAGAAATATTATTTGTTAATTAGTTACATAAGACGTCTGAATTACGAAATAAATTTAAACATAACTTTGTAATGATTAACATAATACTAAATAACCATACAAAATAATATTTGTGTTGACGAATCCTATATAAATTCTGGCATGTAACAACCCCTTTCCTGCCTGCATTCACGCGAGTCTCATATCAGCACAATCAATGAGCAAACATCGATTAACGCAGCAGGAAGAAGAAAGCAAGCAAGCAAGCTAACCTGTAGCCTGCCCAGGTTGGGCTGAGCTTGACCTGGCCAGGAGTGCAGCAGCCTGCCTGTACTGTTGTTTACGTGCGGCTAGCTTGCTTGCCTGCTCTCCAGGCAAGCATGGGCAAGTTAAATGCGGAGTTTGTACACCTCTACCGCTGCGCTGCGAGTGGCGAGCATTGCAAGTTTATGCGTTTCACCACGGCCGACTTGATGCGTCGCTCTAGCTAGCTCTAGGAGCGCAGCGAGGGATCCAGTCGGCCGTGGTTTCACCGTGCGCATATCCGCTGTCGGTCTCACCGCGTGCTAGCATGGCCTACTAAATAATAACAGTGGGATTTCAGAGTGTTTCATGCAACAGCAATTTCTTTTACAATAAAAGCAGTTCGCAGGAAATAGCAACAGAGCAATAACTGCAAATGCTATCAGAAAGGAACATTGGTTCACTAGATATCCTACCACTTCAGGATGGAGGCAACGTAGTAATTTATGTAGGCTATTAGTAGTGGGGATAAGGAGATTAGTGTTCATATAGCCTACACATTCATCAATGCTGTCTTCAAAAAAATAATATCCTTGGTCTATTTCTAATACGATATCATGTCAGCGTAGGTTAATGCTGCGAGGGAGGCGATTAATTTTAAATGTTAATTACTTTTTAACAAAATCATGCTTTATAAGAAAGGCCTTGGTACAATCGTTATTATTTCATGAAGGCGAATAATTGTTTCCATGAAGTGTAAGCATATTTCAGCTGTTGTTTATGTAGTTTGCTCAGAACATTAATAACTGAGGATCCAAAAGTCCTGACTCCACTTTACCCAGAAACCACCGGCAGAACTCAACACGCGAAATCACCTCGCGTACTGATCGACCGTGTGAATGGTCTCGACCTCGCATCTCAAACGTAGAGAAAGAGTAGAGGATTTTTTCTGATAAAAAGGCTCAGGCTTGATGTTGGACCTATTACAATTCCTAATATTGAAACCGCATGTACACTATCAACAATTATGCATGAGAAGAAAAGTTCAGAATCACTTAAAGTTGCCAATAAATGATTATTTATATTGTGTGCCTGTATTTAAAATATGCTCAAGTCCATCTCTGTAATATAACGGTTGACGCTAATAGTTGCCTTCCTTGGGGGCCCGAGCTTGAATCCTGACAATGCCAGAAACTTAAGACTGTTATGAGGGTTGGTATGTGGTTGAAACGGTGCATGCAGCTTATTTCAATTAGGGATGTGCTTGAAAAGGAATGCGCCACTTCCGGACGGGGACATGAATTTACGGATGTAAAATACGGTATTTCTGTGAGCTATTGATATTGCGTAATGGAGGCCTATTTGTGTAATTTTATTTGTCTACTGCCTTTCCAAATCCATTTAGTTAGGTTTTAACGGAATACCGGTACTATAAAATTTCACACTTTGGCATATAGTACAGCAAGCCTACGGCATGTTATTATTATTATTATTATTATTATTATTATTATTATTATTATTATTATTATTATTCTACTGGCTATAATTAAGACCATGGCAATACAATACAATACAATGTGTATCTATTATGATGCGTGAGATCCAAAAAAGATGGCGTACTGCAGCTTGCTTTGCAGGTATAACATTGCTATAATAATTTGTTTCTAATTGTTTACCTATTTGTAACATGTTGTAAAGAGTTATTTTGTATTAATTAATATGTATAAATCCCGAATTACTTCTTGCGGTTTTCTGCTATGATCCACCGTCTTTTCAAATGCATTTCGTGAGGTTGTGAAGAAAACCTTTGTATCACAGTATCTATTAATGCAGCCAACAACAAGCATATAGTTCTGCCCGAAAATGATGACATTAAAAAAATCTGAAGACTGCATTTGAAAATGATTCTTCTTCTTCTACTACTACTTATTCTCTTTCTTAATTTATTTATTGGGTTCCGCTTTCGCGTTATACCCAGCCACTAGTCGTTTTATCGAGTAAAGTCAAAACTATGAAGGATGATATATTAATTGTACAAGGGGGGGGGGGGGGTGAGATAACAAATTAGCTGAAAAAACATACGTAGGTATCATATACTTCGTAAAAAACGAAACAAAAACAAACTTGGGATAGAGAATGTACAGTGACACAAGGTTCTACTCTTCACGTCAGTGTAACCCATCACGGCGGCTATCTACATCACAATTATGACAGGATCAACACATAGTGAATGTGGTCTTAGATTCTAATAATGGCTTTAGACAAATAGAAAGGGATTCAGCGAAAGAGGGCCACTGTAAAATGGTTGAATATATGTATGTAAACATCACATACATTCCAGCTTCTTATGGTCAGCTGTTGATGAAGGTGCCCCTAAGTAGTTCTCGCAATCTCCACCCGCAGCAGCACATTGCTATACGCACGGAGCCTATAGTTTCTGAAAGTAGGGCAGCGCTTGAAGTAAACTGTGTGGATATCCAGTTTTTTTTGGGGGGGGGGGGGTTACGTCGCCCCGACACAAATAGGTCTTATGATGACGATGGGATAGGAAAGGCCTAGGAGTTGGAAGGAAGCGGCCGTGGCCTTAATTAAGTTACAGCCCCAGCATTTGCCTGGTGCGAAAATAGGAAACCACGGAAAACCATCTTCAGGGCTGCCGACAGTGGGATTCGAACCCCCTATCTGCCGGATGCAAGCTCACAGCCGCGCGCCTCTAACCGCACGGCCAACTCGCCGGGTTCTAGTTTCTTAAAAGCCTTTCAAGGCTTCTCTAGTACCCTTGATCGGACTTTATTGAAGAAGTCCTTTTATTTTTGCTGTCAAAGTTGAATACATTTTCTGTATAATAATGGCGTCTTTTCGAGGTGTGTAAACCAACAATTGGACTTTCGGATGCGATCCTAAACCGAACTGCTTAGAACCGATTCTAACCCTCAGAGACCTTATTGCTGTGACGTCTACCAGAATACTGTAGTTTCATAGGTCTCCGGGAGATATTGTCAAGCGATATAGCGACATGGTAGTCGTCAAAAGTATCTCAGCTTCAGCCATTGGCCTCCATGTAAGTGTCACGTTCTAAAACATTTCACTTTCATATTTCTCGGATCATTGAACTTCAGGGCAACTGTCACTAAATTCTACCTCCTTATTTCACAAACTCAGAGCAACGGGTAAATCACTGCGCCTCTGAGATCGACTGTTGAGTAAAACAGGACATTGATACTAAGTCGTTAGACAGGAATATCAACATAACATTTAAATCATTCGAGATTGATAATGACTTTAACCGGGCTGAATGACTCAGACGGTTCAGGCGCTGGCCTTCTGACCCCAACTGGGCAGGTTCGATACTGGCTCAGTCCCGTGGTATTTGAAGGTGCTCAAATATGTCACAGCCTCGTGTCGGTAGATTTACTGACACGTAAAAGAACTCCTGCGGGACTAAATGTCGGCACCTCGGCGTCTCCGAAAACCGTAAAAGTAGTTAGTGGGACGTAAAGCAAATAACGTTATAATGGCTTCATTAACAGCAATGATCATTATCCGACGTTACATAATACAGAGTCCGCCTCTGTGGAGTAGTGGTTAGTGTGATTAGCTGCCATGCCCGGAGGCCTGGGTTCGATTCCCGGCTCTGCTACGAAATTTGAAAAGTGGTACAAGGGCTGGAACGGGGTCCACTCAGGGTCGGGAGGTCAGTTAAGTACAGGGGGTTCGATTCCCTTCTCAGCCATCCTGGAAGTGGTTTTCCGTGGTTTCCCATTTCTCCTCCAGAAATGCCGGGATGGTACCTAACTTAAGGCCACGGCCGCTTCCTTCCCTCTTCCTTGTCTATCCCGTCCAATCTTCTCATCCCCCACCAAGACTCCTGTTCAGCACAACAGGTGAGGCCGCCTGAGCGAGGTACGGGTGTCCTCCCCAGTTGTATCCCCCGACCCAGAGTCTGAAGCTCCAGGACACTGCCCTTGAGGCGGTAGAGGTGGGATCCCTCGCTGAGTCCGAGGGAAAAACCGACCCTGGAGGGTAAACAGATGAAGAAGAAGGCATAATAGAGAACTAAACAGTCCTGATTTTACTGTACGGCTAAAACGCAGAATTCTTAGCGGCTTATCCACTCTTAGGTTGCTCAAGGAAATATATCAGGCATAAAATAAATAAATAAATAAATAAATAAATAAATAAATAAATAAATAAATAAAGGTGCTTGAGAGTGGGCGCTTCTCCTCTAAGACGGAAGGGTAATCTGCTGCGGCCTCAGGGTGAGCTACTTGTTCGGTAAGGGAACTGATGGATGAAAGGTAACGACTTCGTAGAGTATAGGCTACTAAAGGTATTGGAATTAACTGTTAGGGATATGGATTAGCACACTGGCCAATACAGTAAGAAGGAACAAAATGCAGGAAAAATATATGCATTTTTGTTCATATTATTAAAGTCACTGCTATGAAAGAAAATAATATGTCAACTTTGATTAACTATATAAGTTAACGTCAAGCTGCTACAGATCTCTTTAACGCTGGTCATATTTTCATTTTGTTATTTACACTGACTGACAGAGCAAATGCAACACCAAGAAGGAGTGGTCAGAACTTTATGCCAGTTGCAGGGTAGACTGACTTCACTGAGGTATGCTCATGATGTGAAATGCGCCGCTGTGCTGCGCACGTAGCGAACGATAAATGGGACACGGCGTTGGCGAATGGCCCAAATCGTACCGTGATATCTCAGCCGACAGTCATTGTAGAACGTGTTGTCGTGTGCCACAGGACACGTGTATAGCTAAGAATGCCAGGCCGCCGTCAACGGAGGCATTTCCAGCAGACAGACGACTTTACGGAGGGTATGGTGATCGGGCTGAGAAGGGCAGGTTGGTCGCTTCGTCAAATCGCAGCCGATACCCATAGGGATGTGTCCACGGTGCAGCGCCTGTGACGAAGATGGTTGGCGCAGGGACATGTGGCACGTGCGAGGGGTCCAGGCGCAGCCCGAGTGACGTCAGCACGCGAGGATCGGCGCATCCGCCGCCAAGCGGTGGCAGCCCCGCACGCCACGTCAATCGCCATTCTTCAGCATGTGCAAGACACCCTGGCTGTTCCAATATCGACCAGAACAATTTCCCGTCGATTGGTTGAAGGAGGCCTGCACTCCCGGCGTCCGCTCAGAAGACTACCATTGACTCCACAGCATAGACGTGCACGCCTGGCATGGTGCCGGGCTAGAGCGACTTGGATGAGGGAATGGCGGAACGTCGTGTTCTCCGATGAGTCACGCTTCTGTTCTGTCAGTGATAGTCACCGCAGACGAGTGTGGCGTCGGCGTGGAGAAAGGTCGAATCCGGCAGTAACTGTGGAGCGCCCTACCGCTAGACAACGCGGCATCATGGTTTGGGGCGCTATTGCGTATGATTCCACGTCACCTCTAGTGCGTATTCAAGGCACGTTAAATGCCCACCGCTACGTGCAGCATGTGCTGCGGCCGGTGGCACTCCCGTACCTTCAGGGGCTGCCCAATGCTCTGTTTCAGCAGGATAATGCCCGCCCACACACTGCTCGCATCTCCCAACAGGCTCTACGAGGTGTACAGATGCTTCCGTGGCCAGCGTACTCTCCGGATCTCTCACCAATCGAACACGTGTGGGATCTCATTGGACGCCGTTTGCAAACTCTGCCCCAGCCTCGTACGGACGACCAACTGTGGCAAATGGTTGACAGAGAATGGAGAACCATCCCTCAGGACACCATCCGCACTCTTATTGACTCTGTACCTCGACGTGTTTCTGCGTGCATCGCCGCTCGCGGTGGTCCTACATCCTACTGAGTCGATGCCGTGCGCATTGTGTAACCTGCATATCGGTTTGAAATAAACATCAATTATTCTTCCGTGCCGACTCTGTTTTTTCCCCAACTTTCATCCCTTTCGAACCACTCCTCCTTGGTGTTGCATTTGCTCTGTCAGTCAGTGTACTTCAGAAACGGCAAATCGTGTAATAATCACACGAAAGTAGGCAGTCTGAAGAAATATTTAAATTACCTGTCTGCGGAGATCTATAGAACGATAGATATGGCAGAATGGCTACCATTGCGATGAACCTGGACTGACTGACTGACTGACTGACTGACTGACTGACTGACTGACTGACTGACTGACTGACTGACTGACTGACTGACTGACTGACTGACTGACTGACTGACTGCAAAAGTTTTCATTCCACGCCCTGAAGGGTAACGTCCGCCCTCAGGCCAGGAGGTTTGGAACGGTGAAGGTGATGTATGGAGGTGAGGGGTTGGTGCTCGTGGCATGTAGGCCTGTCATCGACATGGCTTTCAACACTGAAGTTCGTCGTGAGAGTTCACTCGGTACAGGTATCGAAATTGCATCTTGCAGTTTTGGTTATTACTTTATAATTGTTGTAGAACACTTCCACATGCGATAATATTTGAACATTAACACACCCTGACCATTCATTATGAAGTTACAGTAGTCGACAGTCTTTTGAGCATAATTACGCCGGGCTGAGGAGTTTAGTCGGTAGAGCGCTGGCCTCCTGACCTCCACTTGGCAGTTTCGATCCCGGTTCTGTCCTGTAGTATTTGAAGGTGCTCAAATACTTCAGCCTCGTGTCGGTAGATTTACCGGCACGTAAAAGAACTCCAGCTGGGGTAAATTCCGCCACATTGGCGTTTCCGAAAACCGTAAAAGTAGGTAGTTCGTTGAACATAGAAATAATAATAATAATAATAATAATAATAATAATAATAATAATAATAATAATAATAATTCGTTTTGTCTTTCTTTCTTTCTTTCTTTCTGAATCTGTTTACCCTCCAGGGTTGGTTTTCCATCGAACTCAGCGAGGGATCCCATCTCTACCGCCTTAAGGGCAGTGTCCTGGAGAGTGAGACGTTGGGTCGGGGATACAACTCGAGAGGAGGACCAGTACCTCGTCCATGCAGCCTCACCTGCTATGCTGAACAGGTGCGGTGCGCGGGGATGGGAAGATTGGAAGGGATAGACAAGGAAGAGGGAAGAAAGCGGCCGTAGCCATATGTTAGGTACCATCCGGGCATTTGCCTGGATGAGAAGTGGGAAACCACGGGAAGTCACATCGAGGATGGCTGAGGTGGGATTCGAAACCCCTCTACTCAGTTGGCCTCCCGAGGATGAGTGGACCCCGTTCCAGCCCTCGTACTTCAGAGCCGGGAATCGATCCTGGGTTTCGAGGGTGGCAGCTAATCACACTAACCACTACACCACAGAGGCGGACTAGTTATTTAAATAATAATCAGTACCGTATCTGAAAATGTGGTTTCTTTATTACTTCCTCTTCATTTGTATAATACTATTAGATTAACAAGCTGCAGGCAACAGGGGCGTAGCCAGGGTAGGGGTACTGGGGATTATAACCACCTCCACCCCTATAGAATTTTTACAAAAGAAAGTAAACAGAAACTGACAATAAACAAGTGGCCAAAGCTATTGAGTCCACTGCGCAAAAGGCACCACTAGGTAGAGCACGCGAGTTGACTGTCCTTTGTTTAATAAGTAGAAGTGAGTAGAATAACACTCCTGCCAACTGTTGCTTGTTGGTTTGATATGGCTATAATTCTTTTTCTTACCGTGCGGACAGTATGCGCCGCGGCGATAGAAACGAGTCTCTGGAAGGGAGTAAGGGGCCACTGTTCTCATGACGCGAGATTGGCCTAGATGTGCAAAAATACGTTAAAGCTAATAAATGACCTTTATTTCTTGCCGTAAGCCCCGAGATTAAAGGAGGAATTGGCCCTTTTAAACTTCACTGGCCACTTCAATATTTTTTCTTCTGCAATGGTTGGTAACAAAGTCACGGCCTCTTCATTGGTGTCAATGACGTCATCTTCTTGCATACGTCAATCAGTCCCCGTTATAGTACCGCATAAGCAATGGGCTATGGCGCCTAAAACAGTATTTTGGTTATAAAAGTAAACATACTTGTAGAGGTGGGTCGTTTGGTCCCTGACAAGCGTATTGAACACATCTCCTTTCCAGAATCATTTTTAGGTAAGAATAGCAGCACTGAAACTAACATATTATGTAATAATCCTTGCGGAGTGCAATCTATATTTTTACCATGAAGTGAAAGTCGACTGAATGTGTTGAGTTTGATCTTTTGAACATTCAAAAAGACATCATTGTAAAATCAACAGATCTCTTGAATCTATTTTTCTAAGCAGCCACGAAAGTTGGATTTTACATTGTAATCTGTACATACCATCCACTGTAAAATGGTTGACCTTGATCGTATTGTCCTTATTCTGTATTTTAATGTAAGATTTTGTTGTGTGCCGGTACTGCAACCTGAATATCAGCATAATACAGTTTTATCTGTGTCCTTATAATGACACTCATGCCTGCGCACACCACATACGCACGAACACCTCATTGTGTTCTATCATCATTTTGTAACTATAACACCCGCCCTATAACCGGCCGACCCTGCCTATGCTACTGGCAGGCAATGGACTTTACGAATTAGAAGTTGCTTCGGCTACGCACTCGACACATTACGTTACCACGCCCCCTTCTTTACTGCCTTCAAAAAACATGGCGGAAGCTGCTTTCAAGTTTCTTCAAAGATGACAGGTCATCCGCCAGTCTATGTAGTATAATGCAGGTCGTCGGTAACGGTACCCTCGAGGCCTGTTTTCACATGTAGGATTGTGTTGTGGTCATGTGGTCTTTGTTCATTGCATCTGTGCTCACAGGTTGGAGACATGGTTTATGTCCACGTGCAAAGGCAACGTGCTCCGCCTATTTGTTTACATCAGGATTAAACCCTCGTGGAAAGACATATAATTTTCACATGTGGTACTGTGCTGAGACCAGGCGACGACTGTGTGGGCCGTAATCGCTCTGCCTGGCGATCCATGGCAGCACGGTACCAACACGGTAGAGGCACAGTCCTACATGTGAAAAAAACTAAATTGCTGTTCAATGCAAATGGTTTATACTGTTTGGCGATTGCGGGCGACACAGCACAGTCCTACATGTGAAAACAGGCCGTTGGTCAGCTGCAGTCTGTCCCACCATACTTGAGAGTCGGAGTAAGCAATCTGTGCTAGGTTTGATTTTAGGAACACCCTCTCTATATGAACATCTGCGCAAAAATTAACGTTGCTCAACTTTCATCGTTTGGAAGAAATGTAACAAGGTTAACATATTCATTATTAGCAATATAATTTGAGTATTCTTTGTTCTTCCCACACGTATATACAAATACATTACATCTCCCCGATGTAGGGAGGCAAGTCACTTAACGGAAGAGTTTGCGGGAAACTACGTTCCGTTTCGCAAACTTACTTACTTACTTACTTACTAAAATGCTTTCATTCCTCCCCTGAAGGGGGAGGCGGGCCTCTTAGACGGTGACGCCCTCTCTCAGGCCGGGAGATTTGTTATGATGAAGGAGATGTGCGGAGAAGGTGAGGGGGTTGGCGGCCGTGACCTATACTAGGAACTGTCCCGGCATTCGCCTTAGTGCAGGAGAATAGAAAGCCACGGAAAACCATTCTCAGGATAGCCGACGGTTGGGGCCAGCCGTGAAGTCCAGCCTTGTCCCGTCTCCCGAATGCAGAGACGTAGAGCCACGGTAGAGCCGATCAGAGTGCAGAGCTGTTGGACCACGTTTTTTAATCGGGGGCGGGGGCGAAGTCCGCTCCCCCCGCGTGACCATCGACTCAATCTACATGGCCTCCGACATGCTATTATTTCTAAGAAGAAAGAGATAGCAGGGAAGAGTGGGAAGTGATGCAAGGAGTATCCGCCGGTTTCCGAGTCAGACTCGCTGCCACGGCAAGAGTTTGTATTGGTTGGATAGTGTTAAGGTGTGGTATTGAAGGGTCAGGGGAAAACCACATAGGCAGAAAGAGAAATAGCCTACATGTAAAACCTGACATCTTTTGATAGCACATGCAAGGATGTGGGCTGGAAAAAGGTCCAGTGGTAGTTTTAGTTGAGAAGAGGTACCATGCACCAGCTAGCCATGAACCATAGTCTCGCCGTTCCATCTGCCAGGGGAGCAGTCCGTCTGGGCACTGCCGTGACTAGCGCGGGCCTTGCCGGCTGCGGAGCCATGAGTCGGGTACCAGTAGGGCCTGCCGCACAGCACCACCTCCTTGGGGTCCCACGTACCAGTCTCCGATCCCGGAGAATGAGGCCAAGCCCGCCGAGGCGGGGCCTCCTGGAATGGGGTGGGTCGTGACGCCGGGCCTCCTTCCTCTCTGCCCGCGCCATGACCCGGTAGACTGGGCAACTTCGATGGGAGGCCGGGTGGTCCCCCGCGCAGTTGGCGCACACCGGCGCCTCCTTAAGTGTTGCGCAGGCCGTGTAGTGGTGATCACCACCACAACGGTTGCACTTCACTTGGAGCCCGCAGCTCTCTTGCCGCTGGCCCCACCTCAGACAGCGGAAACACTGCAAGAGCTGCTGAGGGGGACGTTTCCATCTCACCTGACTGCCGCTACCCGCTGAGTTCCTCTCCTGATTTGCTCCTCGGTAGACTGCTGTCCTGGGAGCAGTCCTGGGTTGCGGCTGGGCGGCCCTCTCCTGGTGGGCCGGCGTCTTCTTCCTCCTGGTCCCGGGGCGGCGTCGTCTTTTTCCCGGGGGTTTCTTCTCGGCAGGGGAAGAGGCCTCGTCCTGGTGGCCCTCCTCCCGACCTGGTGACCTCGGGGTAGAAGGTTGTCCCGCTGCGTCGCCGTCTTCTTCCTCCTGGTTGGCGGTGGTGGCGTCGGTGGGTGCTAACACTCGACTGAGTTCCCTGCCCTGTGGGGCGCACGTCGATGTCAGCAGCTCGACAAGCACGCTGGCAGGCTGGGCCTGGACAGCAGCTTCAGAACTCCATGGGGCTTCCTCCTCCATAGCCGTGCTGCAATCCGCCGTCACGGGCGCTTTCCTGGATTGCGCCTGGTTAACAGCCTGTTCCTGGTAAGCCTGGGTCTGCGTCCACTTCGTGAAGGTGGTCCATGGAGGAGCGGTCTGCGTCCACTTCGCAGTACCGAGCCGCTCAGCCTGGGTCGCACAGTCGCGGCGCTCCACCTCCGTGGTAGCGTCGCTGGTCGCCGGCTGGGTGGCCTGGACTAGGTCGGTGTTAACCGCCCTATGCCTTAGCCTCCTCGGCGGCTGGGTGATGGCCTCCCTAATCTCCGTCTCGGCCCTCGCTGGTAGGCGGGTGACTTGGAACAGAGTGGAGAGCTCCCTCTCCGCGTCGCGCATCCGCTCCTGGTCGTGGTGTGTAATGATGAGGCCTCCTGGTAGGAAGCTTTCGACGGCCATCGTCGACAGGATCCTGCCTCCGTGGCGGGGCGCCGCATTCTGTCCAGTTATAGGCCCCGTTCAGAAGATAAAGGGCGCCCCGGCCTGTAGTACACCGGGTCGGAGTAGCCCTCGGAGAATAAGAAGCCGTTAGAGGGGTCGCACCCGTTCCTGTACGGCTCAGTCTCCACCTCGATCTCCGGCGCCTCCTGCTCCAGCTCCGGCTCGGGTGCCGGGGTCTCTGGCTCCGTGCTGATCTCCGTCGCTGGTGGGGCTCGGTTGAAGAGGTTCCGGACCATGAGCCCGAACTCCCTCGCAACCTCTTCGGGCTTCCTCGGTTCCATCTGTCTGCCCTCTGTTGTCCGCAGTAGTCCTCCTGAAATAGAAATCCTGAAAGAGAAGCGAGCACTGAGAAGTGCTCAGTTTAGACAAATGCTCCTTCGGATAAGTACTAATAAGTACAGTTGCCTGGCTTGCACTGCGGAAGTACAGTTCGCCTGGCGAGGAGAGGGACAGCGGAGCGAGAGACACGTACGTGTTCTCGCTAGCACAGTCAAGCTTGGACCACGAACCGGCCCTGACCACTTAAAGGCCGAGACCCACTCTGCATCCACCGACGCCTTTTCGCAAACATTATTCTTTGAACCCAGTAGCCTAGTGTTTAGCGATCCGAAGCACGTGTGTCCAGTTTCCTTACTTGCTTGTCTTCAGTTTACTGTGAATAAAAGCGTTTGTCATTTATATTGTTGAATATGTTGGAAGCGCAAACGTCCGTGCAGTGTGTGTGTGTGTGTGTGTGAGAGAGAGAGAGAAAGTGCCGTAATTATAAACCATGTGTGAACTAGGCCAGTCTGTGATTAAAGATATAAAAAAGGAAAACCACTGATGAGTAGCGAGAAGACATGTGTGTTAAATGTGTTTTCCAAATTTCGTGAAGAAAATCCTGGAAGTACTCCGGATGTAGTAATACGTGCTAAGGTTGATAGAAAACTGGTTACTCCTAAGAAAACAAGTAAAGCGACAAAGCTAAGTGAAATATAAGACAGTTTTACAAAAGACGTTATCCGTAAAAATATTCACGACTTCTTTTTAAGAAAGAAAGTACCAAGTCTCAATAAAATATTAGCTTCAGTTAATAGTGACGATATACCGAGCTCGATAGCTGCAGTCGCTTAGGTGCGGCCAGTATGGTAGTAGTAGGTTCGATAGATTTTCTGCCAGAAATTTCAACAGTGATTTCATCCTGTTTTGTATTGAAACAAAACCAATATTTTGTAAACTAAGAGGTTCGCAACCTCACTATGTGCGCTTATTGTTCATTTCCACCTGTATAATTTGTTTTCATTTCTTTTCTTCTTAGGTTAACACAGTTTTTAGTTTCAGTTATTTTTTTATTAACCCTTATTTCACTGAATTCTGTCGCAGTGAGTTGTTTTTTGCTCCACACGATGATGTAAATATTGTATATTGTGCTAATTTAGTTTCTGTCTAGGCTCTCCTTTGTTTTTCATTTGTTCTTTCATTCCGTTTTTCTGGCATTTTTAGCTTATATTATGTAAATTATTTCACCCGCCCCCTTTTTCACTGAGGATGGCTCAAACGAGCCGAAACATGTTTGAATTTTGATTACGCCGTCTAATGATGGAATATACAATGTATTGAATAAGGAGGATACACTCATTTTTTCACCATTGTAAAGTAAAACATTCTTACAGAGACAGTCAGAAATCATTAGAGTTATTTTCTCTTCGGACTTGTTGTTTTGTCTTAGTTTTTACTCTTAAAAGTAGTAATGTGAAGTTATAATAAATCTCACACTATTCTAGTGCAACCAAAGTGGTGAGCCCGACGTGATCTGAACAATACCGTACGGTATTATTTTTTCAGTAGTGGTACGCGAATTATTCAGCATGTTGCAACCAGAAAATCAACGCAAAGAACAAGAATTTTCCAGGTAGAGTGTTATAATTCCTCCTTTCTGGAAAGTAAACCCAGCTTCATGGTTCGTCTAAATCGAATCACAATTTATAACTGCTAGAATTACAGCTGATTCTACAAAATACCATTACGTTGTCGGCGTAATCAAAAGCGGCATACATGACGCAATCAGTGATTTTATTTTAAATCCGCCAAGGTCTGACATGCTTGCTACCGTAAAAATATCGGTTGTTACAGAAATATTCTCACACTGAAGAGCAACGATTAAAAGAACTAGGACAAACAACAAGTTCAATGAGAAAATAACTCTAATGATCTCTGACTGTCTTTGTGGAATGTGTCTTCTATACTCTTTGACACTGCATTCTTTCTTCATCGGAAGTGCTGCCACATCACATAAGTAGTTGGGAATATTCCAGGAAGAACAAGAACAAGAATAAGAACATTATTTTTGGTTTTATGATTATGACTGAAACAACTGTAGAGACAATCAAATGCCAATCATCTCTAATAAGAGGAGTCGTTAGCCTGAAGCCAATTTACATTTTTTTCCCCCTAAGTGTTTACTCGTTTGCTGCTATTTGGTACAAACTAAGAGAAAATAATCAAAATAACAGCCTAATCCATGCACGCCACTATTACACCACCAATTGACCATTAACTCACTTTTTAATCCTTAAGTGTGAGTAATTTTTTAATGTTGGGTTCTTTGGAAAGTTTCCAGAAAAGGTAACGTGATGAAAAGAGATTTCAGAAGTTTTCCTTTAAACTAAATGAGTGGGCACTCGGCTTGGTTACGTACCTGTGGGGCTTGCATTCGGGACATAGTGGGCTCGAACCCCAATATCGGCAGTCCTAAATATGGTTCTCCGCGGTTTCCCATTTTCGCACAAGGCAAATTCTGGGGTTGTATTAAGACCACGGTCGCTTCCTCCCCAGTCCTTGTCTTTTCTCATCCCATGGTCGCCGTAAAACCTTTCAGTGTCGGTGCGACTTAAAAGCAAATAGTAGTTTAAAAAATTATAGCAGACCCTTTCCATTTTGTTGAATGTTGCACATTCGTCATCCCACGTCATGAATAAATATGCGAGTGAAATAACAGTGATCCACAATGAGAGTATAAAGACCCGTGAGAGAGTGGATTTGAAAGTCTTCTTTCACTATTCGTGATCTCGACATTAAGTGAGATTGAGTGGCTAACAGGAATTAACAGGGTATCATGAATTTGGTCCCAAGCACCCTTATCATATATGAACTCGGTCCCAAGCACCCTTATCATATATGAACTCGGTCCCAAGCACCCTTATCATACATGAATTCGGTCCCAAGCAACCTTATCATACATGAACTCGCCCCCACCAATGGCATGCTTTCGTCCCTGGGATTTCCATCGCATTCGTATTTTAACACAGTTATTCGCCCCCAGCCGTCCGGGTAGAAACATTCCCCTTTCCATTTCAAACAGACCGAGGAAAGTCTGCACGGATACTGAGGAACAAAAAGGAATTAATAAAAGGTACTTTTTCAGTGGGATGATTTCAAAGGTATATTTAAAGATCCATGTAAAATGGAACGCATATACTATGACATTTATTCGGGAGATGGTGTGTTCGAACGCCACAGTTGGCAGCCCTGTAGATGGTTTTCCGTGGTTTCCCACTTTCGCGCTAGACAAATGCTGGGGGTGTACCTTAAATAAGGTTACGGCTGCTACCTTCCCAATCCTAGTCCTTTCCCATCCTTGTGTCGCCGAAAACCTCCGATATGTTAGTGCGACGTTAAGACCTCTAGCAATATGACATTTAAAAAGGAGGATCAAAAGTAGGAATGCTTTAAGCATTACATACCAAAGGAATGTCAGAAAGAGTTCATCTTCATTTCGGGAGAAGTTCAAAAGCAACACTCCTAACGAAATCCTTTATATTCTATAATTGTATTTCTAATGCATGTCTCATTTTCGTGGGTATTCAGGGGCGCCGGCTTTTGAAAATTAGTGGGCGTGCTCTAACTCAGAGTCCAGAAAGGGGGAAAGACCTCGGAAAATGTTGAAATTTAGTCTTCAGAAAAATGCAGGTTTTTAGTTTTTTAATTTAATAATTTCGTGTGGCTATTTCTAGCCGAGTGCAGCCCTTGTAAGGCAGACCCTCCGATGAGGGTGGGCGGCATCTGCCATGTGTAGGTAACTGCGTGTTATTGCGGTGGAGATTAGTGTTATGTATGGTGTGTGAGTTGCAGGGATGCTGGGGACAGTACAAACACCCAGCCCCCGGGCCACTAGAATTAACGAATGAAGGTTAAAATCCCCGACCCTGCCGGGAATCGAACCCGGGACCCTCTGAACCGAAGGCTAGTACGCTGACCATTCAGCCAACGAGTCGGACAGTTTTTTAATGGAAAACATGAACTGTTGTTTTTATAAGGCGCTCTTCCATTAATAATGATATGACTGTATAATGTTACTTTCCTTTTTCCTTCCGTCAGTATTATGTGATTTAAATGTTTCGCCATGAACAGTGGAACATTGTGTGAGATGTTCCGGCCTAAGGTTAAATTACTGAAATTCTACCTTCGGGGTAAATTGTAATTATTTTTGGAAACCATTTTCAATTTTTAAAGGTGTATTTTGTTGACTATTTGGGCTCTAATTTTCATCTGAATTGTTAAGTAAACTTATTGAATTGGAATCACCATTGATTTCGCTTCTTCAGCATTGCCAATACCTTTTACCGCCTGGATATGGTTCCTAGCCGCTTTCCAACTATCCTTTCTTAGCCGTCATGTTGGTTAACCTGTTCGTTATTGTTTTCTGTGCTTAATGTGCGTATGGTTTTTAATTTCGTGCATATTATTATCATGTCCCTTTGCTTTAATTTGTGTTGGTGTGTAACAATGTGGTTGCACAATGGTAGCAATTATTATTATTATTATTATTATTATTATTATTATTATTATTATTATTATTATTATTATTTGTAGCCGTATTTACCCCGTAAGCGTTCACACAATAGCTGAGACGATAAGACTGTTATTAGTATGCTTACAGCAAATACATGCATCATGTAGTGATTACAGCTGAATAACTATTAATACCAGAATGTATACTACTGTAGGCCTAAGTGCTGTACATAAAACAATATTACTTATATTATTTCAGATGCAGTTCCATCAGCGTTGCCTGGATATCCCCCATATCCTTCCAGAATTTCAACATCAAGAGAAAATCCTGAGAACCGCAGAGAACGACTGGAAAATAAATTTCTGAAGTCCAGCATCGAGGAAAGCTTTATTGTTCAGGAAGAATGCATTAAAATGATTTCCTTTAGTAACCTAATCGAACTTCAAGCAAAGATTGAATTACAGCCTGAGCGGGTAATGGTGAAAAAATCATGTGTGTCTTATGTTGATACGTGATGTTCCATATCTTAAGATTGTGTGTATATTGTTATCAATGAAGAATTATTTTTATCGGTGTTTACTGAAGGCCCACTGTTGAATCAGGTAGACAGTATGAAACTTCCAGTAATAATTGTAACCAAGTAACCAGTACTAACCATTTACATTCTATACTTGAAGATGTGATCATTCAGTTTAATGACTTGTGTAATTCAACAAATGAGAAAATCAATGCTAAGCAGGATAATTGTATGCTTCATAAAGCCGAGGGAATTCAATTGTTGATGGAACAGTTTTGTTTTCTCAAGCACACCAAATCCAACTTAAGATACTCATGTGCGGTCAATATCAACTCATTGTTATTGACACTTAAGAAGCACATCTGGTATGATACTTCCACGTGAGAACATAGTAGATATAGTAGTAACTCTACTGCCTCACCAATTGCCGAGCTAAAGTCAGCTAACTTCTTGAGTTATCGCGCTAGGAAAGTTAAATTCTTAGATAATGAAGACAAAGATGTTCTTTTAATAGATGAAATTACGCCAGTAAAAAATGTTAAGGCAGATGATTTGCACGCATTTACTAAGTCGGTGATTTTAAGGTTAGGGGAGATAGTACTACGGGTAATTGGAGTGATTGCGGATAGTAATTCCATCAATAAGAGAGCTATCGCCTTCTTTAGTGATTCTCCTGAGCTCAAAATTACGACCACCACAAACAAAGCATGACAGAGAGACGTCCATATTTTATATTGCACTTTAAATGTGTAAGAAATAATTGGCTTAACCAGAAGGGACAAGTAATGACATTTTCAACAGTTCAGTGATAATGTTTCGGAAGGAATAGCTACCGGTACTTTGGAGTCCTCGAAAACACTTCATGCTTTAGAGAAAGATACGCAACATTCTCTCGATGCTGTTTTGGGGATGATGACATAAAGGCTTGAATGAAAATGTACTGCCTGTGTTATTCGACATAAGGGGTTATTGTTCTTGTAGATATATACAAGAATTTAAGTGTGGCTCTTGTAAGGTTTTTGTATCTGCTGCTGATAACGAAATTCAAGATAATAGAAATAACTTTATCAGACAAGTATGTTTTCCAAGCTCAGATGTAATAGCGTATGTATCCTATGTCTTTTTTTTTTTTTGTAACATAAAATCCCTAGGTGACAAGGAAGAGTTGTTCTTGAATCAAACATGTCAGCGAAACATTTCGTACCGGATCTCACTTCCTATTATACCAAAAAATTTGGTTTTATTTGTTCATAGTTGTACTACTGGTCATACTGTCCTTGATATTATAGATCCCATTTTAAATAATCTGTGAATATCTTGTTACGTAATTACGTAAAGAAATGTAATGAATGTACAAAGGGAGAAAGTGTCACCAAGTACAAAAAATTGAAAGTGTTCCTAAAATTGTGTGTGTGTATTTTTTTTGAACCACCACTCTTTATCAATAGTTATTTCCTCCTCCTCCCTCCCTGCTTTTATTTCTTCCTTCATGAGCAACCGTAAAATTCCAATATAATTATACCAAGGATTGTGATAATGGACTGAGGGTGGGTAAATCAGCACCTACAAGAACGGCTTATGTACTAACCAAGGAGACCTTCTATGTTGAGGACCTGAGGAACCATTTGTTCCTGCCATCTACTGAACAATATGCAAAACATCTGGAGAGAAGAGTATCTAAGAGTAAAGAGATAGAGATAGACTTCTACGCTACAAGCGCCATGTTAGAGAGAAACTGGATGAAGGAAAACCAGGAACTCAGATACGTTGTGACCCGATACGCCATCCACGGCATTCATTACAAAATATGCGCGACCAAATCAATCTTAGCGAAAATTGTATATGTGAGCTGTGTAATCAAGAATGTGACAGATATCACTTAACAATGTGCACAAAAAGAACAATGTCATTAACACATCATAGTAAGATGTAATAAGTGTTATGCATAGATCCTATTATCGTCCTCTGGCATTTCGGCTGCAATACATCTATATATATAAAAGAACTTGTACTGACTGACTGACTGACTGACTGACTGACTGACAGATTCATCATCGCCGAGCCAAAACTACTGGACATAAAGAAATGAAATTTTGGGAATACATTCATATTAACATGTAAGTGCTCGCTAAGGGAGGATTTTTGGATATTCCGTCGCTAAGGCGGTTAAAAGGGGGGTTAATTTTTAAAAAGAGTGTATCTATATCTCATAACTTTAAAAATTTACAGATGTAAAAATGGGTATTTGGAATTTCCTTTAAAAATAAAGAAAAACGTATTTTTTTGTTTTCGGAAAATCCTAATAGAAGGGGTGAAAAGGGGTGAAAAATAATTGAATTCCTTTAAGGAGTATACTTATATCTCAGAAGCTGAAGATATGACAGACCTGAAAATTGGTATTTGGGGTCTCCTTTAAAAAAAACATGTACTTTTGGTTTTGGAAAATACAAATAGTGGGGGGAGGGGGAAAAAGGGGGTGAAATTTTAAATGAGTGTATCCATATCTCAAAACTTTAAAAGTTTACAGATGTAAAAATTGATATTTAGAATCTCCTTTAAAAATAAAGAAACATGTATTTTTTTTGTTTTCGGAAAATCCCAATAGGAGGGGTGAAAAAGGGAGAATATGAGGTTGAATGCTTTTCATGTGGATACTTATATCTCAGAAAATGAAGATATTGCAGACCTGAAAATTGGTATATGGGATCTCCTTTAAAAATAAAGAAACACGTAGTTTTTGTTTTAGAAAAATCCAATTAATGGGGGTTAAACAGGAGTGACAAGTTGGGGATAATTTTTAGAAAGATTATATCTGCACTATATCTCAGAAACGTAAAATGTTACAGGCGTAAAAAATTGATATTTGGAATTTGCTTTAAAAGTAAAGAAACACGGATTCTGGGTAAATCCAATGAATGGGGGGGGGGGGGGTGAAAGAATTGAAAAATGAATTGAATTAATTGTATGAGGATACTTACATGTAATAAAAACTAAAGTTGTTACAGACGTGAAAATTGGTATTTGGATCTCCTTTAAAAACAAATACACGTCATTTTTGGGAGGGGAGAGGGAGAATCATCTTGGGGGGCGGGAGTGAAAAAGAGTTAAACTCCTTTCATGAGGACACATATCTCATAAACTGAAGATGTTAGAGTCGTGATAATTGGTATTTAGAATATCCTTTACTATTAAAGAAACAAGTATTTTTGCCTGAAAATTCATTTAAGGGGGGAAGTGTGAAAGATAGTGATTCTTATATCTCAAAACTGACTGTAACAGACGTGAACATTGGTATTTGGAATCTCCTTTAAACAAAAAAAAAAACGCGCCTCCTTTTGGGCGGGGGGGTTAAATCAACTGGTGTGGGGTGAAACATGAGGTGAGACCAATTGATTTTACCGTTCATAATGTACTTATAAGGAACCTCCGTGGCTCACGTGGCAGCGCGCCGGCTCTCACCGCTGGGTTCCGTGGTTCAAATCCCGGTCACTCCACGTGAGATTTGTGCTGGACAAGGCGGAGGCGGGACAGGTTTTTCTCCGGGTACTCCGGTTTTCCCTGCCATCATTCATTCCGGCAACGCTCTCCAATATCACTTCATTTCATTTGTCATTCATTAATCATTGCCCCAGAGGAGTGCGACAGGCCTCGGCAGCCGGCACAATTCCTATCCTCGCCGCTAGATGGGGGCTTTATTCATTCCATTCCTGACCCGGTCGAATGAGTGGAAACAGGCTGTGGATTTTCAGTGTACTTATTCTGATCATAAACCGATCATTTTTAATCTTTCCTGGGTTCGTTTCCTAGGCCCATCATTTCCTTTGGAGAATGTTCTTAGATTACAGTAGATTCTCCTGGCAATTTTTTTTTTTTTTTGCTACTTGCTTTACGTCAAGACACAGATAGGTCTTATGGCGACGATGGGACAGGAAATGCCTAGGAATTGGAAGGAAGCGGCCGTGGCCTTAATTAAGGTACAGCCCCAGCATTTGCCTGGTGTGAAAATCGGAAACCACGGAAAACCATCTTCAGGGCTGCCGACAGTGGGGCTCGAACCCACTATCTCCCGATTACTGGATACTGGCCATATTTAAGCGACTGCAGCTATCGAGCTCGGTCTCCTGGCATATAAATAAAAATTTAAACACATTTGAAATAAACGATAGGAATGAGATTGACCGTGCAATTGTTCACCTCTATAGTAACGTCAGTAATGCACGGAGGTATGTCATTCGCATCGCCAGAAGTCCCGCGCACTTGCGTAACCGCGACAATGGTGCTGGTCACATTTTCAGCAATGACAATGGCAGCAGATGTGATTTACCGCCAAGTAGCCGTCTTGCATCTTGAATAATAATAATAATAATAATAATAATAATAATAATAATAATAATTGTTACGGAGTTTTGTGGATTTTCAGAGGTGAAAGAAGGTGCGGGCTGGAATAGGTCTCAACTACAGAAGCACGAAAGATGAATTAAAATTTTAACAAGGTTATATTTTCAAAACTTAACAATGGTAGCATAGAATTTTGAGTATATAACAAATAACAACAAGTTAAATCAGGTACACAACTTAGAGAATATTTAACCGGTTCCCACTAGGGGAAATGACAAAGGCAATTAGGTATACAGCCGCTGTACCAAAAACCAGTTAAGTGATTTTTACATATACTGGGCTACGGCCCGAATTCCTTAACTCTTGAGCTCTCGGCTCACAAACAGGGCAGAAAACCCCTAAGTACAAGGAGCACTTGCTCCTAATTACAATGTTAAAGAAAAGAGCAGAACCGCTCTCAATATTACAAGCCTATCAAAGGCACACCAAGAAACAGGGGTATTTGATACCCAATCTACAGGGCCTTTACATGAGGAAAACAAAACATCAGGTTAAGTTTTTTTTTTTTTTTGCTAGTTGCTTTACGTCGCACCGACACAGATAGGTCTTATGGCGACGATGGGACAGGAAAGGGCTAGGAGTGGGAAGGAAGCGGCCGTGGCCTTAATTAAGGTACAGCCCCAGCATTTGCCTGGTGTGAAAATGGTAAACCACGGAAAACCATTTTCAGGGCTGCCGACAGTGGGGTTCGAACCTACTATCTCCCGAATACTGGATACTGGCCGCACTTAAGCGACTGCAGCTATCGAGCTCGGTATCAGGTTAAGTTACTGGCCCATAATGCAAAATAGAATGGAGGCGATAACTTGCACTCCTACACCAAGTTATTGTCAAAAACCCTATGTGGCGCTAGGCCGATCATACAGGGGCTAATCCCAATCTATGGAGGTGACTAGTCGGCAAATAAGTTTAAGACTTTAAGAAGGAAAAGAAAAACGGTTACGAAAACATAGTCACCTCAAATTCAAAATGAAGGGGAGTTCGAGAGGGTGAAGCACTCTCTATCCCCGTTTTATAGATTTGTAATTTGTAGATAGAGGGTAAAGCACTCTCTATCCCCGATTTACGGTGAAAGATATATTAAGTTTTTACATTTTAAAAGGGTAGGTTACATACTAAAGGTTTCGAACCCTCCCCGATAGTTAAACTGCTGAGCTAACAAGAAATGAAGATGTTAACAGGCCATTACCTTGTACATGAACTGCTGCTTGGAGAAAGAGGTGCTTCCCGCCCCCTGCTATATATATTCACACACTGAGAAAGATGTTACTGAAGTGGCCCCGAGACCAGAAAATCAGCAGTTTATATACCCTCGTGGAACATTCGAGACCTTTCATGAATGATAACAACCCGCCCACAAACTTTTATTGGTCGGCTAAAGATTACAAGTCAAAACTGAAGAAGAAATCTAGGATTGGTGGAAAATTAATTTAGAAAATTTAGGATTGGCTAAATTTAAAACTGGCGGAAACAGAGATCAATATTGCCAACCCAAAAAATGAAAGAAAGAAATTTAACAAAGAACAAACTTATAGATACAAAATTTATTCAAAAACAGTTCGTCCACTTCGCACCAGGGTGCACGGTTATAGTTTTTAAGTAGTGACATCTAGAAGAGAATGTCCACACTTCTTGCTACAGAGCAAACAAACACAAATCGAAATAGACATAGTTCAGAACACTTCAAAATTTACAGTAGTGACATCTTCCAAGAAACCTTTGATTTAATACAGATTTTAAAGTTCAGAGTTTCTCCTGTAGAGAGGTTTCAACTGGCGCAATATTTGAATTTGCAGCGTGGAGGTGTACCGCCCGGTACAATAATAATAATAATAATAATAATAATAATAATAATAATAATAATAATAATAATTGTTACGGGGGATACCCGTGGAATGCAGAGGTGAAAGAAGGTGCGGAATGGAATGGGTCTAACTACAATGCCGAGATACGAATTAAAATTGCATTAAAGGTTATATTTTCGAAAATAGCAAAACTTGACAATTTTTCACATAAAATTTCAAGCTTTAACAAATAACAACAACTCAAATCAGTTACAAGACCAGGAAAGCCAAGATTTAGAGACAATTTAAGAATCTGGGCCTCATGCCCTAATTTTTACAATTTCTGAGCTCTCAGCTCAACTTTACCAGGGTACATTCTTGTCCAAAGGGCAGAAAACCCCTTTATTCAAGGAGCCTTTGCCCCAAAAACCATATCAGGCCTCCAGGAGGCACTTTTGCCACATATAAAAGAGCTGACCCGCTCTCAATTTTCTGAGCCTATCAAAGGCCACAACAAACTTTACCATTAACTGCCCTCAAGGCACACTTACAAAGAAACAGGGGTATCTTGTACCCAACCAACTGGGCCTTAGTAGAAAAATAACAGGTTAAGTTAATGGCCCAAAATGCAAAATGAATGGAGGCGTGAACATGCACTCCTAAACACACATTTTAAAACCTAAAAGGCACTAGGCCGATGAAACAGGGGCTAGACCAAGCTATGGAGGTGACTCGTATACAGAATAAATTTAACACTTTAAGGAAGAGTAGAAAAACGGTTACGAAAACGTAGTCACCTCAAATCCCAAAGTGAAGGGGAGCTCGAGAGGGTAAAGCACTCTCTATCCCCGATTTACGGTGAAAGATATATTAAGTTTTTACAGAATTCTACATGTTTAAGAGATAGGTTACATGGTAAAGGTTTCGGATCTTCCCCGCGGGTTAAACTGCTGAGCTAGCAAGAAATAAAGATGTTACGCGGCCATTACCTTACTGAAGATCTGCTGCCTGAAGAAAGAGGATCCGGGAGATAGTAGGTTCGAATCCCACTATCGGCATCCCTGAAGATGGTTTTCCGTGGTTTCCCATTTTCACACCAGGCAAATGCTGGGGCTGTACCTTAATTAAGGCCACGGCCGCTTCCTTCCAACTCCTAGGCCTTTCCTATCCCATCGTCGCCATAAGACCTATCTGTGTCGGTGCGACGTAAAACCCCTAGCAGAAAAAAGAAAGAGGCGCTTCCCGCCTCCCGCTATACGTCCATACACTAAGTTAGATGTTGATGATGTGGCCGAGAGACAAGAAAATCAGCAGTTTTTATACCCTCGAGGAAAATTCGCGACCTTTCATGAATAAAACAGCCACACCCACCGGCTTTTATTGGCTAGCTAAAAGTTACACATCCAAATCGAAGAAGAAAGACACAATTGGTCAAAAAATAATTACAGAAATTCTGGATTGGCTCAATTCAAAACTGGCGGAAAGAAAAGATAAATATTGCCAACCCACAAATGAAATAACGAAATTTAGTAATAAGAAAACTTATGAATACAACATTTCTTCAAAAAAGTTCCTTCACTTCGCACCAGGGTGCATGATCATAGTTTTTTAGTAGAGACATCTATAAGAGAATGTCCACACTTTGATCAATGGAAAACAAAACAAGTTGAAATCCACACAGTATTGACAACTTCATAATCACAAAATTTTCGGTAGGGACATCTGAGAAACTTATGAGTTGATTCAGTTTTTAAAGTTCAGATTTTCTCCTGTAGAGGAGTACTTTAAGGCGGAAAATTCAATTCTTAAATTTTGAGGATACATTTATATTAAAATGTAGATGCTCACTAAGGGAGGATTTTTGGATATTCCATCGCTAAGGGGGTAAAAATGAAATGTCGTATGGCTTTTAGTGCCGGGATATCCCAGGACGGGTTCGGCTCGCCAGGTGCAGGTCTTTCTATTTGATTCCCGTAGGCGACCTGCGCGTCGTGATGAGGATGAAATGATGAAGAAGACAACACATACACCCAGCCCCCGTGCCATTGGAATTAACCAATTAAGGTTAAAATCCCGAAACGGCCGGGAATCGAACCCAGGACCCTCTGAACCGAAGGCCAGTATGCTGACCGTTCAGTCAACGAGTCGGACGCTAAGGGGGTGAAAAGGGGGTGACATTTAAAATGAGTGCATCCATATCTCAAAAACTTAACAGTTTAAAGGCGTGAAAATTGGTATTTGGAATCTTCTTTAAAAATAAGGAAACACGTATTTTTGTTTCCGGAAAATCCTCTTAAGGGGGGTGTGAAAGAAGGTGAAAAATGGGTTGAGTACGTTCCATGAGGATATTTATATCTCAAAAACTGAAGATGTTACAGTCTTGAAAATTGTATTTGAAATCTTCTCTAAAAGTAAAGAAACACGCATTTTGTGTTTTTTGGAATATCTTCTTAAGAGGGGTCAACAGAAGTCACAAAGGGGATGAATTTTTAAAATGAGTATGTCTACGATATACCTAAAAACGTAACATGTTACAGACGTGAAAATTGGTACTTGGAATCTCCTGTAAAAGTAAAGGAACACGCATAAATTGTTTTCTGAAACTCCACTTAAGGGGAAGTGTTAAAGGGGGTGAATTTTTAAAATGAGCAATCTGTAGTATATCTAAAATATTAACATATTACAGAAGTGAAAACGGGTATTTTTTATCTCTTTTTAAAATAAAGTAACACGTATTTTTTGTTTTCGGTAAAAACACTTAGGGGGCAGGTAAAATGACTGAAATAGGGTTGAATTATTTTTACTGGGATGCTAGTATCTCTAAAACTGAAGATAATACAGACGTGAAAATAGGTATTTGAAATCTCCTTTAAAAGTAAAGAAAGATGTATTTAAAAAAACACTTAAGGAGGGGTAAATATGATCGAAAAGGGGTTGAATTATTTTTATTAGTATACTGGTATATCCAAAACTGAAGATATTACAGACGTGAAAATTGGTATTTGGAATCTCCTTTGAAAATAAAGAAACGCGTATTTTTGTTTTCGGAAAATTCACTTAAGGGGTTTTTAAAAAGGACTGAAAAGTGAGTTGAACTCTTTTTATGAGGATACTTATATCTCAAAAACTGAAGATGTTACAGACATGAAAATTTGTATTTGGAATCTTCTTTAGAAACGCGTATTCTTTTGTTTTCGGAAAATCCATTTAAGGGGTTGGGGTGGGTGGAAAGAACTGAGGAAAGTGTTGAATTATTTTTATGAGGATACTTATATATCAAATACTGAAGATGTTACAAACGTGAAAATTGGTAGTTGGATCTCCTGTAAAAGTAAAGGAAAACGCATAATTTGTTTTCTGAAAATCCACTTAATTGGAAGTGTTAAAGAGGGTGAATTTTTAAAATGAGCATATCTACATTATATTAAAAAACTTACCACATATTACAGACATGAAAATTGGCATTTTTAATCTCTTTTAAGAATAAAGTAACACGTATTTCTGTTTCGGAAAAAAGGTTGTAAAAAGGACTGTAAAAGGGGATGACTTCTTTTTATAAGGATGTTTATATCTCAATTACTGAAGATGACACAGACTTGAAAATTTGTATTTGGAATCTCCTTTTAAAAAAGAAACACGTATTCTTTTCTGAAATTCAATTAAGGTTCGGGGGGGAGATAATTTAATTGAAAAATGAGTTGAATTCTCTGTTTGAGGATACTTATATCTCGAAAATGAAGGATGTTACGGACGAGAAAACTGATATTTGAAATTTACTTTAAAATGAAAGAGACACGTATTTTGTGGCGGGGGAGGGGTGTGTAATCAACTTAAGGGGGTGTAAAAGAAGTTGAATTTTTTTATGAGGATGCAAATAAGAAGTGGACTTAAAACAATTCACTCCTAAGGGGGTTTGGTCTGGGGGGTGAGGTATGATAACAAAAATATGCATTTATATTGAATTATGAAGTTAAAATTCCAAATGATATCCTTGGCGTTAAATAACAGAAGGTTTAAAACAAATTTAACCGCTCAGAGAGTTAAATTGGGGTTAAGATCCGAAAACAAATATATTAATTCCTTCCTCCGAAACGGTTTAACGTACGAAGACAAAGTTCCAATTCCAAATCTTAGGTGTGAAATAGGATTTTTTTTAACATTCCAGCCCTAAAGTTTTAGATGAGGTTAGCTCCGTGAGCGAAATTATTCATCCCTCCAAAACCGTTTGACGTACAAAGTTGTAATTTTACGAGAAGGGTGTTCTTTTTTATGTCCTTGGTGTAAAATATCGTATACTTCAAAATATTTCTCCCCTAAGGGATTTAGATGGTTGTTGACCCTCCGAAACCCTTTCAGGCACTAACTTACTTTTTTAAAAATGAAAGTTTGTCTTCTATGCTCTAGATGTTAATAAATATTTTAAAACATCCGCCCCTTAGAAGTATTCATTCTTTCATTACTGTTCGACGTACAAAATCAAAATTTCACAGGTTGGTCGCTTTTACATCCCATATTTTAAATAAGATAGGGTTTAAAACATTCAAATTCTTCCGTATGGGTTTCAAATGAGTATTGGATCAGAAAATAAATAACCATTCCCCCAAAAACTTTTGACGTATGAACTGAGGGCGTATTTTACAGGCTTAGCTGAGAGTGGACTTTCAATAATAATTTTCAGTTTAAAACCGTAATGAAGCACGGGTATCTTGCTGGTTCTTATATATATTGTGATAAAAGACTACTGGTTAACCCTTGCATAATGATAAAATTGTCCAGAATATTGTTGATTCATAGGATGGTGTGCTGTATGTTATTTTATGATATTTTCGAGCCCGCCTCTGTGGTGTAGTGATTAGTGTGATTAGCTGCCACCCCTGAGAACCGGGTTCGATTCCCGGCTCTGCCATGAAATTTGAAAAGTGGTGCGAGGGCTGGAACGGAATCCACTCAGCCTCGGAACGTCAACCGAGTAGAGGAGGGTTCGATTCCCATCTCAGCCATCCTCATAGTGGCTTTCCGTGGTTTCCCACTTCTCCTCCGGGCAAATACCCGGAAGGTACCTAACTTAACGCCACGGCCACTTGTCTATCCCTTCCGAACTTCCCATCCCCCCACAAGGATCCTGTTCAGCATAGCAGGTGATGCCGCCTGGGCGAGAAAATGTTACGTTCCGGGACACTGCCCGTGGTACATGTCCAGTGTGCTCCTGTAACCAAACCTGACTGGATGGTGCTGCCATCTCAACGGATTTCGTGGCAACTCATATTCCTTCGAAAAGCAATTGTCTTTGTTTAGACTTCAGTATCCCGCAATATCTTTGGTATCACGCTGTCTTGAAGCTGGTCAAGACTTGTTTGAGTTACTGTTATTGTGTAGTGTGTAATTGAGTGTGTACAGGCTTCGAAAAAGCACAATGCAGTCGTGTCTGTCAATTGAGTTTCAATATAAATTTATTTATTTTGATCAGGCAAAGACATCAACTCGATAGATTCAATATTGCCGAGCGAGTTGGCCGTGTGGTTCGTGGCGCACAGCTGTGAGCTTGCATTCAGAAAATAGTGGGTTCGATCCCCACTGACCGCAGCCCTGAAAATGGTTTTCAGTGGTTACTCATTTTCATACCAGGCAAATGCTGGGAGTGTAACTTAATTAAGGCCACGGCCACTTCCTTCCCACTCCTAGCCCTTTCCTATCCCATCGTCGCCATAAGACGTATATGTGTCTGTGCGACGTAAAGCGAATTGTTCCTTCGCGCTCCGCTAGAGTCAAAGAGTTCCCCCTAATTCTCCACACTCAGCACACAATACTTCAACGATCTTTCGTCATCCGCCTCCCAACTCTCTTTAATGCTATTAATAAGAGACAAGAGGTTGATATAGCGTCAAGTAAAAGTATATTCCAGACGAGTGTAAATATAATGGAACCTCGGGTGCTAAATTTTTGAACATGTATAGCACATAATTGAATCATATGTATCTACGGGCTTATACTGAAAACATTATTTTTAACAGTATTTAAAAATATACAAACAAACTCTATTTTACGCCATCACTTTAATTATAACACTTACTGAAAACCTACAACCTGTTTTCCAGTCATTGACCGGGTCAGGGATGTAATGAATGAAGCAGACATAGGCTATTAGTACGATGGGGTCGCCACTCCCAAAGAGATTATTAATGCATGATATATGTTATGAAATTATAATGTAGAGTGTTGCTGGAATGAAAGATGACAGGGAAAACCGGAGTACCCGGAGAAAAACCTGTCCCACCTCCACTTTGTCCAGCACAAATCTCACATGGAGTGACCGGGATTTGAACCACGGTATCCTGCGGTGAGAGGCCGACGCACTGCCGTCTGAGTCACGAAGGCTACTATAACACTTACTATTATAGTACAATTTAAGAAGACAGGACACAGTACATACAGCAGTGAAACAAGAAACATTGCTCCGTTAACACCTTTGGAAAAAATTCCTTAGTCTCTTCTGTTTGTTACTGTTAAACTTTCCCCCCTTCACATTGAAACTTCTCGTCAATACCACGCAGCCGAGATTCGTAAGTGGAACTTGTCATCCGCAACTCCGAAGGTTGCTTTCGTACGTGACCGGTAATTAATTTACACCCGAGAAACAGCGAGGATTCACCGATTTTCCGAGCACTAGAACGTTTAGTTTTTCGGTTCCGTTCCCGTTATATGAGCTCCCAGCATCACTATAGCCCTTTATTTCCTCACAAACCACAAATGCCGTATTGCACAGTTAATGTTGAACAAAATTCGAGTTACAGGGTATTTTTTGCTTCAAGGGAGGGAATGTTTGGTTCGAGAAATCGAGAAATTCGTGTAACCGATTTTCGAGTAACAGAGAAATAAATATGCGTGAAGAATAGGACAAACGCCCGGGAAATTTCAGTTACTTCGAGATACTGAAAATTCGAGTAAGGGAGATTCGAGATATCGAGGTTGGTCTGTAATATCTTAATAATAAGTTGATGTATAGTTATACCGCCATCTTGGCCTGCGACGACTTAGCTATGTATGAACATGGACATTCTCATGGTTTTCGATTTGAACAGTTGTTATTAGTACGTTGTATACTTGATGAATGAAAATCCACAGCCTGTTCCCAGTCATTCGACTGGGTCAGGAATAGAATTAATGAAGCCTCACTTAGCGGCGAGGATAAGAATTGCGCCGCCTGTCGAACCCTGTCGCATTCGTCTGGGGCAATGATTAATGACTGACAGATGAAATGATATTGGGAGATGGTGCTGGAATGAGAGATGACAGGAAAAACTGGAGTACCGGTACCCGGAGAAAAACCAGTTCCGCCTCCGCTTTGTCCAGCACACATCTCACATGGAGTGACCAGGATTTGAACCATGGAACCCAGCGGTGAGAGGCGCGTTGCCGCCTGAACCACGGAAGCATTCCTGTGTACCTGATCTTGTTACTTACTTGTTATGTTTGTTTATTTTATTATGAAATTTTACATTTGTTAATTAGTCTGTTGACAGTACAAGTGAAATGCGCTCAGTATTGTAGCATCTTGTGCTTTGTGAATGAAATAAATAAATAAATAAATAAATAAATAAATAAATAAATAGATAAATAAATAAATAAATAAATAAATAAATAAATAAATAAATAAATAAATAAATAAATAAATAAATAAATAAATAAATTGTCGTTGCAGTGGCAGGTTTCTCATTCGGTACCGTGTGAGTTTAGATTATGCTTGTGTAGTACTGGGCTGATCGCTCTAAACGTACACAAGCACTTTTTACTGTGAGGATTTTATTTGCCAAAGTTCATAAACATTCCGGAACTTTCTCAGCCAAGTTCTTCTGAGAGTAGCTGAGCTCTACTACAGTATAGTCGGCATGAACTCAAATCTTAAGCAGTCTCTTTGATGTTATACCGGTGGTCAACTCAAGAACTGAACCTAGGTAACTTCCTCTCCGTTAAGCTATCGTAAACAATCTCCTGCACTCTTATATCTTGACTCATTAATTTTATAGATACTGGCATATGGTACGCCTCCGCCCAATCCCTAATGTGTATCTCTTTGATAACTTACATACTATCCCTACAGCATACAACTAGGTCAACTGTATCTACAAGGTGTAACTAAATATGTGGGAAAGCTCCGGGGATTCGATAGAGGACCTGATAACAATCAGAACATGTCCTGTAAACATATGGTTTATTTGCTTTCGTTTCCGTGTTACAGGCATTGTTTGTGGTGTACATAACATAGACCACTTCACTATGAAGGTTGGTCATTTGTGGTGATAAAGTGTAATGTACTACTTACAGTTCTCTACAGAAGGTGCTCAAAGTGGCTACCGCAAGCTGTAATGTGCTGCATTGACTGTCTCACTCGTTCCCATATTCCAGGCGTCTGTTGTATCTGCTGACACCCTTGCTCTGTTCGCTGACGCAGCATTTCCACGTTATGAATAGCTGTGGCATACACAATGGCCTTGAAATGGCCCCATAAATAGAAGTCTAATGGATTGAGATCGGGAGAACGAGCAGGCCACAGTGTCGGTCCCTGACACCCTATCCATTTGTTTGGGAATCGCGAATGTAAAATTGCTCCAGCAGCAAGAGCAAAATGAGGCGGTGCTCCATTATGCATGAATCACATGCGCTGAATTAAATCCAGTGAAACGTCTTCCAACGAACCATGTAAATCATTTGTTAAAAAGGCGCAGTTGACTCTCCTGTCAACGTTCCCGGTAAAATTAAAGGAGCAATTAATGTGTGCATTTTGAGCACCTTCTGTAGAGAACTGTAAGTAGTAAATTACACTTTATCAACACAAATGACCAACCTGCATAGTGAAGTGGACTGTGTTATGTACACCACAAACAATGCCTGCAACACGGAAACGAAAGCAAATAAACCATATGTTTACAGGACATGTTCTGCTTGTTGTCAGGTCCTCTATGGAATCCCCAGAGCTTTCCCACATGTTTAGTTACATCTTGTATAAAATTAATGATTCAAGATATAAGAGTACATGAGATTGTTTACGATAGCTTAACGGAGAGGAAGATACCTAGGTATCGTTGAAGAGAAGAATTAGGGAGTGAATTCAGAGAGTACTTCAAAGGGGGAGAATTTTGAGATTTGGAAAAGAGGTATTGTAAAATTGATAGAAGAGAATAGAGTTGAAGAAGCCCTAACCAGGTTAGAAAATTTAATTGGAATGGCAGGAAAATGTATAAGGCCAAATCCAGGTAAAACGCAGACAAAATGTGGTTGGTATTGAGCCGTATCCTTCCGGCCCATAATAATAATTAGAGTATTATTTGACCAAATATGTAAAATATATTCATAAAAGTTACAGTCTGATATGTTAAAGCATCGTATCCCAAGATAGTTGATACCGGATGTTGAGCAAGGCAGTGAGTCGCTGGACATTGCTTCATATTTCCGTATGACCGTGAGAAAGGATGGTGTAACCAAGCGCAGGCCTGGATCGACACGTGTATTAGATGCTGACCAAGCAATATATTTCAGCCAATGGAAATTAAGGACTTGGGAAACATGGAGGCTACACCGCGCCAAATCTTAATTCCAGAATGACCAACGTGCTCAGCTGCTAAAGTCAGTTTCTGTAGGTAATCGGTTTTACACAGTTTCAGAAGTCAGATATATTTGGAAATGTAATATAAAAATTGGTGGAAGAGATTTGCTAGTGTTTGAGCTGTGTTCTGTAAATATATAACAATAAGTAGTGTGCCATCATATACGACGAATTCTCTGATTGGTGGTTGGTTCAGACACCCGGGAACCCCAGTATTAATGGCGTCACCGAAGCCTCCTCAGTAACCCAAGCTCTGGAGAGCGTCACTCTGTGTTAAAGACTTGGATAGTGCGGAAGCACCAACTCTGTAACTCTGTGTTAAATGCTTGGATAGTGCGGAAGCACAAACTCTGATTGGTGATCGTGGTTAACGTGGTGTTATTCCAGTAACAGTAACTGGTTCTCAATGATACTTTAAATTGTGCAGTTGGAAAATTTCAATGTACTTGAATAAATGGAATAGTATAATTTTAGCAAAGTTTACTTTCAATCGATAAAGACGGTGTTTAGCGACCGCTGTGTAACAAGTGTAGTGGAAACGTGCTATTGTTTCACTACTTCGCGACGGGCGCGTTTTCGCGTGGAACTTCCGTAACGAACCGTATGCTGCTTTTCAAACTGTATTTTTACCCTTTAAGTGAAGTGTGTAATATATATGTGAATCAGTGTGTTTAGCTGATCTTTTAAAGAGAAAGGGTATTTCGGCTCGTAGCATTAAGCAGTGAAGATATTGTCAACTAAAGTCCTCTGTGTTTCCAGTGAATTATTTTCAAGCAAGATGATGGCTACAACCGTAGAAGAAGGAAATGTATTCCCACATGCTAATACTGTGATTGACATGGAGTAGATCACTAAATTAGCAGGGATGTAAGCTGCTATCCTGGTATCTCGAGGGTCGTCGATTCAGATAAGGCGCAGGTGTTATTTATGGCATGATATGTAAATTATGTTAAGGTACTAGGGCAGTGTAGATAGGATTTATAATTTCATGTAAAGTAAGCCTGACGGCATGTGTTTGTTTAATTTTGTTATTATGATAGTTTCGGATACGAGAATAATGCATGTTTATTTTATTTTCATTTTGCTTTATGATTAGATGTTTGGGAAAATGAGGGATTGATAGGATTAGTTGTTGTTTATTTACATATGTTACTTAGCGTAGGATATTCCGAGTTTTCCTTAAATATATGCTAGAAGGGCTAGATTGACAGGTTCATCTTTATACAACGTTAAACACGTATTAGTTCATTTTATTTCGGTTATTCAGAGAGGCAGGTATAGCTATTCTGGATGATGCATGGTTTTACAGAAGCCGATTGAAAGAGCTGCAGAACGCCGTTGTTAAAATAAGATCTTTGAAGTTAAGTTGGATTCTGTTTGCCTGATGGTCTGCAAAGGACACGAACTGCGACTCATAATATGGAAGGCCAATGGGATTCATGAGAAATAATGAGATAAAGATTGCATGCTGAATTATAATGTATTGGTGCAGGCTGATTGTATGCCTGACAAGATAAAAAGTATTGTGCAGATGTGTGTGCCTGCCTAGTGTCTTCTGAGTGTATATTGTGATCAGAATGGACAGTGTTAATTCCAGACTATTGAGTCTGATGTTGTTAAATGGCCCAAGCATGCTAAGAAGGAATGAATATACGTGAGTTTCCGTGTAGCCGATGAAAGGCGTTATCTCATGGCAAGCTGATTTCTGGCCTGTGTTTATCTGTAGGTGTGAAGGAGACAGTATTTCCTTGTGGCAGCCTCGGGATACAAAATCCAATCTTTAGCATAGTGGAGTTCAACATTTCTTTTCAGCTCGTAATCTACCCGGAAGTACATGACGGATGACCGCGCTGTTGAGCGCTCAAACGCAGCAGAAGGAGGCAATGTTGCCCATTGCTTTCTTCATGATATCAAGGGTTATTTATATGTTTTTCCCTTACAGGATGATGTTTTACATTGTTATTTGTAATTGTATACCTTGTCTCGTTGTTTTAAAAGGGAACAACCCGAGTGCTGAAGTATTGTTGGTTTATCTAGTTCTGTCTAGATCTTTTGCAATGAACCGGGATTCACATTAGAATCAGTGTAGTATTTAAGACTTTAATCGATATCCGATGTATATAGATGTGTCTAGTTTGATTATTTGAATTGTTGTAAATATAGTGTAGGATTTCCCCCTAGTATTTTGCATAACTTACATAGCGTCCATTGCGTCTTAATTATTTTCCTTTCGTCGTAACTTTTCTTTATAATGTAACTTTTATTTTACGGAAATAGTTCGACGACTCTCGGGATTAACTTAACTTTGAAACCGTATCGTTGGGATGCGATAGTGTGAAACTCCTTACGGAAATACCACATGTCAGTGTTTGCGTACACTTGTTGCCATAAATTATAAACATTGGACTATTAGAAGAAACTCAGTTTTGATGTATATAGTGTTCTTTGTTGAACTTGATTTTGATGTCAAATTTGGTATTATCATTCAAGTAACGTTCTAACTTCGACTCATTTTTAATATTTTGAGTTCATTTTTTTACAAATTATTTTTCTTGATTTAATTGTTTTCTTGGGATATGATCGGGGATATTTATTAATAAATCCATCTTACCCCCTATGATTGTTTCTCATTCGTGTTATACCTCCATTTCCTGTCATTGATTGATATTTTAGTATGAACTTCGACTTTTTATCCTGACCCAACCGACAACCAACCCACTCTCTGCCCAACCCTGAGTTAGTCGGATGTTCATACAGGAATGGAGGCATCGTCCTAGTGGGTATTTACCCCTGGGTACGGTACAGTATAATACAGAATGTGCGAAGAAAAAGTCGCTAGTTATGAAGGCACTTAGGAGATACAAGTAGCTAGAAACGAATTTTGTAAAAAAGGAAAGAATACAGAGAATTGTTAAGAAAGACGAAGTCGGAATGGCAACAAAAGATGGCTGTAGACACAAATAAAATGTGTAAGGACAATGATAGGAGGAAAGTATGGGATAAAATATATCAGATAACCAAGAAGAAATCGGGATTTGTGGGGGGGGGGGGTGGCAATATAAGTCATACTACATGGGTCCAGTATTTCGAGAAAATATCGAATAAAGAAGACAAATGGAGAGCTCATCATGAGGGGATTACTGTTTGGGGGGGTTCGAGTGTCACTCTGCCTGAATTAGATGAAGCTATTTCTACTGAGGAAATAAGGAATCTGTTACAAGGAGCCGAAAAGGGAAAATAAGGAACTATTTCGGGTATCACATATGAATTCTGGAAAGAGCGAAACGGCGTGTTGGAAATTTTTACAAGGATATTTAATAATCTCTTCGAGAAAGGGGTATTCCCGAAAGCTTGGAGAGAGGGGATAATATGCCCTATATACAAAAATAAAGGGGACAGATTAAATGCAGACAACCATAGGGGAATTACCTTATTAGATACATTGGGGAAAGTATATACTGGTATACTAGCAAATAGACTAAGGGACTGGACAGAGACATTGAATCCTGTCGAAATTTCAAAGTGGTGTCGGAAGAGAGAGAAGAACAAAATATAATGTTTATATTGTGAGAATTCATATTGAGAAATACGTAAAGAAAAAAGGAGTAAGCTATATATTACATTTGATACTGTGAACAGTGGGGCAGTCGTTACTAGGTTGAGACAAGTTGGACTTTCATGTAAAATGATAAGAGCGATAGAAAAGGTATAAGTTATGTTGAAGTAAAGTGTACAGTGACAGTGAAAGGTGAGTAGTAGTAGGAGAGATTATCTCTAAAATGGGACTGAAATAGGGGTGTAAATCGTCACCGATTTTATTTCTATTGTTTATTAACGATATACTAGAATTTGAAGGTGTGGAGAGAGTTGCACTGCCATGTTTAGAAAATCAGGATATTCCTGGTCTTGTCTTTGCTGACGACATACTCCTGTTCATACTAACGCGAGCTGCAATGCAAAAAAGTATTGGTGGTATCGAGAAGTACTGTAAGGAATGGAATATGAATATTAACGCACAGAAAACTAGAGTAATAGTGTGTAAAAAAGGGAACAAACTAGCAAAAGAGGAACAATGGCATCTTGAAGGAGTAAATCTGGAATGAGTTAACAAGTTAGAATATTTAGGATTTATAATATCAGAAAATGGACAAATGGTCTGAAAATGTCAAGAGGGCAAAAATGATTGGTGTAGGAGCTGTAGTTCGTATACGAATATTGGATAACAGGATGCCTAATATTGATTTTAGGGTACAAAGAAATGTATTCAATGCTGTGATTAAGTCTAAAATGTTACACGGTTCAAAAGTTTGGGGCACAGAAAAAAACCCGCAATGCTTGATTCAGTCACTAGTAGATTTATTAAAATAATTACAGGCTTACCAACATGTACAGCGAATAGTGGATCAAGATTACTGTGTACATAAATTAATACAAAGGTGGATATAGTTAAGAGAGTAATATACTATTGGTTTAGGTTAAAAAGGGGAGTGGTTGGGGGGATTCCAGATATAGCTAGGGGCCGATGACCTTCGATGTTAGGCCCCTTTAAACAACAAGCATCATCATCATCAGCATCATCAGATATAGCTGACCGACACCAAATGAGGTACCAAGATGGGTACTGGGCGGACAACTTAAAGGAATTACTTGAAGGAAACTATTGGGACAAAGATTTAGAAGAAAGAAGA